>NC_054704.1:26225539-26556094 GCF_016097555.1 Gigantopelta aegis
AATACACTTTAACAACTGGTACTGAATATGATTATTTAACATTTATCTAAAAAATTCATGCTTCAAGTTGCCTATTAAACACGTGAGAAAAAAATACAGTGTTCTCAATTGCACAAAGTCATGGATGTAACAAAAGCATCGACAGGATGGAATTAATTTACCAAACACCTAATTTAAGGTGTGGAAAATAAGGAGTCCTCAGGATACGGGTATGATCTAGCTTTTTCCTATAGTTTCCACGATACTAAATTACTTTAGTTCTCTATGTTCACAAGTACAGAAACTCCATACTGATAGTACTGAACGTGTAATTAAACATTCCCATGAACACAGTGATGTATGGCAACATGAGACAGAAGGAAAGAAACATGACAGAGTGTGGTATAGATGTGAGGTATGGGACTGTGGCCAATGCCATAAAAAGACCACATTCATTAAATCCATCTGAGCTCTGTTTTACGAAGCAATCTAATATCACCGTACATGCATAACTAACTAATGCACTTAAGATGATCTTAACACTAAGATCGCTTCGTAAAACCAGGCCCTAAAATACACCAAAACAAGTTTTGTCCATTATTTTCAGATACTTTGATGAATAGTTTGAAATCTTAACACCTCAGTAAAAATCTGAACAGGTACTTAGCATCTCAACAAGCTGTTAAATTATTCATGTTAACAAACCATTAAATTTACATTAAGGAGTGATAAAATGAAGATATTCTTAACCTAATTTTTAATGATAAACAGTATACGTTCCATCAAAGCACAATTTTTTTTTAAAGTGATTTCATGTGTGAATCAATATAGCAAAGAACTGTCAATGCAATTTTTACATCAAAACTAATATAAAGCATCATGCCACCACTGACTTCAGTATAACATAACTAATTGGCTGTATGAAACTTTATATTATTTGAAGAAGATTTTTGATCATATGCAAAAGTATTCCTTAAAATAAACCTTTGATTTTGAAATTCATCATAATTATAATTAGCTAAAAAAATTCAGGAACTAAGAAATATACTTTATTGGAATTATGGACTTATCATTCTTCCATTTCCACTCAGTACTTTGTCAGACTTAGGCACTGACAATGGTCACCTACCTTTTTCAATTCCTCGAAACCATGTTGTACTATTAATACTTTTATTCCCTTTCTACATCAGCTCACCCTCTCTATTTTGTCTGGGCACAGCCCCTTTCAATTTTCTAGATATTTTTACAGCTTAACAAAAAAATGCACTGAGAATGTGCCTGATGCCATTCTGAGTATTTTCAAATCAAACGAGAATCTACTCCATCTTCTCGACAAAGCTTCCCGGAAAGAGTCCAGTCTTCCCGCTCCGTACCAGCGTTCCTTTAAACCAGCCATCTTCCCGTTTCTTGTGTACGTACACCAGATCTCCCGTCTGTAGTTCTAGTTCGTGGTCACTGTGTGGAGGATATGGCACAATACAACGATACCTAAAAAAAGAAGAAGATTGAGGGAGTTTTGTAAATATTTGAAGTAGAAAAACTAATGACAATGAAATAAACAAGCATTCTAAAGAGTATTACTAAAGTAATACATGTCAGCTACCTGGTCCAACAAATTTTTGTATCTAAATTCAAGATATAATTTTTTCTCATCCTCAGGTATATAAGACAGAGCTACCCCATTAAAGAAAGCTATATAAGAAATTTCTATCGTACATGGGATATCACATGCTTGCGTTTAACATGACATCGTTGGTAATATGTGACGTCATATTAATATGAGATGGTGGTGACGTGAGGTCATTAAACAGTTTTAAATTAATATTTTGTTGTTAAAATCTTCATTTTAAAAGATATTTATTAAATTTGTAGTGTTACATTTAACACATGAAACAAACATGGTAAATACGATAAGAGTAGTTTATTTATGATAAAAATTGTCAAATAAAAAGTTACTTGTTCAGCCATCTTTTTCTGTTCATGTGAAATAATGCTTTATTTACCAAATGAAAAAAAGAAAGAAATGTTTTATTTAACAACGCACTCAACACATTTTATTTACGGTTATATGGCGTCAGACATATGGTTAAGGACCACACAGATTTTGAGAGGAAACCCGCTGTCACCACTTCATGAGCTAATCTTTCTGTTTAGCAGCATGGGATCTTTTATTTGCACTTCCCACAGGCAGGATAGCACAAACCATGGCCTTTGTTGAACCAGTTATGGATCACTGGTCGGTGCAAGTGGTTTACACCTACCCACTGAGCCTTGCGGAGCACTT
Source organism: Gigantopelta aegis (assembly GCF_016097555.1). NCBI lineage: Eukaryota > Metazoa > Mollusca > Gastropoda > Neomphalida > Peltospiridae > Gigantopelta > Gigantopelta aegis. The sequence goes on from NC_054704.1 coordinate 26,227,803, forward strand.
ACTCAGGGTTTGGAGTCAGTATCTGGATTAAAAATCCCATACCTCGACTGGGATCCGAACCCAGTACCTACCAGCCCAATCTAATTAAAATTCGCTCCACTATTACATGTGGATCTAACAGCAGCCAGTTGGAGCTCATGTCCACCAATCAAAACCTTACTTGCAGAATCATTCCAGTGATTTAAAAATAATTTTAAAACATTCCGAATTATCTTGAGGGTATACGACATGTTTCGTGTGAGTTACGAATGCCGTAAAACATGTTTTATTTTATAAAATAAATAATTTGTAATGTAAAACTGAAGACTGATTTAGTTTTTTGTTTGTTTTAATAAATAAATAATTTGTAATGTAAAATTGAAGACTGATGACCCATCCCGTACGTATTGGTATGGTTCGCTGTACTGCGGCCACTAAAATAGACTCACCTGATATTTTTAGAATTTGTATGCTCCCAAATAACATTATAAAAGGCGAAGTGTGATTGGTCAATATTTAAATTATTATTTACAGACGAAATGTTACCTGGACATTGGAGTCTACGCAGTGTTGTTAGCAATCTGATTAAAATTAGTTCTACTGGTCTAAATAAGGCATTCATAATTCACATGAAACATGTCGTATACCCTCAGGATAATTTGGAATGTTTTCAAATTATTTTCAAATCACTGGCATGATTCTGCAAGTAAGGTTTTGATTGGTGGACATGAGCTCCAACTGGCTGCTGTTAGATCCACATATGATGGGAGTCTTGTCAAACATCTGTAACTCCACATATACACAATTTAAAAAAAAAAAAAAAAAAAATTCAGATGTGGGATACACGGACAGATTGATAAATGGAAATAAAACATACAGTCCCCTTCAGTTGGACTTATAGGGGACTAATAAGTTCTTTATTTTATGAGGCTCTACCTCAAAATGTAGGCAGTAGTCTATGCTGAAATTTTGCAAGTCATTTTGTGTCCCCAAAATATTTAGCAATATTTGTAATATTTTACCGCAGGATCCCCATTCCCTATCCCCCGAAAACAAAACCCAACAACAACATAAGCTAACATTAAATTAAAGTATCATAAATATAGATGTATAAAATGAAAAATTTACATTTAGACTTGGCTATTAGATGAGATAAGAAAAACATAACAGAGGTAAAGATAGGATTAACATTATTTGCATTAAAAAAAGGTGAGATCTATCCAAACCCCAGTCCTACACTATGTAAAATCGTCCTACACTATGTAAAATTATGCCAACAGCTGCAAGCTGATACATACTTTTCTCTCTGAAGAGGTTTCGGCCTCATGGGTTTGGCCGACTGTGGTGGCGAAGACGAAGAGTCAAAAGATCCAGTCTTTTTGTGTGGACTATCACCCTGTGCTCCAGCACCAGCATCAGATGGGTATGACCCAGACCTACAAAACAGTACATGGAATATAAATATATAAGGTTTAAAAAACTCACTGTTCAAAGCAAATGTTTTTCTTTTAAAAACATATATACCCATGAAGTATAGGCTAAACTCCATTAGAAACTTCACTTGCCACAGTCTAGACACACACACACACCCATAATATTCTACATACGCAGCTGGTAACCCATTATCACCATGTAAATAATGTCCTAAATTTAATGTACAAAAAAAGAAGAAGTAAAATCAAAATTGTGCAAGAGCCAAGAATGGAAACATAAGAACACAAAGAATTTACCTGACATGACTGACCGATACATCAGTCAAGGCATCAATGTCTCCACCCGGTGATTTCGACTTCTTAGCTTTCCCTGCCAGCAGCTTCACCAAACTCTTCTTCTCTTTATCCTTCTTCTCCTTCTGTGGATAAAAATAAGTATGTTATACAGGACAGCATTTGAAAAAAAAATATATGAATAATGAATGTTTAACGACACTCCATCACAAAAATACACATCGCCTATTGGGTGTCAAAAAAGGTAAATATATGGAAGCATTTGAAACAAGTATTTATCTGTTTATCCTGACAAGTGAAAATATGAGTAATGCTCAGACAAGCAGAATGTACTTTAGTAGAAAATTACAGTAAATTGCATGCTAAGTAACTATTACTTTTTGCTATACTTCTGATTTAATCAATATCATATAACCATTCAATTAATCATCGACAAAACAATCCTACACATTTTTTTCGGAACACTCTGTTGTACATCTCTTTAAATTTAATGTCATGAAATATTAGCAATTTGTATGGTCTTGCTAAATTCACTACAATTTTATGCTTGCTGTCATTTCCCGATTTACAGTCATTTAACTTCAGGCACAAATTTTCAACAAAACTCATGCACGGATTGAAAATAATTTTTGCATACCTTAAGCTCTGGAAACTGCTAACAGTGTTTAGCTAAGTTTCAAATTCACTTTGTTTACCTTTTCTTTTGAATGCGACGACACATTGTCCCCCGTGGCACCGAGCACCACATTTGGTGGTGTGATGTTTGATGTTGTCGACATAGTGTGTTGGACTGCAGCCAAGTTTGCGCTCCAACCCTGACCACCTGAAGTTGATGTTGCTGCAGCACTGCCTCCAGAATGGTGGTTACTTCGGCGAGACACATGCCCACTGGCCCCTGAGTGCAAGTGGCTGTTTTTAGAGTGGCCGTGACTGGAAGAGGATTTTGACGGAACACTGGAACTTGTTGGCAGTGCCGCCGGTAACCGTGAAGATATGATGGCCCCGTGCAATAATGAGGATGATTTCGAAGATTTTGATGCAGATGATGATGGACTTGTAGTCCGTGTTTTTGAAGCACGAGGCATAAGTGGCGGTGCCTGACTTGATGATGCCAGCTGCAAAGCCGTGTTGGAAGAGAGAATGTCAGTACTGGATGGCATGCCAGTGGACTGGATACTTGAAGTTGTAATTGCCGTCAGAGATGGAGGTGGGGACAGGGGACCCTTAGCACGAATATTTAACACATTGGGATTAACTGGCTTAAATGCACTGGAGTGTCTGAAAAAACAATGAGAAAATCTAATTAAATCTAGATCAACAAGTTTCCACACATATACAACACATACTCAGAAATTAATTAAAATTAAATTGTATCATTTCATGAAACCATATATCAATACATTGAAAAAATAAAAAGTTAGTATTCAAATTATGATCTTAGTTTCTCATAAAAATTTTAATCTTTGCAACATGCACTTGATACAGGACTACACATGGCTGTAGTAAAATCAAAGCACTGTGAGGGTGGCAATGTGTGTGAAGAGATTATAAGACTTGAAGAAGAAGAAGCAAGCAAGATAAGAAGAGCATTTTTAATTAAATGCTGCTATGTCTAGTCAAATGGTTAGAAGTATGTGAGTGGCCATACCTAGGGTTCGACAAATCTAGTTAATTTTTGTTGTGGGCTAGTGGAAATTATCAACTGTATTACTATAAATACACAGGGTACTAGTCAAAGCTTCTACGAGGGCAAATGACTTTCCATAAAATTTGTCGAACACTGTCATCCTTATGAAAGGTTTAGCATTGATTTTTCCCTTTCCACCATTAAAAAAAAATCATGAAGAAATTGTAGGCACCAAACTGTAACATCACAAAATACCTGATCATCTGGACATAGTTTCCAGGGTAGACACCAATATTGCCGCTCTTGAGACACTGGCCCTTGAACCATCCATCCTGGCACTTCTCAGTCACTGTGTAGTAGTCTCCCTTTCTGAGCTCCACTTCATCGTCCTTCTGAGGCTTATAGTTGTACATCGCCATGTATCTGTAACCCAACAAAACAGTCAAATTGTCTCAACCTATCACCTGTCTTAACATGCTACCTTTAATTAAGTTTCATGGCTGAATGATATTTCAAACTGTCTCAAACTATCACCTGTCTTAACATGCTACATTTAATTAACTTTCATGGCTGAATGATATTTCAAACTGTCTTAAACTATCACCTGTCTTAACATGCTAACTTTAGTTAAGTTTCTTGGTTAGATGATATTTTAAACTGTCTCATACTATCTTAACATGCTACCTTTAATTAACTTTCATGGCTGAATGATATTTCAAACTGTCTCAAACTATCACCTGTCTTAACATGCTACATTTAATTAACTTTCATGGCTGAATGATATTTCAAACTGTCTTAAACTATCACCTGTCTTAACATGCTAACTTTAGTTAAGTTTCTTGGTTAGATGATATTTTAAACTGTCTCATACTATCTTAACATGCTACCTTTAATTAACTTTCATGGCTGGATGATATTTCAAACTATCTCAAACTATCACCTGTCTTAACATGCTAACTTTAATTAACTTTCATGGCTGGATGATATTTCAAACTATCTCAAACTGTCACCTATCTTAACATGCTACCTTTAATTAAGTTTCATGGCTGGATGATATTTCAAACTGTCTCAAACTGTCACCTGTCTTAACATGCTACCTTTAATTAACTTTCATGGCTGGATGATATTTCAAACTGTCTCAACCTATCACCTGTCTTAACATGCTACCTTTAATTAAGTTTCATGGCTGAATGATATTTCAAACTGTCTCAAACTATCACCTGTCTTAACATGCTACATTTAATTAACTTTCATGGCTGAATGATATTTCAAACTGTCTTAAACTATCACCTGTCTTAACATGCTAACTTTAGTTAAGTTTCTTGGTTAGATATTTTAAACTGTCTCATACTATCTTAACATGCTACCTTTAATTAACTTTCATGGCTGGATGATATTTCAAACTATCTCAAACTATCACCTGTCTTAACATGCTAACTTTAATTAACTTTCATGGCTGGATGATATTTCAAACTATCTCAAACTGTCACCTATCTTAACATGCTACCTTTAATTAAGTTTCATGGCTGGATGATATTTCAAACTGTCTCAAACTGTCACCTGTCTTAACATGCTACCTTTAATTAACTTTCATGGCTGGATGATATTTCAAACTGTCTCAAACTATCACCTGTCTTAACATGCTACATTTAATTAACTTTCATGGCTGAATGATATTTCAAACTGTCTTAAACTATCACCTGTCTTAACATGCTAACTTTAGTTAAGTTTCGTGGTTAGATGATATTTTAAACTGTCTCATACTATCTTAACATGCTACCTTTAATTAACTTTCATGGCTGGATGATATTTCAAACTATCTCAAACTATCACCTGTCTTAACATGCTAACTTTAATTAACTTTCATGGCTGGATGATATTTCAAACTATCTCAAACTGTCACCTATCTTAACATGCTACCTTTAATTAAGTTTCATGGCTGGATGATATTTCAAACTGTCTCAAACTGTCACCTGTCATAACATGCTAACTTTAATTAAGTTTCATGGTTGGATGATATTTCACATCTTCCAATACATATTACATATATCTAATTGACTAAAATCAAAATACATCACATGAGTCTTATTTGCACGACAAGTTAAATTGAAGAATTGAGGTATTGATCATATTTAATTCAAAACAGGGAATCTAGTTTATTAAAATACTTCTGTCAGTTTATTAATCTTCATAAGTGAAAGCACAAAAAACAATAAAAGGAGAATAAAATTGAGTTTCATTAAAAAGGTATTTCCAGCTTTTTTGCAGTGTAGGTAACATTTCATACAATGGGTATAAATAATACCTTTTAGAGTGAGATATTATCATGACAAGTGATTACCGTATTTGACCGGAAATTAGCCCATGTCGTTGAATAAGCCCCCCTCTGTTTTGATAGCATTTAAGAAATTAGGCCCTCATTCGTAAATAAGCCCACCTCCAACTTCGTCGCCTTATAAATAACACAAAACTGCAAGTTTGCTCAAAGTTCATTTAAAAGGTAATACCTCCTGCAGATAATTAAACACACAAATGTAACACAATATTTTACCACCAGTGAGATTTAGTAGTCTAACAGTAACAGTGTGTAACATTGTTTTCAATTTCATGCCTGCAGTATTTCTTTTAAGTACCCAAACCCAAGTCTGAACTAAAACCAATGTCTATTTTTACCACCACACTGGGTCCGCAGTTAATGCTAATTAGGGTGTATACTACCAAATCAAATCCCATAGACGACAATAATAACATATGTGGCTAAAACTCCTACCTGCAACGTATCAATCGACATAAATGCCACAGATATAAATACTACCACCCCTCACCCTTAAAGTGAATCACAAAAAAGTGGGTGTCAAGCTGCTCATTTCTGAGATAACGGGTAGCGTCTATGACTACCCTAGTTCCGCACACAATTTGAGTACTTTTTTTTACAGGTACCCCATACATGTTCCAAGCACAAGGCTATTTGACACAGTGGTACTAGATGAAATAAAATTGCATACATTTTTAGCCCAGATGAAAGTAATTTTTTTTACAACCAACACACTCACATTTATAGCCAATCACAGGACTTGTGGTGTTCACTTCTCTATCAAAAGTTCGGTGCACCTCGAACTTTGACCCAGCCGGAAGTTATTTGGTTTAGTACTACCATTAGGCAAATACCTTATTCTGATTGGCTAAGAACCATGGTCTAGATTGACAATTCTTTGTAGTGTAAGCTGGCTGCCTGTCAGAAATGAGTTTGTTGTTTTAAGTCTTCTCAGCATTAATTTTTGAATGTAAATAAACAGCACTGGTAAGTAATTGTAACATAGAAGGTGTGTTTCTGATAATTAGATACTAGTAAAAAAAAAAATTAATTAATAAACTATTATTTATTAATAACAAATGGAACACTAGTTCATTTAATTTTTTTTTTTTTTTATTATTGTTTTTTTTGTGTGTTTTTTTCAACAAAACTGGCCACTTGTCTGGGAATAAGCCCACCCCATGCTAAGCTTACAATGAGTTGTCTTGGCCCCCTGGGCTTATTTCCGGTCAAATACAGTAATAACAATACTATTTCACTAATATTTTCAAGTATTTCCTTAAAAATTATATTTGTATCCATCTGTTATTATCAGCAAATGTCCAGCTGTCCATAACTACATTATATATGTTTCTATTTGTTATTTGCAGATTGTTTCTACAAAAATTATTAAATAATGAAATGTAGTGACTTCTGACCCAGAAGAAGTGCAAAAAAGTGCATATTACACAGATATAATATCAACTATGTTCTGTAAAATGTTCAGTTTTACTTACACTGGAGTTGTGAGACTACTTGAGACAACACAAGTGTTATCAGACCCTGCAGCACTGCCGGTCAGCAGATCAGGTAGAGTCGCAGCCTAAAAAATAAAGATTAAACCAGTGATTAAGAAATGAATGGGTCATCTCATTATCATCATCTAATTATGTTTGTGATGTCAATAACAATATTATAATAGATGTATTAACAGGGAATGTTTTTTAATAAAGTTTCAAAGATTCTAAAACGTTAAAATAGTATATGTAGTTGCTAATAAATTTTCAGTTAATTGGCAACAGTCCGTAATGCAAATTTTGATTAAAATCATAAGTTTTCCTATTATTTATATCCCATATCAGCTTCTACTAACAATGTTTTTGTCAATAATTTCAGTTTGGCTTGATGTAAAATGAATGAATGAATGTTTAACGACACCCCAGCACAATATATACACATCTGCCATTGGGTGTCAGAAAGAGTAAGGCTTGATGTAAAAATAAAAGGAAAAGTGCTTTGGTAATCGAAAAAATATAAGTAACTGTAGGTAAAATTATTATTATTTTTTTTTTTTTTAAATTACCTGAGTAGAGACAGATTTTTGACTTGTTGTAGCAGCAACAGAAGCTGGTGCACTAGTTGTTGATGTGGTGATCGGAGACACAGACGGACTTGACGTCGTCACGATGCTAAATGCTCCTGAACTGCTCAGTTCCAATGACCTACGTTGAGTCTGATTGGTTGGTGATGGTGTTTTCTCCGATACTGGTGTAAATGAGTGTCGTTTCTGCTGAGCTGTGCGCGAAGCAAGGAGAGATGAATTTGAAGGTGATGGTGATGATGATGATGATGGTGGCATGGGGACTCTGTGACCTTCACCTCGCTGACTGCGTTCCGCACTGCTGTTCGCTGGCTGACTACTTGACTGTATTAGGCCAACATTTGATTGTGTGTTCAGCAAGCTTTTAGCAGCATCATTCAGCTGTAACAAAAATTAATATCAAAACAACTTGTACATAAAACATATGTTAATATGTATTCTGTTGTTGATGTGTTACCTATTTAACAATAAATATTTTAAGATTATATCCAAACTTTTCATGATAATAAACAAAGTATTCAAATTTACCATATTTTAGGTCATCTATAAATAACAACCTATAAGACAGTAGTGTAAAGTGAAAAAAATATATTTAAAAAGCAGAAAACATCTGTGTCAAAGGATGATAGTAGAAGTGTCATTTAAAAACCATTAATCACCTATCAACAAAATATCAATCATCTATTGAAGATAGTTCATACCTTAACAAAGGTAATTGGAAAAATTCCAATCTTGTCTCCTTTCCGACCTTCAATCCAGTTGTCATCAACCTTTCGTATCACTGTTAATTTTTCATCCTACAAAAAGAATTTACATACAATGATTGTCCACACTGACAATACATATACTTGGGGTCCTTTGAAGGGAAATAAATCTCACAAATAAAAATAAAAACATGTTAGGAAAAAAGAAAAAGTCAGATTGGCTATAAATGAGCAACATGTTAATTTCAGTACTGATTTGTCAAGCTTGATTTTGCAATTAATTTAACTAGTGAATAATAAACACATCATTAACACAAATGCAATTTACAAAGAAGCACAATAAATAAAAATACATATAAATGTAAATGACCGTGCTTAATTTGTTCATTCTGTTTTGATTTGGTATTTACAAAAAATATTGAGGTCACATACATTTTTAATGTCAATATTTGTTTGTAAATAGTGAATTATAATCATTTTAGCATTTCATTTATTACTCATCTCCCATCAAATAAGAGTTATTGTTTAAAATACTCTGACACAAACCTTTTGAAAAGCAAGACAATCCTTTTCTTTTTCATCTTTGAGATCAAAGTCAAAGAGTGCCTGACATTGTGGAACTTGTGGAAGAGGAACTAACACCTGTACAAAACAAGCATTTTGAGAGAACTGCTAAAGCAATACATATCCCCTACTGGGCCCCAACATATTTTCATATCTCCTAAGTTCAAGAGCCATAATTCTGTGAAAAATGGGTAAAATGCCATGAAAGTCAAATTTGATCTGTAACTATACATGATATGGCTATACACAAAAAATCTGTTCAATATCTTGAGGCATTGCGAAAACAAAAGATTCAGAGAAGACAGAACAGAGGCGAAACCTATAGTCTCCTCCAGGTGGACTGGTAAGGGACTAATAAATAATGCAAAACATTATTTATGTACATTGGTTATTAATGCTAGAATCACAATGAATTTAGTTCTATCTGAAATTTGTTATTACTTTATAATATTAACAAAGCATTTTATTAAATGAACTGTTGTAGGGCTAGGTCTGGCACTCACCAAATTTGCCAATGGCAAATTTTGAAAGCAGTTGGCAAATTTAAGTTTAATAGACAATTTGGCAAATTGTTTTGACCACCCAGAGCTTAAAATAATGGCTGTTTTAATACTGCAAATTTATGCATCAAGAAATTAAGTGTGATAAAGTTGCAATAATGTTTTCATATTTGAAAACACAAACTGAGCCACAACACTAGCCATAGCTAGTCAGTCTTTGTTACCAGAACGTAAGTCGCAGGAAAGAATCCATGTTGACCATTAAGTTCCCCATGAAACCAATTTTCATCAATCTGTTTCCGCAGAATAACTATGTCATTCTTTTTAAATGAGAGATCTCTGAAAATAAACAAATATGATATTTACACTGTTGTCTGAAGGATGAGGATATAGAAAAATTCATAATTGATGAAGTTCAGGAACAAGAAAGATTATGTTGACAAACTTTTACAAAAAGTCTTGCCAAAAAAAGAAAAAAAGAGAGAGAAAATATATTGTTATCTTATCTACAAATATAATTTTCAACACTTTCATAGTCTTGTAATAATTAGACTGTCAATAATTAATTAATTAATTTAAATATATATATATATATCACATCTAGAGCGGCATATACATGTATGTACTTTAGATTTTCAACAAAATAAATCCTTACAAACATACTAAATGATATCACAAAAATCTCTCTTCTAATTTATGCATGTACAGGGCGTGAACTAAATAACTTGAAATCTTTGGCAATTTTAAAAGGTTTTACCATAATCGAAACACTGACCTGTGCGAATTTCGAGCCTGCCTACAGCAATTTTAAACCAGCAACAAACACAAAATCAAAAATGATCTCTTCAACCAATTGTAATAATTTTTATTAAGTGCCATAAACTGCCATCAGCAAAGCCCATGACCTACAGCAAGACATATCGCATGTGTGGCATAAGCATGCTGGAGCAAAACCTTAAAATTCAGGCAAAAATAATAAGAGATATTCAGGCAAAATGTGCTAACCTGAGACCTTTTAACCATTTATTTTAGTTGTAATCCATGTAAAATGCAGTGATTCGTTTGCAACCCTATATAGCCGTTTGGTAGAAATGCTAATATGAATAAGTTTTGTTATCCAGATTTGGGCATTTTTGTTTAATTTGGGCAAAAACCAGATTGCCCCCCTACAAAAATGGGAGCCTGCACGCCTATGATATGCGGCAACTGCCATCAGTGCCACCATTAAGTTTAAGCCTTGTAAATATAACTCTTAAAATATGTGATAGTAACCAGATCATGTATACCATTTATTAAGTAGTATACTCAAAGGCAAAAGTTATTGTGACATGGATTGTTTGGAGTAATAAATTTGTGAATGGATTTATGGATGTAAACCAGAGAAAGTGTGCATGAAACAGCTCAAAGAAATGCAACTAAGCAGTTGTTGCAGCGATTGCATGCTTTGTGCAACAAACATGGAATATTCGGGAGAAATGCTGTCCAGTGTTCACCAAAAAGGCCAGACATTCAGTCGCAAATCACTGCCACTCTGTGCAGCCTTCAGAAGTCCAGAAGTAAAAAAAACACCATTAGTAAACTGTTTGATACAATTTTGTCATGCCACGCCTCGGTGAAAATGACAGATGGCGAGTTATAGGGATGCTTGAATCTGGGACCTCGATGCGTGCTGTCACACCTCAATTCAACGTCCACAGAAACACCATATGGCACTTATGGCAACGATATCAACAAAACAACCAGGTCAGGGACCGTCCCCATAGTGGCCGACCACCCATGACAACCCCTCGCCAAGACACATGGATCCGAACCACGTATTTCCAAAACAGGTTCCAGCCAGCAACCCTCACAGCCCGTACCATCCCTGGCAACAGAGGTGTATCAGCGAGGACAGTGCGACAATGTCTACACATCTACGGTATCCGTGCTACTGACTGTGTGAACTTTGCTCTGGACCCCCTTTAGTGATGTGGCTCATTTGCATATGGCAGGTGTGCCCTTTTCATTGACTATTGCTTGTTTCAATACCGTCGGACATTTCTCTTTCCATGTTATAACGTTTCATACACGGCAGTAAAAACGTATCATCAATTATCTTTGTCTTTTGTGTGTCACAATAACTTTTGCCTTTTAGTATAAAAACTTACCCACTTTCTTTTGCTTCATAATTAAATAAGGCTTTGGCACATGGTTGTGATATCTGTAAATATAGTGAATACAATTTAAATATATACAAGCTAGGTCATACATGCATTCATCTTTAAAATTTATATATATACATGTATCATAAAATTATATGTTCATTACTTTTTAAAGGACTGTAGGGTCCTTTTTAAAATGTAGGTATCTGTATACATGAGAGTGTCAAACACTACAAGCAAATATTAAGATGAACTACATGTATTTTCATTTTGTTAATTGATATTACCTTTAAACAGGGCTAGTTCTGGGTGGTCAGAAAATTTTGCCAAACTTACTATCTCAAAAATGAAAAACATCATAGCTATTTTTCAACAAAATATCAATTATTCAACAAATTATTTTCGCCAAATTAAAATAAACATTGCCAATAGTTCCTAAAAACTGCAATTGATTACATGTGATGTATGTATCAATATAAAAATGTTTTACTTATGCATAAAAAATAAACACAAACCCTAGCAATTACACATACACACAAACCGGCTTTCATCACCTAGACAAAAAGAATTAACATTTTCCATGAAAATCAATAATGGATTTTAGAGTCGATCATCACATTGTTAGAACCCAGCCAGTTATTTTCTATCACAGATTCACAATCAATCAGTGTACCACCATGTGTGATATTTACCTGTCTTGGCTGATGTGACTGTATGGAGGTAACAGGCACACTGTTAGCAGGTATATCAAGTCCTTGATGACTCGACTGTGGGCTGCCAGACTTTTGTCCTAGAAGATGCTCTTGAGTTTTGAGTCCTTCTAGTAGCCGTATTAATAGTATATTTGGTGGGAGATCATCAACTCTGATAGTAACAACAGTTCTGCATTCAGGACATCTTAACTCACGCTTTGTACTAACAATCTCTTCTAGACATCGTCGACAAAATGTGTGCTGACATGGCAACACTTTGCTTGTGTGATCAAGTCTATCCAAACACACAGAACATTCTAGCAGTTCATTTAGTGACTTCTCATCCATGATGCACCGTACTGTAACTCATCACTACTGAATATATTGCATACATTCAGTAGATACAGGCAACATCCATTCCACTCTTGTAATTTTAATAGTAAATTTACAATATCGCACAAATATAGAGAATATATTTACTGGGATCCAACGCACATGGTTATATTTTAAACATATTCTCAGTCAGCCTACTAATGTGAAAACTACTAAATCATGTAAATGTGCCTGGCCCACTGTGACATCAAGCTCAAGCTGGACCAAGGTTCACATAAATGACATATGACAAATTTTTAACAATCTATTCAAAATCATTTTGTCAACTGCTTCTGTTATGTAGTTATTTTAATAGACATTGCCATATTTGCTGCATTTGTCTTGATAATCAATCAATAACTGAGCAATACCCAGTGTGTAAAACATGCACAAAATCACGTATCAACAATTTGAACACTCTCAAGTTATTAACAGACCAACATGTCAAATAATTTATAAATAAGAGTATGTGATTTTAATCTGGGATTCAATTAAAAGTTAAAATAACAATGTTCATGTTCAAATAAAGTGAACACACGACGACAACAATAATGTTAACGTCAATAATGATCCTTTTTCTTTTAGAATATTTTTCATCTCATCGGCAGCCATTTTACCAATAGTCTTGTATTGCAAAATCGTTTATTATGTGGCCAGTTCACTGTCGAATAAAATCGAGACTAAAGCATCATTCGATATGTTCCGTTAACACTCGTAACTCATCGGTTGATTCTCCGAATCATACCGAAAATGTGGTACACTGGACGTGTTCGAAACACACGAAAGAAATGTTTTTATTTAACGACGCACTCAACCATGGGCGTCGATCGGTGGGGGACAGGGGGGACGCGTCCCCCTCACTTTTCAACGCCGGGGGACAATCTATATAAGTGTCCCCCTCACTTTTTCGTTTAGCAAAAGCAACAATAACACCACCAACAAAAATAACAACGGAAAAAAAATAAAAATAAATTAAAGTTTAACCACTAATGGTAGTAATGTGTAGCTTTATGATTTTCATTGACATTCCTTTATCACACACACACACACACACACGCACGTCCACCCCCCCCCCCCACACTTTTAAAGCTTGATTGACGCCCATGCACTCAACACATTTTATTTACGGTTATATGGCGTCAGACATATGGTTAAGGACCACACAAATTTTGAGAGGAAACCCGCTGTCGCCACTACATGGGCTACTCTTTCCGATAGCAGCAAGGGATCTTTTATTTGCGCTTCCCACAGGCAGGATAGCACAAACCATGGCCTTTGTTGAACCAGTTATGGATCACTGGTCGGTGCAAGTGGTTTACACCTACCCATTAAGCTCACTCAGGGTTTGGAGTCGATATCTGGATTAAAAATCCCATGCCTCGACTGGGATCCGAACCCAGTACCTACCAGCCTGTAGACCGATGGCCTAACCACGACGCCATCGAGGCCGGTCGAAACACGCGAATGCTTTCCTACTGATGGTGACTTGCCTTTAGAAAGTTAAAGTTTCTTTTGTTTAGCGTTACCACTAAAGCACATTGTTTTATTAATCATTGGGTATGTCAAACATTTGGTAATTTTGACGTATAGTCTTAGAGAGAATAACCCGCCACATTTTCCAGTTAGTAGTCAGGGATCTTTTATATGCACCATCCCATAGTCAGGATAGCACATTCCACAGGCTTTGATATACCAGTCTTTGTAGTCTTAGAACATGTGCACCTAGCACTAGGTTTTTGGTACACTGGCTGGAACAAGAAATAGCCCAATGGGTCCACCTACAAGGACCGATCTCGCATCAATGATTTGGTGTTGTAAATGCATGGACTGATACCATGGTAAGTACGGAGGAGTGTGCCAACATTGGCCAAACAAGCTGTAAGTAAACTGACTAGTAAAAGTAATCTTGTGAAAAAGACGTCCACCATAGAAACAGTTCAATGAATTTGTTTGAATGTAGCCTAACACTGAGTACTATGTTCGACTCAACGTACCCCATGAGGTGACTCAACCTGCCACAGGCTGGGGTAGGATGGGTCAGTTTCGATTACAGTTTTCTTTTTGATTTTATGGCAGATCTTTTCATGTTATTTATTTTATTGTATTTCTTTTTACGTCAGAGATGATCAAAGTTTTGATTTACGTTTGTTGGAGTGAGATTTGTTTGATAGTACATGTATTAAAATAAGAGGAAAAACTTCTCTCTTTTTTCACTCAACGTGCCCCGGTCTCCCCTATAAATTAAATAGGTTCTGATGACGAAATCCAGTATTTTCCCCCACACAATATACAACAATTTCGAGCGTATGTCGTCAACATTTGGTTAAATTAATATTATTGTTTTCAATAAGCAGAAAAGGTTTTCTGTATACATTGTTCCAGATATGTGGCTTGGCTTGTGGATATAAAATACACACACACACACACACACACACACACACACACACACACACACACACACACACTTTCAACTCATCAAATAAAACTTGAGTATATTTGAAACTTGGGATGGGGGGGGGGGGGCACTGTCAGTGCGATGATTTCGGAGATGAAAGTACATTCGTTTCAGAGCTCGAACCTGTTAGAAGGATTCAGGAGCAGGCTTTCCAGAGAGAAATGTTAATTTTAGGTGTTAAAATGGATCTCAAGTGTATGTCAACACCATTTTGTTACAATATCACTTGACTCTGTTGTATTTTGTGTTATGTCCGGCGAATATCAAAAATCTCCAATTTGTTTCACAAATTCTGTACTGCACACATATACGTATGTTCTTTAACAAGTTAATAATCTTCTATTGCTTAGTACTATACTAGTATATATATCTCAGTCCAGTAGGAACCGAGGAGGGGTGCGGCGAAATGTTCAAATGGTACAACCCACCCCCACTTAAAGATGAAAATATACGATTTTATTGCCTCTATATAAATACATAAAATAATTATGGCTTGTGCTCCCCCCCCCCCCAAGAAAGATAGTTTACCATCTTCAAATATCGATCGTTCCCACTGGCCAGTGTTTTGCTCATTCTAATATACTGATGTTTATGCTATACTTATGGTTTTCTGGGCTATCTGTCCTGAATAGAGAGTACGTGGAAACAAAAGTCCACCATTGCAGAGATGATGACAGGAGTTTTGGTGATAAAATCAATCAATCTCTCTCTCTCTCTCTCTCTCTCTCTCTCTCTCTCTCTCTCTCTCTCTCTCTCTCTCTCTCTCTCAATAAAACTAACGTTGTAGAATTATCAAATACATGATTAAATACATAAAGGATTTTTTAAACTTTATTTTTCACTTCATATATGGCCGATTAATGTGGTTTACAATGATACACAGAACCATAACATTTTTTAATATACATATGTATATAAATACAGTGTCAACAAATGTAACTCTGGTCTGCGCTTAATAGATATCGTACAGAGGATGAATGTTGATGCAGTTTGGTTAATGACTAAAGGAGAACATTATGAAAACGTGTCTCTTTTGTGGGTCATTATGACGAGATTAACAAAACCAGGATTCTCAATAATCATTTTGGCTACTGTCCTGTGATCCTTCCTCAACACATTCACGCCATTCACGGAATGAAGATACTGTCGCACCTGTGAACAAAAAAAACATGAACTGGATTACATATCTTACAGCAGATTTAATTGTGCTATATTCCTTTGTAACAAGTCGCCGTATCATATTATGTTCTGAGTGTAGCAGAGGTATGGATGTACATGTTAATATACAAGTACAAGTATATTTACAAGAACTGAAATAGCCAGACCTCGACGAGAAAAAAACGTTGAGGCGAGTAATAAATTGCTCCACTAATTTAGATTATAGAGACCCATGGACGATACAGTTAAACTTCTCTAAACCGGACATCCATGAGACCAATACGTTTGTCTGGTTTCAGAGGTGTCCGGTTTGCATTGATATGTTCGCAGTCAGGTAATCTGGCCGAAGACGGCGAAATGACAATAAGCGAAACAATTACTAGCGCCATAATGACTAACAACTGTCTGGTTGGACGGTTTTCAGAGGTACCATTTGCATTAAATAAAGAGTTTGGGACTGAATAATTCGTCCAGTGTTCAGTTTAAAGAAGTTTCCGGTTTAGAGAGGTAAACTTTTGTGTTTAAAAGATGCTTACATCACGGGCTTTGGAACAGTTTTGAGAGAATTCCGGTTTAGAGAGGGTCCGGTCTTGAGGGGTTTCACTGTATTGATATCATATAAACTCGCATGCAATAGGGAGCTACACATTGTTCTCTTAGAACTAGTCTCAGGAGAGTGACAGGGAGCGAGAGTGATAGCTCCCCTTAAACGGCAACGTCTGATAGGTACAGATTTAGTTCAGGTACAGGTAATAAATACCACCATATAAGAGAACAAGCGCAGATAAGGTACAGAAATGATACAAGTAAGGTACATGTGTAGTAGTGTTGGTATAAAGTGCTCCTACTGACAGTACCTGTTAGAATTTACCTATTAGCTCAGTAGGTAGAGTGCTGGACTTTCATACTGAGAGTCCGTGGTTCGAATCCCCTCAGTGGAGGTTGATTTTTATCTGTTACATTTGGAGCCCACGTTCTCTACACAAAATTACAATAATACCCCAATTAGGACCCATAACAGTTTAACTGCCCGTGGCCCACATCTCCGGGACGAAGCTTCACTTGAGGGAGGAGTGATTAATATTGTTGGTATAAAGTGGGAATTTCTCTATTAGCTCAGTTGGTATAGCATTGGACTTTCATACTGAGAGTCCGTGGTTCGAATCCCCTCAGTGGAGGTTGATTTTGTTTTTTATCTGGTACATGTGCACTAATACTTGTATAGATAATTAAGAAGAATAGGATAGATAACCGAAATTGTTTATTTCAACTAATAAAACATGACAATTATATACATAACAAGTTGACTTGGAATACCATCTGTAATTATATACCTACTAGCTGTATTAGCATTGTTGCTTGTAAATATTAAATGCATGTCATAAGTTTAACTCGGTGAACTCACCTTCAGTCCCGCCGCGACTGCGGGGCCTTCTGGGTCGACAATCTGAATATAGACAGGACCTTCGCCCCGTATAACAAACCCATATCCAACAGAATCGCAGAACACCTATTCAACAATATAAACAATTATACATTTATACAATTATAAGTAAGCTATTTACTAATGAAATTTCTAATCTAGATTAACGTATTACAATGGAACCCCACCCCCACCCCTTCCCCCCCCCCCCAAAAAAAAAAAAGAAAGAAAGAAAAAGAAAGAAAAAAGAAGAGAGGAATATTTGTTTAATTTTTTTTTTTTTTTTTTTTTTTTTTTTACCACCACTTCTGCACATTTTAAAATGTATATATGTGGTCTTAGGTAAAGTAGTTTCAAGACGACTAATTGAATCTAATTGAAATCTGCTCACAACCGGTCTCGGTGGTGTAGTGGTTAGTGTCGTCATCGAAATTAAGGCCGTAGGTATTGGATTCGCATCCCGGTATCGGCTCCCACCCAGAGCGTTTTAAGACCACTACATCGACTTCTCACTCACTAATAACTAACCACGTACCTACTGTCCAGGACAGATAGCTAAAATGTGTGTCTAGGACAGCATGCTTGAACCTTAATTGGATAGAGGCACGAAATTAAGTAAAAACAACATAAGCCCCAACTTCAGCCAGCAAACGTTTCGCTAACGATCGCGACATTTTGATTGGTTCCCAACGTAGCTATTTGACTGAACGCAGCCAGCTAATAGTGTTGGATAGTGAAAGAGAAACCTATCATCGCCACATAGACCAAATCTACCGAAAGCAAGGCTAGGGCTACTTTTATGCACATTCTCGTAGTAATGGTTTAATTGTAGTTATAGCCTGCATTAAATGTAGCGGGATTTAGCTCAGTCTGTTGTGTGCTCGCTTGAGGTGCTTGTGTCGCAGAATTGAACCACCTCGGTGGATCCATTTAACTCATTGGGTTGTTAGCCGTTACAACCAGCTAGTGCACCACAACTGGTCAAAGGCCGTGGTCTGTGGAAAAGTGCATACAAAAGATTCCTTGCTGCATTAGAAAAATGTAGTGGGTTTCCTTTGAAGATTACGTGTCAGAATTACCAAAAGTTTGACATCCAATAACTGATGATTAATTAAGCAATGTGTTCTATCGGTGTCGTTAAACAAAACAAACTTTTTAAGCCTACATTTCTAATCTTTTAATATATATCAATCGTGGAGTAATGTTTGACATGAGAAATAACTGTTGGGTCCACGATCGATCCTAGACAATTCATTGCATCTAAGGAGAGCACTTTACTACCGAGTTACATTCCACCAATTAGATCATAGGACCCAACAGACGCAGCGGAGCGGGGGGGGGGGGGGGGGGGGGGGGGGGGGCTGGGCGAGGGTTATAATTCCAATAATTCTGAATCAAAAATATTATTGGTAGTAAATCCAATCTGATTAAAATTAGCTCTACTGGTAATAGTTATCAACCAGTTCAGCTAATTTTAATTAGATTGTAGTAAATCTTAAGGTAGAGATGCATTTTACTTGAAGAATGTAGGAAATTGCATTTCAGGACATCTAGTTTTAAAATATTTACGGGGGAGCATACCCCCGAATCCCCTAGAAACTTTGTTCTGCGTCTTCAGTCTCAGTCAGTCTGCCCTCCCTCCCACCCAATGTCTACTAGCTTCCGCCGTGCCTGCCTATTGGGGTTTCCCGTCTCAAACAGTATTCCACGACTGGTATATCAAAGGCCGCAGTATGTGGGAAAGTGTCTTGCTACTAATGAAAAACAAGTTCCACTGAAGACTGGGTGCCATCCAATAGCCGATGATTAATAAAGCAGTGTGTTCTAGTGGTGTCGTTAAACAAAACAAAGTTTATCTACCAATTTTAAATGAATAATAGATATACAGAACTTCGTTATCTGATATCTCAAAGGTTTGGACACAACGGAAATAGCAAAACTTATAATACTAGCTTAGATATGGTACACTGTGCAGTGGATAAACAACTGGCTTTATGGCTGGGTTCGCATCCCAGTATTCATTTACAGTTTAAGAATGTGGACGTTATTGAATACATCAATTTTGTTTTAGACAAAAACCACAATATTTCCTAGTTCGCCTATTCATTACTGATAACTGTAGTATAATTACTTGCGTGGTATGGTACTTACCCGTACTTTGTGTTTCACGTAGGGCGTGTCGGGATCTTCAAGTTCTTCTGCAGTCATATGTCGTAATAAAACTAATAAAAAATGTTTTTAAATAGCTTGTGTATGTACAATGTGGTGGATATGCTAAAAAAAAATATTATTTGGTACTAGTATTTAAAAATATTTATAACATTACTTAATATTATATCTAAACGATTACTGCGTGTTTATTACATTACCTTTGGTAAAGGTAAGTCATCTAAAATTTGAAACCTCTTAAAAAGATAGTTTCATTACAAAATGTATATACTGTATTGCAATGCACGTTAGTGTCCCTATGATTGAAGTTTAAATGCAATTGTGTATTATAAATAATGACGGTAGGCGATATTTTATGGTTTGTGAAAATCACATACAATTTTGTTGTTTCATGAAAAATAGTTTTAAAACAATGTCTGTACACGTAAAGTCTATACAATATGCAACCTTACAGCCAACCACAATTCTATGCATTTTTAAAAATAGGTAAAACTTTTGAACATGCATTAGTACCTGACTGTGGTTGTTGGATATGTGTGTCTGATTTTTGTTCCGAGTTGCTGACATCATCTTTGATGTTTGGTTTGCACGGTGTGCAGAATTCATCATCTGAGATCGTAGAATGAGAAGTTGAAATTTCTGTAATAAACAGTTCAAAAATATATGTATTAGGGAGACCGAGAACGAGACCGAGAGAGAGAGAGAGAGGCGCACACACACAGAGAGAGAAGAGAGAGAGAGAGAGAGAGAGAGAGAGAGAGAGAGAGAGAGAGAGAGAGAGAGAGAGAGAGAGAGAGAGAGAGAGAGAATGTGTGGCAATGTTAATTTACCTTCCTCGCACAATTCGTCGGTAATATTGAACATATCCATATAGAAAACTAACATCACAAAGCGTGGAAGCAGTTATTGTATACATGTACTAACGCCAAACTGTGTTGTTACTTATGTCATAATAAACCGAAATATTGAATAATTTGGATCAGAAAGCATGTACATCTTTCAGGAAACAAGTCGATACCAGTCTTAAAATCTCGGATTTACATTTTAGACAATAGCATTAGTCACTGTATGTTGAACAAAAAGGCTGTAGGAGAATGCGTACAGACGGTGTAATTTGGTACAAACCCCTTTGCTTACGCAACTGTTTGATACAGCACAGGTATTGTAATTATACTCATTATAAGGTCTTGAATATACCGTTACAATTTGTAACACGTACTTTGTACTTTAGCACATGCCTGCAATATTTGTAATGTTTGTGAACCCAATTATGCCAACACACTATTATATAATATACCATTTGTTTTATAATAATGTTTGGCAGGTGGTGACCTGTTCATTAGTAATGTCAGAATCGATAATCGAATACTCGTTGAATGAAGTGTGACACCACGACTAGTACACCTGCTGCAGAGAGAGAGAGAGAGAGAGAGAGAGAGAGAGAGAGAGAGAGAGAGAGAGAGAGAGAGAGAGAGAGCGAGAGAGAGAGTATATAAGAGAGACAAAGGCAGTTTGTTTGTTTGTTTAGTTTAACAAAACCACTAGATCACATTGATTAATTAATCATCGGCTATTGGATGTCAAACATTCGGTAATTCTGACACGTAGCCATCAGAGGAAATCCGCTACATTTTTCCTAATGCAGCAAGGGATCTTTTATATGCACATTCCCACAGACAGGAAAGCACATACCACAGTCTTTGACAAGACAAAGACAGAAGCAGACAGAGACGGAGCGTTATATGCATGTAAACCTTCCGCTTTGGGGTTCTTACCCGTTCTAAGAAAAAAGTTAAACTTTGTTTTGTTTAATGACACCATTAAAGTATACTGATTTATTAATAAACGGCTATTAGCAAATGTTTGACATATATAATTGTCTTAGAGAGGAGACCCGCTACAAACTCGCTCATAAGTGATGAGTCTAGATACCTCCCCACATACCGTACCAAACGGAGACCATTTGATTAAAATCAGTTCCGCTGGGTCTATACTGGGTTCCTATTTAAAGACCATGTGGAGCTGATTTTAATCAAAATGCAACGGGATTTAGCTCAGTCGGTTGAGTGCTCGCTTGAGGAGTTGCGTCGTAGGGTCGAACCACCTCTGTGGATCCATTCAACTGACTGGGTTTTTTCTCGTTCAAACCAGTGCACCGCAACTGGTCAAAGATCGTGGTATGTGCTTCCTGTCTGTGAGAAACTGCATATAAAGATCCCTTGCTGCATTTGGAATGGTGTCGTTAAACAAAACAAACTTTGACGGAGACAAACCAAAAACAGCACGTACACAACAACAATTAAAACAATAGATATTTACACAATTTACCTCGGCAGCTAAATACAGGCTTAAATATGGTGGTATTTAACAGTATTCATCGTGTTTAATTTACCTTGGTTAATGCCTGTATCTGTTGTATCGGAGCCAGTCCCAGACGAACTTCTTTCGGAGAGAGTTCGCCTAAATCGGGAGATATCGCACAGAAGATAAGGTTGACTGAAGTCTATTGTGAACTGGTAAATCAGCCGGTCATCTCGAAAACGAAAATCATCGGTCACTGAAAACAAAACAAAATCACTTTTGCTATCACGTGTTTCGCTCCTACCACCAAGCTACAAACGAGAGAAATCAGAATTGTCGAGACTGGGGAGGAACCTAATTCCCAACTAATTTAAGCAGTATACAGTTAATTACTATAATTGAAGTTATTCTTTTGGGGGTTACGAAAAAAAAATCTGGACACCTAAATTGTTGTCGTGATAGTTTGAGAATTTATATTGTCAAGTTTAGTAACTGATTTGTTGTTAACAGCGTCATTTATAAACTGCGTAACTCGCACGTCCTGCTGAACAACCAAATTGTGGTATACAGAATCATCTCTCTCTCTCTCTCTCTCTCTCTCTCTCTCTCTCTCTCTCTCTCTCTCTCTCTCTCTCTCTCTCTCTTTTTACCAAATGTCTAACTAGCCATGCATGTATGTATATATATATATATATATATATATATATAAAACAAAAAAAGAAACTTCCGATTTGTACATATAGTATTTGTTGTGTTTAACAATTCATTGTGTAATGAAATTATATAGATAGTATTAGCCTTGAGCTGTATTATCAGGATTCATGAATTTTATCGATTATTTTTGCACTGTTAATCGTCGATAACGTGAAATTCAATTTGCACGTGCATGCATGGTTCGACATGTCCCGTGTAGTATTCGCTCAATTTGTTTTACTTGTCTTACTGACATTGTTGTCAAGTGAACGAAAACGCTTCAAAATTTGTAAAAACATTAACGTTTTTTTACATTGTAGCATTTTTAGTATGCCAAGAATACCCAATAATTTACGCCAACGGGCGATTGGCATGCTTGATGCTGGTATGTTGACAGAAGCCGTTGCAAGGCATGTTGGGAGTTCTAGTCGAGCGATACGAAATCTTCGCGTAAGATTTCGAACGACAGGAAGCACCAACGACTTGCCACGTCGTGGACGTCCGCGAGTTACAACGCGTGGCAAGACCGCTATATCATGAACACGCATTTGCGCAATCGATTCCAAACTGCCACTGCTACTGCTGCTAACACACCTGGGCTTCATAATAACCGAATCAGTGGGCAAACTGTTCGTAATCGTCTGCGGGAGAACGGTTTACATGCACGACGTCCTTACGTCGGATGCGTTTTAACGCAACGTCATCGTCTAAATCATCTTAATTGGGCACGTGAATACGGCGACGCTGGAATACCGTTCTTTTTTCGGATGAATCCAGATTTTCTTTACAACGTGGTGATGGCAGGGTGCGCGTCTACCGTAGGAGAAATGAACGCTATGCAGACTGTTGTGTTCTTGAACGAGATCATTTCGGGGGTGGGGCTTCTGTAATGGTCTGGGCAGCCATTGCCGATTGTTATCGTTCACCACTAGTCGTCATTGATGTCAATTTAAATGCTCAACGTTACCGCGATGGCATTCTCGCTCATCACATCATTCCTCTGTTCCATAACAACGCCAACATCTCGATTTTTCAGCATGATAATGCCACCTCTCATACAGCTAGAGACACTGTAAATGTTCTTAGGACAAATAACATTGATTTCATTGATGACTGGCCCGCTAAGAGTCCTGATCTCAACCCCATCGAGCATGTCTGGGATAGTCTGGACAGACGATTGAGGCGTCGTCCTAACCCACCCGCTAACGTCAACGAACTTCGTCAAGCGCTCATTCAGGAATGGAACAATATTCCACAGGCAGAAATCAACACTTTAGTCAATTCTATGCCCTGCGATGCACTGCAGTGGTCAATTCAAGAGGTGGTCATACCCGTTATTAAGTGGGTGGTGGTTTTTTTAGCCCCTACCACACTTGGTCAAAATTTCTCCCAGTTTCTGTTAACCTATGGCCATGATTTTTGCACCAAACGATGCATCATGGAACACTCTTTTAAACAATTATTCCCCCGGTTTGTTTTCATCAAGTTATGTTCAAGCAAAATTAGCGGAAGTTTCTTATTTTGTTCAGTATATATACACACACACACACACACACGTTCGTGTATAATACTGTGTGTGTATACATATATATAAACTATTAATTTACCGTGTTTGATGATATCGTTTTCCATGAGCTTTTTGCAGTATTTAATGGCATACTCTCTGGAAAAGGCCTCGTTATTGTCCACTAACCACTCGACGAGATCGCAACCCAGGAAGGACGATCTGTAGAGTTGACCGTTGGCGTGGATGTCCCTGAGAACCTCTCTTTTATTATGCAGTCTAAAACGATTTTAACATTAGTCAACGATTTCTTCTTTAAGCTTCAATGTCGGTACGCAGTATTACGCTTTCGGGAAAGAGTGCATTAATCAGTAATTTCATTTTCTATTTCTTAAAATATAAAACCCTTGTCAACAAAACAAACAAAAATAAGTACATTTTAACTTTAGATCACTTCACTTTTAACGTTTTACAGTTTCTACCACTGGGTAACTATCTTCAAATATATTTTTTCCGTAACCACCACAATCCCCCAAAATAAAACCCCTAAACGGACAAAATAAACAAAGTAGATATATACAAATTTAAGTTACAAACTCAGGACCGTAGCTAGCGGGCGGGGGGGGGGGGGGGGGGGGGGGGGGGGGGGTTATGTTATAGAAACTTAAAGAAAATTCTCTACTTAATCGTTTAAGGAGTTTTAGATTATTAACTACTCAGTTGCCCCCCACCCCACCCCAACAAAAAATCCTAGCTACGGCCCTGAAACTGCCGAATGTATTTTAAAAAGATGTAGTTTAGTGGAAGATCGTTGGGATGTGGCTATTTAGTATACATTATTTCACATTCCCACTAATGATCTACGACTAGTATATCAAAGATGCTCATGTGCTGTACCTCTGACTGAGGCACTGGCCTCGGTAGAAAGACTTGAGATCTTTGTAGCACGTGTACGAATCGTCATCGCGCCGGAAACGGTAAAACAAGTATTCGTCTTTGAACACGTGCTCGTCACACACTGAAAACAACAAATATTTCACTAAATATATATAACAGGTGGGGTTTGGGGGTGGGGGGTTGGGGAAGGTGTCCCTCTGGAAACATTCTCCAAATAAGTAATAATAGTTATTTAATATCAAACGTATACCATATGTTCTACACAATACAAGTCCTAATTTGCGCATATAAAATGTATTACAGTAAACTACATATATTCACTCATTCTCAATAAACCAGTGCATTTCACTGTCAACATTTTTGGTGCAATAAAGGTGTTATAAATCAGAAAATAATGATTGTACTATAATTTACAACTTGGGTTTTAACATCATCAAAGTATTTTTCACTGGAGACGTTGTTGAAAATTACTACCCTTTCATGTGTTTTATTGCATATGATAATGAAGTGTCCGTTACTCTTAAAAATATATATACTGAAACCAGATAAGTACATTTGTTATGAAATCTGTTAAGAATTCGAGCTAAATATACTAGAACACATCTGTAATGTATAGAATAATTTTGCATAAAATGTACACTACGGTTCACATTTTCTTGTGAAAATAATCGTACAAGACATATCGTTAAAAAAAATCCACAAAAAAACCCCCACCATACTATTTTAATTTGTAAAACAAAAATAATCAGTAATATGGATATGCATAGGCAATGTATTTACATTTTTTAAAATTTACTAAGATGTCGAAGGCCCACCACATGTTAAATGTAACGGATCTTTCATAATATCATATCAAAATCTATTTATATTCAACTATCTTTGGGCAAGTTAAAATTGTACACACATTTTGTTTCAGCGACGTTTTATAATACTAAATGATGTACCAGGCTTAGTTATATATGCTCATTTTATTTCCAGTTTAAGATTACGGAGCCAATCAAACGTATTTGATCCAAAAGAAAACATTTCGATTTGTGACACGTATATTTCATTCCATTTCATCTAATTCCGTAATACATTGTCCACATTAACCAACATTCGAATATAGTATACGTTCAATCTTTGTTTAGATTATAATCATAAATGAAGATAGTAACGAACATTTCACAATATTCGGCGACACAAAGAAAATAATAAATTTTTCATAGAAATAGATTTGCATTGGAAAGGAGTTTTCAATCATTTAAATTATCTATGAAATGAGCAAATGTAACTAAGCCTGTTACATCATTTAGTATTATAAAAAGTGGCTGAAACTTTACATTTCACAACAGCAAGAGCAACGAATCTTTCAAAAGCGGTGACATTCAGCGGTGTGTAAGAAAAGGGGACGATTTCCAGGTTTTAAAACTGAATGATAATAGATCGTGGGAACCCTAGCATTTAATATCTGATTAATTATTTTGCTTTCTGAGCTTTAGTTTTTTTTCAGTCTATGGGCGCATCAAATGCAGTGGTTTATTGAGATTGAGTGATTTTTAAAATAAATATTCACCATGGTGTATAACAAGGTGATCTTGAAGAATTCTCATTGACGCGATTGCTTCATCGCGTGTGTGGGCGTGTCTAGTTTGTATTAGCCAATCAACAGCATCTGTTCCGACAAAGCACGCCTTGTATATTCGAAGGTGGTACCGCCTGCTTGCTATTTTGTTTTGCGCATGCATTTGAAACCTAGACATGAAGTAGAAATGCATCAATAGATAAATATGGGGTATTGTATAAAACAAAAATCACACCCACACACACACGTATATGCATATATGTATATGTATATGTATATGTATAAGTATATGTACAGCTGTATATGTATATGTACAGCTGTATCTGTATATGTATATGTATATGTATATGTATATGTATATGTATATGTATATGTATATGTATGTATGTATGTATGTATACTATCCGCTATATGTAGGCCTATAAATATATAAACAACTATTCGACTGAAAGTTTTGACATTAAATTAATGATGATGATGATGATGATGATGATGATGATTTCTGGATATAATATAAATATCTTAGATCCATGTAAAGATGATCAAAGGACACTGTCACACTTGGCTTTTGTAATTTAAATTGCTAAAATATTTCTGCAAATGAAATTGCTATATAAGTTACAGTATCGTTAGATTAAATTATTTTTATTTGAAATCTATTGTCACGGCAGAAAGAATAGAAACTAAGTACAGTGTGCGTTCGAACTTGTAAATATTATAAGTCGGTCTACTAAATAACTGATACTGTGATACTGAAATATTGATTTCGCACAATGGAGTTAATCATATTCGCAAACAACGTCTGCCTGGTAGTGACAGTGTGTTGGTGGAGTACGCGTTTGATCGCATGTAGTAGCAGACGTAATCTTGTTTTTCCAGGTTTAATCTGTTTGTAAAGTGGGTTGAAAGTTCAAACACTATCATTTCAGTGATAACTTTGTAATCTTAAACTACTAGTAGGCGGAGAGAATTAATGTAATTATAGATATAATATATTCTTAAGCAATCACTGAAAAGGATTTTCTAAAAGGCCTGTTCCGTGAAATTTAAAAACAAATCTATTCTTTTTTTTCTTCTTTTTTTCTTTTACTATCTCCACTATGGAATCAAAGCAAGAGCATATATTATTATGCTGTTTTAACTATTACTATAATAATAATAATATATACGGCATATCCATTTATTATACTTCCACTCCCTTCCAAATATAAACACTTTCATGATTTTGTAGCCATTTGCATCCATTCCATACACAATTTATATATACGGAATTGTTAACACAAAATATTTATATGCAGTTCAAAGCGGTAACAAATCTATAGGCATGCTTATGAGACAGGGGAAAAAAGCAAGAAAAAAATAAGAAAAAATGAGACGGGAAGCTTGAAGGTTGTCCCCCACAACTAATGGATTTTTAGCAAAGACTGAGTTTGTTTAAAAAGGGTAGATCCTACTAATATTTTGTAATCTTAACGAGTGACCAAAAATGTGAAGTATGGTAAGAAATGGAGATTGGCTTCTATAAATAATGTGCTATTCTATGACAAATGTAAGTAAATAAAAAAAATGACAAACATCAAGACAAATCCCCGTCCCGGTAAAGTGCCACATCACATACCAACGAAGATAGGTTTTTAAACGCACGCAAACGCGCGCGTACACACATATACACTCACAAACATACATAAGGGGTTATCACAGGGGTGGATTATGCTTTAGGTAAGGAGGGGGGGGGGGGTGTCCGAAACAATATGTAAATGTTTATAATTTGAAATGATAAATTTTACGTGGACATCAATTTAGATCTACGTGGTGGGGTTGGGGTTTTTTTTAGCCGGGGGGGGGGTGTGTGTGTGTGTGTGTGTGTGTCCGTGTAACTGGGAAACCCCCCATTATCCGCCCCTGTAATATCATATCTATTTTGACAAATGTGCATTCACGTTTTTGAGAGAATAAAATTTTGTAATCACTCCATTAAAGACGACCTTTGAATGTTTCTTACAAACATTCAGTAATTGTAAACAAAGGCGAATCAGCAAAACTACAGGCTATCTGCAGTGGTATGATGGTTTATAATCCACGATAAGGGCTAACGGTTCAATATTCTGACACATTAATACTGAATAGGTCACTATATATATGTCAAGGAGATCAACTCATCTGCATATATTTTGTTAGATTAAAACAAATATATAAATAAACAAAACCCCAAATAAGCATTAAAATTTATATAACAGACAGACAAATAATTAAATAAATGAAGGAATAAATAAAACTAAAATGAATGAATAAATGAATGAAAGAAAGAAAAAGAATGAATGAATGAATGAAAAAAAAACCCCACACACTTCAAAACATTTGTTTTTAGAGTGAAAACAGCAGAACGTAAATGTATGAACATGTTGTGGGTCATTCATATGTAGAGCTCGCAGTTGAAAAAAAAATAATTAATGAGTGATTTAAATTACCATATTGATACAATATAAATGCACATGCTAAGGGGGTGGGGGTAGAATATATTTCCTTTTACTAGTTTCAGGGGAGTGATGGGGAGCGAGAATGATCTGCATGTGCGAGGAAAATTAACAAAAAATAAGAAATATTAGGGAATACTAACACAGGCACGGCGGAAGCAAGTAGACATTGGGGAGGGGGCTAACTTAGATTGAGGGGGGAGGAGTGGCTGACTGAGATCGAGGGCGCAAAGCAAAGTTTCTAAGGGTGTTCGGAGGATATGTTCCCCTGTAAAATATTTTCAACTAGATGTCCTCAAATGCAATTCCCTCCATTCTACAAGTATAATTCATCTCTGCCGTAAGATTTACTACCAATAATATGTTTGATTCAGAATTATTCGGGGGGGGGGGGGGGGGGGGGGGATAAAACACCCCAGCCCCTCCTGCTCCGCCGTGCCTGTAAGCAAGTGGTATTTATGACATTTTGAATACCACAGCAATTAATATGCCAGTTGTGGTGGCTTTGCTTGAATTGGGAAACTCAACGGATCTCAACGGTATCGACCTTTTGATCGTTCTTGGCCCTCAGACGAATAAATGGTTAATATTTTTTAAATTCGTTCCTATAAGATGTATATTTTTAAATATTGTACTTAATCGACTATAATTGTCATTCGGAACTTTTGTTTTGACCTGGAGACAGTGACCGCATGGCCCCACTATGTCGTGTAATAGTATATATGGATATAATGAATATATGAACTTATTTACTCACCTTAATTGTTCACCTATCAAAAATATTTCGTTTTTTGAAACTCCAGTTTGGCTCCTTTGTCTTTGGTACATTTTAGCTGACGTAGTTCTAACATGGAATGTCACATTTCAGACAGTTCACACACGTTTTGTTTACATGGAGAGATTTGAACAATGACCTGTTTAAGTGGGTGGAGCTACTAGGCTGGAATGCAACATCCAGTAACACTAGAAGATATAATTAAATGCGCAGTGATATCTGTTGCTAAAGTTAAAATTTAAAGTTTATTTTGTTTAACGACACCACTAGAGAACACTGATCATCGGCTTTTGGGTGAAAAATATTTGGAAATTTTGACATATATTGTCTTAGAGAGGAAATCCGCTGCATATTTCTATTAAATAGTAGCAAGGGTTCTTTTATATGCACCATTCCACAAACAGGATACTACATATCTTGATATACCTTTTGTGGTGAACTGGCCGGAACGAGAATTAGCCCAATGGGTCCACCGACACGGATCGATCCTAGAACGACCGTGTATTAAGCGAGCACTTTATGTGTTTATCGAAAAGTAAAAATAATCTCCAGATGATGTTTTTGAAACAACATTTTATTCAATAAAAAACGATTTTTACTCCAGGTAGTGTAAGGTAAGAGAGGTAAACGGACATTTGGACAGTTATCAACGCTCTCTTAGAGGGTATGGGACATGATAACTCTCCAAATGTCAGTTTAGCTCTCCTACCGTCAGTGTACTCGGGATACAGGTAGTAATGCTTGTGTGTGTGTGTGTGTGTGTGTGTGTGTGTGTGTGTGTGTGTGTGTGTGTGTTATGCTGTGTATGTGTGCGTGTGTTTGTGTCGTGTGTTTGTGTGTGTGTGTGAGAGAGAGAGAGAGAGAGAGAGAGAGAGAGAGAGAGAGAGAGAGAGAGAGAGAGAGAGAGAGAGAGAGAGAGAGAGGGGGGGGGGTGCAGACTGAACCAGTTTAACTTTTACCATGCCTATCCACTAACGATGCAGACATGTCCACCCTGGACACAGCTGAATTAACAAACTGGTAAATGTAGGCTTATCCTACAGGCAACGTGGGAAATGGGTGGTTGGTGGTAACGTATAAATTTTAAATGGTCGAATTCGCAAAATAAAAAGTATTTAAGTAAAATAACCAAAATTGTTATGACCTGATTTGCCAAACATTGATTTCAACAAATTATCAAATAGGCCAAACTGGCCTGTCGTCAGTTTTGGAAAAATTTACATTACTGTCCATTTATTTACTTCAATATTACTAGGGTTAAAATATACTGTTAGTGTCCTATTGATTACAATCTGTTACAACACCAATTCGAATGAAAGTAGCTCTCCCCCATCACCACCAAAAGTCAATATATTAATTTGTGGTGTGCAACTTTCTACTTTCGATTTTAAGCAAGAAAGAGGAATATTTATTTTCGTATGTTTTGAAATCGTGTACATAACAAGCTAAATGTAGCACACTTATTTCTTTTTTCCTAAATATTGAAGTACCGTAAGTTTAATGCACAGTTTTATTTATGTAAGTAACTATATTTATTGTACACGTACGGAAATAAACTATTCAACAAATCAGGAAGTTTACAAAAATAGCGCGGGAAAAAACATCTCCGAAATGGAAGAAAGTGGACAAGACGAAAATTGCAAAGAAAGGTGCACAAAGTGGTTCTTTTCTTTATCACAGATCGATACGGTTTTTAGTAATATAATAGAACATGGCTTTGTGGAAAGACTTCCGAACGTCCCAGCATATACTATAACTAACCTAAACCTAAATGAACTGAATCAGTGAATGCCGGAATGTTCGGAAGTCTTGCAATCTTTGTAGTCAATAAGTTGAATAACTGAATACGGTAGGAGTTTCCTTTGGCACTGTCACGTATAAAGAACATTATAAATACTTATCATAGAGAGTTAGGTTTAGGGTTAGTGACAGTGCCAAAGGAAAGTCCTTCCCTGAATAAGGGGACAGGTCCAAATGAATGCTAGTCAACTCGCCTCAAACGCTTTAGTGGACTCGCCCCCAAAACGTTACACACTACACCGACTTCTCTCACACGCCTATTACCGATCACAGTGACAGTACAGGCGCCCCTTCACCCTCCCCACCCCTTTCCTGTCCTGGACGGAAGAACCGGTTGAGGCCGACACCTGCGCCCAGGACAGCCGTGCGTTACAACAGCTTGTTCTGAATGTGCACGTTAAACTCTCTGACCTGACCTGACCTCTCTCACTAACCACTAACCTACTCGCGGCCACTGCCCTGAACAGACACCCCAAATAGTTGAAGTGCGTGCCCAGGACAGAATGCTTGGATATAAGCACGAAAAAGGGCATGAGTTCGACATGTACCGCCCCCACTCCTTTCAGTGGTTAGGGTAAGTCTTTAGAGCCTTAATTTGATATAGAAGTCAAACTGGTCAAACTCTTTCCGAGGTTCCCACTTTATATCAATAGACATGGAGCGGGGTGGGGAGGTGCGAGGTCAATCTAATTAAAATTAGCTCCACTATTACATGTGGATCTAACACCAGCCAGTTGGAGCTCATGTCCACCAATCAAAACCTTACTTGCAGAATCCTGCATAGTCCCCAATGTCCAGGTAACATTTTGTTTGTAAATAATAATTTAAATATTGACCAATCACACATCGCCTTTTATAACATTATTTGGGAGCATACAAATTCTAAAAATATCGGGCGAGTCTATTTTAGTGGCTGCAGACAGCGAACCATACCAATACGTACGGGGTGGGTTATCAGTCTTCAATTTTACATTAAAAATTATTTATTTATTTATAAAAAACTAAAAAATCTAAATCAGTCTTCAGTTTTACATTACAAATTATTTATTTTATAAAATAAAACATGTTTTACAGCATTCGTAATTCACACGAAACATGTATACCCTCAGGATAATTCGGAATGTTTTAAAATTATTTTTAAATCACTGGCAGGATTCTGCAAGTAAGGTTTTGATTGGTGGACATGAGCTCCAACTGGCTGGTGTTAGATCCACATGTAATAGTGGAGCTAATTTTAATTAGATTGGTGCGAGGTGGATATCTTTTCAGATGGAAGATGGGCATCTTTCAAAGACAAATGGCTAATTTTTTACAGGTCTGAGTAAAATTACAATCTCACCTCTCCATACTGTGATGTCCTTCATTTACTAAATTTAATATAAAATACAAACTTACCTAAAGTTTTAAACTCATCACTATCAGTTGTAATCACCTTCATGCAAGTCTTTTACCATGTTTTTAATACTTAATAACACAAATCAGTTGAATAGCTCAGTGTTAAAATTAAGAAATCATAATATGTTTGTTAAATGTAGAATGGTGACTATGACAAAAGTGTGTTGAAGAATGATATGGGGTGGTAAAAACATTTATGTGGATAATCTATTTTAAATAATAAAACCTGTATATTTAATTTTTCTGTTGGGTTTTCTTTTCAGGACACTGGATGATGTGAATGCTATTCTGGATTTTGCCAAACTGAAAACGGATGACTTGCGTACTCGAGTACAATGTATTTACTTTTCTGAGCATCTTGACAATGAGCGCATAAAGCTTCTGGAGATGGACTCTGTCATTCTTGATTCTCTCACAGCTCAACAACAGTGTGTTATTTTTTTTTTATTTTTTTTTTACAAAGTGAATTTTCACTACAGCAACGGGTGGTATACCATGGCTTGAACTTAACGACGTCACCGACGGCAGTTGCCATTGTTGAGATATAAATTGCTGTAGGTAGAGAGCATCACCAATGACACTTTTGTGCCGTCGGTAAAGCTCCTCAACAATGACAAAGTGTATACACCTGGTCATGCTGACGTACATTATCTGCCAATATTTAACACTTTCACATTTAAATAGGTCTATATGTCATGTTTATTTGCTGCAGATGTCACTTTAAAAAAAATTGCCATAGGCAGGCTCAAAATTGCCATCAGTGGGCTGTTTCACCCCTTTCAATTCTTTTTAATATTGCTGTGGGAGGCAAATTCTTACGTCTGAGCCCTGGTATACATATATGTAGCTCAATAGTAGAGCACCTGCCTCAGATGCATTGGATGATTTACCTTTGGTGAACTTGGGGTCTGTTCCAGTCTCACACTACTGGTACATCAAAAGGTGTTGTATGCACTGGCTTGTCAATGGGAAAGTACTTATAAAAGATCCCTGGCTGTTTGTTTAATAAGAGTAACCTATTTGTCAGCAGTAGGTTTCTGTTTACTCTGTTTTTCAGTGGTGTTAAATTAAGAAAACTTAAATTTTTTCTGTCTTGTTGTGCCTCTATTTTACATAAGAAAATCAGACTTGAAGAAATTGCTGGATGGAATATTTTACTCTTAAATAGGCTACAACTTGTTTTCTCTAAAATCTATGATTCCTAATTGTTTTCCAGTTCTATATTTTGTGTTAATTTAAACAATTTTTATTTTTTTAAGAGTTGTGATACGAGGTGACAAAGATGAAAATGCAGTTTTGTGCACCAATGACAAGACATTTGAAATAAAGGAAGCGGAAACATCAAACTCCATGTTGATAATGACCCAGCTAGAATACGGAGATGAACTCACCCCGGGTGAACCACAAGAAATACAGATGAGAGAGGTAGGACTACTAGGAGGAGGGATGCTTAAAATAGTCTAAGTATCATAGAGAAATACATATTGTTATATAGACCACCATCTTCTGATCTTAACAGCACTAATAAATGTAATAAATTTTTATAAAAGCCAAAAAAAATGCTTCTTTATTTTTGTGTGTAGCAAACATCAGCTGAGATATTATGTCCTGAGCATGAAAATTCTAAATCTAGCATAAGCATTTTGTTTTATGATTTCTTACACAAGTAATCACAATAATTTGTTTATGTGGGTTAATAAACTGTCAAATATTAATAAACTCTTGTCAGTTCATTTAACAAGTGAAAGATTCTACAAAACAGTTGATGTATGTTATGGACAGAAATAGTTTCAAATATTTACTGCTCTTTTCTTTAGGTGTGTTCGGTTTTGTACAAATATTATGAACTTCGACCTTGTAAGCCAAAGGTGAAGAAGCTGAAAAAGCTGTTAGAACAAAATGAGTTCAGTGGGAAAGAGTGCGAGGAGGATGAGGAACACCAGGGGTCAAAGGTCGGTGCTTTCTTTGTAGTGGCCACCATTTTATGTTGTATATTTTACAATGTTAAACACAAATTCATCATGAAATTTTCACAAGTTACACAGTATTATTTTGCTAAACCCCTCCCAAAAATATCCAACAAAAATGTTTATTTTACAAAGTAAATTGGTATTTAATGTGGGTTTTTTTTCATTTTAAAAAGTCTACTATGGCATTGTCCAAGTAACCCCCAGTATGTGGTTCATACTCTATTGCTTGTGAACAGCCGTAAGTAGTGTGGTATTTAAATGGCTATTACAATTTTAAAATGTGCAGATGTGAAGTTAGTAA
This sequence comes from Gigantopelta aegis, assembly GCF_016097555.1. NCBI lineage: Eukaryota > Metazoa > Mollusca > Gastropoda > Neomphalida > Peltospiridae > Gigantopelta > Gigantopelta aegis. Next base: position 26,263,382 of record NC_054704.1, read on the forward strand.
TACTGTTTTAATACTTTTGTTACAGTTCACATACACCGATTTACTGGATCTGGTGCAGGCCAGTGAAACCGAACTGCAGGTTGCCCTCAAGAAGCTAAATGCTTGTGTGATTGATGGTATTATGTTTTATCATTGTTAACAATTTGGATTTTGTTCCTGGTATTGGTCAGTGCTCAAACACTTTTAACAGTAGAACTAGACCTACCAAAGATAATTCTGTGCTTTTTAGGCCAGATTGATCAAAGTAAACCAGCAATCAGTGTAATCCAGTGGTGAAATATTTACTTGAGATGCAGTTGATCTGTAATTGATTCCAGTTGGTAGGCCCATCTGGTTATTTCTCGTTCCAACCGTTGCTCCACAACTTTGGTATGTACTATCCTGTCTGTATGATATGCATATAAAAATCCCTTTGTCAAAAGGTACTTAATGAGGGAACTATAGGTTTTGTCTCTGCCTGTCTATTCATCCATCTCTCTGTGCATCTGTTAGTCTGTCCCACATGTAGTTTTCTGGGGGGGGGGGGTAAAAATCATAATACTTCAAGATATTAAGAAGGACTTTTTTGTATACTTTTATCATATAGAGTTCCAGATCAAGTTTGACTTTCATGAAGATTGGCCCATTTTTGACGGAGTTATGACCCTTGAATTTAGGAGGTACAGAAAAATTTGTTGGGTTTGGCAGGAGACATATATTGCTTTTGCAGTGCTCTCAGAATGCTTGTATGTTTTGTAATTCTAATTTGCTTTTGTTTAAAATTATAATTCCACATGTTATTCCAAACGACATCAATACATATCTAGCTAATAATATAATATGTGAATACTTTTTATTTGCAGGTTATTGGCGCGTGTTGAATTTTGACTTCATGTCTCAAGTTTTAAATCATATTATTGGACTGTGTGATGAAAATGACTGGTATGACTCTGGGATTCAGCTTGATGAATGTTGTCAGGCTCTAGGAGAGATCTATCCCAGGTGATTGGTCTTTTACTCAGCATTTTACTTTGATATATGAGATACGACATTCAAAAACAATGTTTTTTAATTGACTATTTGAACAAATAAATGTGTCAGAATCATATAAACTTTCAAACTATTACACTTCAAATCTGTGTACCTTTTACACTACTACATCCAGAAGAAATGTTAAAACTGAAAACCTGTATTGACATGCCATGAAGTACAGTTACATTGTTATATATAAAATATATTTTGTGGCATCTATCTCTATTTCTTGAGTTACGTCCCTTTGTTCTTTGATTCTGAACTTTGGTGAGCCCTTTATCAAAACTGTTGAATGGACTATTATATTTTTATAAAATTGAAAGGCATTTAAAACATATATATTTAGGTACAAAATGGAGTCAATAATATCGGTTAGAGCCTTGTTGTTTTTACGATGCATATGTTTGAACCATATTTGTTTCCCCCCTCTTGCTTTTAATGGTTTTAAAATTTTATAGAAGGATTCATTATCAAATTAAGATATCAGGGATGGGAATTTTCCTCGGATCAGCTGTTTTCCTTGCATTTTAATTGTCCATTCCTTCAAAATGTGTCAGATGGCACAGATTTAAACCTAGAATTTCAAGAATTTACAGGACCCCTTTAGATTTCCTCTTTGTTACAGTTTACCAATTCCCACCCCTGATATATGCATATTGTTTTAGTTTAAACATGCAGTAAATGTTACCACATGGTTTCAACTTTTCATTGTCCGGAAAATGTGAGAGCATAACCAAAATATTGTGACTTATTTTTCAGATCTGTTGTACATCATGTGGTGAGCAGTTTTTCAAAGCCAAGAACTTCAACTACAGTCGAAGATGACTCTTCTCATCAGAATACAGGTAATAGTTGATTGTTTCACAGGGTGTTCTTTATCTTTGAAGGTAGAAACATAGAACACTATAATATCTAGGGTTTTAGCTGGGACCAGCAATTTGGTGAATTTGATTAGAAAACCATTTACCAAATTGAAATTCGGTTAGCCAAACAGCCTGAATGAATGAATGTTTGACGACAGCCCAGCACAAAAAATTTGCATCAGCTGTTGACAAAGGGTACACAATTTTAAATTAGCTTTTTGGTGGAGTAATGATGAAATGAATTCACCAAATTCAACTTTAATTCACATTTGACAATTTGGTCAGTGACCTCTTAAACCTTGCTGTATCTACCGAGTTTAGCAAGGTGTATCATTATACGCCTAAATGGTAGGCAGTGATGGTGGCAGCAGTAGACTCCAAAAACCACAGCCTGCTGGTTAATTATGCATGGCACACCTGATTAACGTCGACAATATGTCATGATTAATTGGTATGGGTGTGCAGGGCATAAATGCAACAGTTACATCCAATCTTTAGTTTTACCCCGATTAAACGGTTGCATTGGCTGGTGTGTACTGGTGCATATTTTCAGACTATTGCTGATTCGCAAATCATGTTGGGCTTAATCAGTAGGTGTATGCTAAGCATAATGAATGTCAAGTAATATTTAAAATTAAACCATACTTTAAGTAACTTATGCCATCATAGCTGTCTATTTTAATGGTTTTGTAATGCAGATTTTACCAAATGCAAATTTTTATACATGTGCAAATAAGACTTCTTTATTTTTTTTGTAGATTCATTATTTGTTCTAAATGAAGATAGCATCTGCCGCTTCTTTGCAGAAGTGGTTTTGAGGCAAAGTGGCATGGTAAGGATAAAATAAATGCTTAAACAGGCTCATAGTGGACAATTCTAAACGTCAATAATTAATGTAAAATATTAGTAGATAAAAGAATTTTAAGCAATGATGTTAAAGAAGTTAATTTTGGCTAATGTACCGTTTCATATTTGCAGTTTAACCTGGAAGAGTTCCTGAAGGTGTGGCAGCAGTGTGTTCCTGAATGTATGAAAACAAGTTTACACCAGATTGAGGTATGATCCAGCATTTAAAAACCAAACCCATTTCTAGCATTTTTTATTTTGAAGTATATTTCTGTCAGATTAAACTTTTATTTAAATTGTTGAAGCCTATGTTTTATATATACATAAATAAATTTTTGTCATATTATAATGGGATGTTGTTAACTATACTTTTGACACCATATAGTTATACTTTTAAAATGTGCTGATGTCGGGGAATATTTTGTTTTAAAAATCTTGATTATATAGTGTTATTTTTAGTCAATTAAAATTGATTAGCAATTACGGTTTAATGTTTTTAAATTGTGTAGTGATCTCTCAAACTTACTTAGCGAATTGTGATGTGATCCTGAACAAAATGTTCCCTGGATGTATGCTTTTGTTGTTAATAATGTTTCGATGTAGTTAAAAAAAATAGTTTTTTCTTTTCCTCAGGGAATGGCATTAATAAACACAGACACCACACCTCAGGTTATTTGTTACTTTCCAGTAGAAAACTTACCTGAAGATATTCCAGAAAGGTGATTCCTTTTTATCATAATTAAAATGAAGTATTCTTATAACGAACTGGAAGGGACCATGATAGTTAGTTCATTATAACAGTAGTTCGTTGTACACATTTACATAAGTTGGTTATAATGTATAGGGAGATAAGACAGGACTTTACGATCAGTTCGTACTATGCAGTTGTTCATTCTAAGCACATTCGTTATAATTGTACTTTACTGTATATTGTTTAGGATGGAGGTATTCAGTAGTGATTGAATGTCTGTTTGTTGGGGGAGAGCATAGGATATATCCTATTAATTTGACTTTGTTACTTTTATCTGATGGAAAGTTAAATGGGGTTTTTAATGACACGACAAGAGCACATTGATTTATTAATCATCAGCTATTGGATTTTAAACATTTGGTAATTCTTAGAGAGGAAACCCGCTACATTTTTTCATTGTGATACCTCATAGGTAATGATTAACACTATGGAACTCTCTTCTTTTCCATTGCAGGTTTAATTATCTGTTCAAACGGCGACAGAAGTGGACATTGGCTGAAATAACTCCATACATAAAGTAAGTTTGAAGCCCCAGTTGGGTGCTTCATAACTGGAATACTAAAACTATTTGAGTAACCTGTGGTAGCAGCAGGTTTCTTCTCTAACTTTATAGGCAAGTATCACAGTTACCAAATATAACCATTGTTTAAGATCTGATGAAATGTCTTAACTAAAACCCATCCATTCCCAGGGTTATGCCTAGAAATTAATGATTAGTGGAAATAACAGTAAAGTGTAAAATTAATTCCATTATAATGCGGGAATAATAACAGGGCTCTACATTAACAATCCTGGCAATTAACCACAGCAATCAGCAATGCCGTGGAGATTGTTGCAGTGTTTTCAATTTTCTGCAGTGTTATATCACTTTTCTTAATTTTATTAGTCCCTGTCGGTCCAACCGGAGCGAATTATATTTCATCTTTGTCTGTCCCACATATAGTTTTAGAATGTTTTGAGTATTGCTTTATCATATACTGTTATAGATCATTTTTGACTTTCATGGTGATATACCCATTTTTGACAGAGTTATGGCCTTTGAACTTTTGCGATGCAAAACAAATTCTGCAATACCTCAAGATATTAAGCTTAAATTTTGTCTATAGCTTTATCATGTTCAGTTACATATAAAGTTTAACTTTCATGGCTAATTTTCTCATTTTTGACAGAGTTATGGCCCTTGAATTTAGGAGATAGGAACATTAGTTGGGCCAGGTAGGGGACATGTATTGCTTTAACAGTACTATCAGAATGGGGTTATTTGATTGGCTGTATTGAGGTCATGACTCTAGTTGTCTCGAGCAATCATAAATGCCTGTACATCATTTGTTTCTATGTCGTCATTAACGGACACACTTTCACCTTTTTGTTTAGTATTTGTCCATTAAACTATATTTTTTTTAATATACTTTTTCAGGTTGGGTGAAAAAAACATATAGACTTATACTTATAAATTAACACTTTTGATTGTTAGATACCTTTGGCAACCACTCAGTTTAAGATATTTCATCTTCAGTGAATACACATGTATTATTCTCTGTATATGATACATTTGTATTATCACCATAATCTCAGAAGATAATCACTTCTACATATGTTTTGTTTTGTTTCAGAGATGTGGCCACAGAGAAGACCAATGTTGGTGCATTGCTGATGAAATACGCCAGAGCCTCTTTGCAGAATGGTGTTAAAGTGTTCAATTCTAAGAAGCCAGTCACATAATAAACTGTATTTATTCTATCTCATTTGTTGGTTGTACATACAGGATCTTAATCAAGTTATGCTAGGAATCAGACTATCAATTGTCACAACAGTTGTCCAACTTGACAGATACTTTGTAATTTCCTCCACTCCCAACTTATGAGAGGTGCACTTGGATTAACAAGTAATAGGTTGTAGATGTATACCATGAAAATCAAGGTGTAAGAGTGCTCAGGTTAGCAACTGGACAGTAGTAGAAGCTGTGAGTGTCGAGTTGGCCAACACCCATCATGACAGTTGTAGTCTGAGCCTAGTATTATGTTATCATTCAAACATCAACCTATTTCAGGGATGTTGTGTTGTCAACAAAAATTATGAAATCATTGCTGATGCTGGTTAAGAAATCAGATTTAAGGTTGGTAGGTCCTTGTAACAGCTCCCACCTACAGTGAGTTTTAACCATTCGGTGGAAAGGTGTAAGGCCACTACATAGACCTCTCTCACTAACAACTATTAACCCTGGACAGACAACCCAGATGCTGTTTGCGGTTAGTGTTCAGGACAGAGTATTTGAACATTAACTGGATATAAACACAATAATCTAAATAAAATGAAAGCAATGTTTGTGAAGACCATCCATTGGCTTTTAGGTTGATTGTTGTCTCAAAACAAGTTAGTGTAGTGGTGTTACATCCATGAAGTTAAACATAACTAGGCTGGAGCCAGTAGGCCTATTGAAATGCACATCAAGCGAGTAAAGTGCGTGATGCAACAAAACTTACAGACAACATTGTTATCTATAGATCCAATAAGAATGGTAAGAAAATATGAAACCTCATAATGAAAAACAAGAATCAAATGCAAACATGTAACAATTTAATTGAAAAAAAAATATTTAGTGTAGAACATATTCAAGGAATGTTTATGAGTATAACAGTATGTTCTGTACAGTATTAACATAGGCTAAACTATATTTATTTTTAATTATTCATCATGAAGAATCTCTACAAAGGGCAACATTTACTGAAGTTTAATTTAAAAAAAAAAAAATCTTGCTTATCTCGGTATATGTAGCAGAGCACTTTGTATACAATTGGCACACATATTTTGAATCTTGCAGTAGTTTTGATTTTTTTTTTTTAATCTTGCAGTAGTTTTGATTTTTTTTATCTTGCTTCAATGACTGAATCACAATATAGCTTTTTGATTAAGTAATTTTTCAGTCTGAAAAATCAAATTTTGAAATACTCCTGAATGAAGTTTTATTTTCATTAAACTAGTGGAATATGTTTGCACACCTCTTGCCATATTTGTAGCTGCCTGTTTCTAGATCATACATAACAATGTGGTTTAGATTTAGAAAAGTTCTACATTCACAGACTGTCACCGATGTTGAGACTGTTCAACAAGCCACTGAATTCCATCAACAACACCTTCAAGGGAATCTACAGTTGCATCCTGAACCTAAAAATAATAAAAGCATGAATCAGTGACTAATAAAAATTTCAGGTTTTAAATAAATTTATTTCAATTATATGATTGGACACCACTATAACAATATTGTAACAACATAACAAGTGAAAAAGTAATCAAATATAAACTTTAAACATAACTAACCTAACTTTAACCAAATACTAATGTGATGCACAGACATCCCAAATGACCAACTGAAAAATTGCATCAAATCATGCGAGTTTTATTTTCAAAATGTCTCATTACAAATATTTCTAGCTTTAAAATCCACTAGAATAGTATATACTCGCATAAAATCTTTGTGAAAGTGACCCACATGTCTGAGTTGCACATTTTAACACCTAAACTGTCATTTATATATTTTAAAAATATTAATATTTACCAGCCAGGGTCTGTTGAAGGTGGACAGCTGTAATGTTTCTACAATATCTATTGCTGGAGTCCTGGAACAGTCTCCATCTTTAATACATGACAGTACGAGGAGTGGAACTTGTGGAGATGACCATCTTTCACTGATCATTGCAAACAGCTCTGTATGTGCTCCTTTCACTGAAAAATAAAACCTTGATTTTATTTGTCACAGAAATTGACAAACGATATATAAATTTCAAAATTCAAAACAACATAACAAAAATCATTTAATACTATTATCTCAGTTGCAGTTCTCATATTATGTTTTTATTAAAGTGATGAAAAATCTCAGCATTTTTCTGGAATCTTAGATTTTAGCATCACTTAAAAACTGTTCCTGTCTGTGTTGTTTTCTAAAAAGTTCATAGTATAAAATCATCCCAGCCTCCTTTTCAAGACACTAAACTTTCCCAAATTTTGTGTAGACCTATATTAATTTCATTTCTGATTTAACACCACAGTTGCCGGTACTGAATAATTCGTCCCTTTGTCCATATGCCCATTAATCTGCTTGACTGCACAAAAGATGAGACTGCATTATTTGATGGACTGTTATATTCTCATTATAACTAAGAAATTATAATAACCAACAAATCCTCTTACCTTCCTTCTTTGATTGTGAAGCATCAACAACAAAAATGAATGCATCAAGTGTGTGACACAGATGTTTGATGGAGCTATGCAGTTCATAGGTATCAGTTTCCAAGTCAGAATTCTTCTGTCTGTTTAACATTCGGTTGGTGGCCAGTCGGTTTCTGTTTTCGGCACCCCTCTCTTCCTTGGATGCTGTGTACAACACAGACAGATGAAAACTCACACCAGACTGAAGCTTCAGTGTCATACCTGAACCCACACCTACAACAGAAAGAAGAAGGTTTGTTTAATAACACCTCAGCACATTGTAACTTGGTGGTTATCTGTATCAAACAGTTGGTCTAATGTAAGACTATGAAAGAACTTGGAGACCATTCCTGATTAGTGAACAGAAAATATATACCCTATACTTCACCACAGCCAGAACATTACCAATACATATCGCAGTCTTTGACCAATTGTGGCTGGGCTGTACTTAGTTTAAGACATTCTCGAGTGGACAGATCATTTTGTATTATTGGAGGGGGGCACTACCCCACTACTAGGTGGGTCACTAAGCAATCATGCAATATGGTAAAATTCTCAGTATTTAACAAAACCAAATACTTTGTAAATAATTTGTAAATTATTGATACTTAAAAATGTTAATCACCATCAAACTGTCCTGGAAACATGGCCAGCCTTGTGAAGTCTGGATTTTCTTCATACAACATCTTTCGGACGATTGCACTGGTTGATGACTCTAAACCAGGACCAAAGATGGCTACTTTGGGGACCTTTTTTGGTAGCAGATATCTGAGTACTTGTGACACCTGGTGGAATGCAGTGTTTTCTTGTTTGTGAGATTCGTGAACTTCTGAAGAACACTTCATATAACTAAAAAAAAAAATTAATAATAAACAAAAATTAGTTACAACATTTATACTTGCAAGCACTATACCAGTAATATTTCACTATCCAAATATGATTATTTGCGTGGATTTGTTTTTGTGTTTTTCGGTCGAGTTTAATTTATTTCTTGTAATCATTTCTAAATAATTGCTCAACAAAATCATTTGTAGACTCCACAGTATCTTTAAAAATTAAGACAAGGTGGTTTAGATATAACATTCAGATACTTATTTTGATTAAATATTATTTTCCCTGTACAACCCATCCTAAAGGGTATACTTAACCAATAAAACTTAAATTTTGAAACACTAATACTCTTTTCATTTTTTTTCAGTCGACATTAATAAAGAATTAAGTTTAAATATATTAACTGTAAACTAACATTTCTTTTGATGACCACTCAGACTGGACATCTTTTCATTTTTTTTCAGTTGACATTAATAAAGAATTAAGTTTAAATATATTAACTGTAAACTAACATTTCTTTTGATGACCACTCAGACTGGACATCTTTATAGAGTCTGGGATACCCAGTGTGTGAGATGCTGTGCCATTTTGGAAGATCGTACTGTAGTTTTTCTTGCCAGAGCAGGTCATCCACAGCCAACTGACTCCAGTCTCGGCTCACTGAACTCACCCTGCACAAGTCTTTTGCACTGAGGTATGAAAATATGTACAGTCTCACATCAATCTGAAATAAATAAAAAAGAACACTGGCATTAGGACACTCTTAACAAAAATTTGCTATAACCAAAGAAACTGGGGTTGCCAGGAGGTGGGACGAAAATGTATGAGTTTTTTCTTCTACTCTATATCAGTAATGATATTATGTGGCTTAAGCCTCCTCCATTAGAGATTGTGCCCCCCTCCCGACTCCAGATGTCATTCCCATCCGACAAAATAGCCATGACTTGTTTCCTTTTTCAATCACAATTGCTCTTTACTTTTTTGTTAAAATATTTCTTAAAAATAAACCGTAATTACGGTAATACCAACTAGAAAAACAGTGGAGGATGTGGAAATGACTAAACAAGGAATGTTGAAGAATGGGGGTGGGGTATGATCCCCAGAGACCCCACCAGTGACTCCAAAGCCCACAGTGGCATCCCCACTTTGGCTGTGCATTTTAGTATAAAATATTTTATCAGTGACATTGGAAGCATCAGAAAATAGACAGGAGAGAGAGAGAGAGAGAGAGAGAGAGAGAGAGAGAGAGAGAGAGAGAGAGAGAGAGAGAGAGAGAGAGAGACAGACAGACAGAGAGAGAGACAGACAGAGAGAGAGAGAGATTAACAGAAGAATGTCCACAAAGAGTCTTCTGTCTTGCAAAAAAACAAAAGACGGGAATACTTACTGGAAGACGAGAAAATTCCAATTTACTTTCATTGAAAGTTTCAGTGGAGTCGGAACTCTGAGATAGATTAACACTGACAGTGCACGAGTCCTTAGTGTAAAGAGCTTGAAGTTTACTTCTGTCGATGTCATCTGAATCTCGCTTCTTCAACTTTCTTATCAAATATTGTTGAAGTCCTCCTGAACAGACTTTTGATTCTGATGCTTTACTATACATCCTGTATCTCTTCATCAACTCGGTGACCGAGTTTAACACATTCACGATTTCATCGTCAAGAACGTTTTCGTTGTTACAACTGGAATGATCAAGACGAATATGGTTTTGACTTGAAGGTGAATGCGAATATTCAACTTTCAGAGGATTGTTTACATCGATCATCTTCGACTTCGAGAGGTTTTTCGACTTCACAGTTAGAAATATTTAACAGACTAACTCTGAATAATGTTATCATCTTCTTATATTCTATGCGTTGATGACGTTGATCACCTGAGATTAAAAACCTCCACGTGGCTTGTTTATATATAGACCTCCACGTCAAACAGGTGAGTGTGTTTATATGTTGTCAAGCCATGAGGTACTTCCGCATTACGATGAATGTCGAACAATTTCCGCTGTTTGACGGAATATGTCGAAGTTCTCCGAATATTTTCTTAAATTTTTATTTTTTATTTCATCAAAATCATTAAAATACTTTGTCACGTCTGAAAGTTAACAATGCCTGGACCCACTGTAGCTTATTTTTATGATCAGGATGTAGGAAATTTCCATTATGGTATTTTATATTGTGTTATTTTTTAGCTTGTAGTTTGAATGTTTTGAAACATTGTATTACCGTGCATAACATATAATCGTATTTTTGTAATATAAACTTTTTGTCATTTATTTAGGACTAAGATTCACTAATAATTTTGTGATTTTATCAACAGTATTATTGTGTTTAAAAAAATTATTCTACCATAAACCCTAAAAATAATTAAATGCAAGATTTTGCTTATTTCTAAGTTAATGGGGTTGTTGTTTGTGTGGGGAGGGGGGAGGTGGGTGCTGTTAAATATGTATTTCATCAAAATTGACCTTGACATACATTGATGTGTGTTGAGATTTATTTTGATAAACAATTAAATTTGTTGACATGATATTGATAATTACATATGGATTATTAATGTATGGTATTAAATAGTTCAATGTAAATATATCTAGTCTGAGTTTTGTTTTTTCAAAATTATTGAACAGCCCAGCAATAAATATCACAATAATACGTAACAGGCCAAAACATTTATCTTGATGAACTAAAGTCTAAACAACATCAATAAAGTACTCTCCTACCTTTAAGTTTAATTACTGTTAGATTTCCCCCACATTTAGTCCAGACAGAAATTGTCGATATAGGTTACATGGTTACCATCTATAATGTGGAATCTGTGTCGTTACAATGGGTGTTTTTCAAGATTTTTGTCAGGACAAAATGTTGGGGAAATCTGAAGGTAATTAAAGGGAGGAGCAGGGCTAACTCAGGCATTTGCCATTTGAGAATTTTGAAAAGAGTTGGCGAATTTTATTTTAATTTAGCGAAATAATTTCATGTAATAATTGAAATTTTTTAGAAAATAATTGTTGATTTCTTCAATTTTTGAAGTTTAATAGACAATTTGGCGAAATGTTTTGCATATCCAAAGCTAGCCCTCGGTAGGAAAGTAATTTATCGTAGCTGTTCAATTTGGTTCAAACTTTAGTTATCAAACAGAAGACAATACATATATCATATATGAGGTTGTAGCAGTGCTCTATAAAGCAAGTTCAAATTTACTCTTCCCTGGCCAGTAAAGTATAATATTTTAGTCGTCAGTCACTTATATTTAGTAGCCAGCTAATATATACTTGTGATTAAATCGATTTATCTGCCATTTTACGGCACATTACTAATGTCGTAATTGTTATTAGGAATGCATTCGAATGAACTCGTAAAGAGGTGATTCCTAGTTGTTAAATAGTAATTACAAGTTACTGTTTGTGTCCGGTTCCACTAAAACAGTAAACGACTATTAACTATCATTGTCAAATTCCGTACCCAATAATTGTATTAAACGAATTTAAGCGAATTACTATTTTAATGGCACTGCTAAGATATGCATTTAAATTGCAGTACTCATTAAAAGTTAAATAAAAGCATTGTGATAATATCTACCAGGCTTCAACGTGTTACTAGTAGTTACCAATCGGCTACCTTGCTTTTGGTTTAAATAATATTTATTTTCATCACATACTGCCTTGTAAATCCATAAATACTGTTTTGTAAATAGTCGTGTCTTTAAAGCTGTCTAAAATCGAGTCATGAAATTAGAAACAAGTTTTCATCCTCCACTGCTGAACATGACTTCCGACGTGATTAAAACGACATTCATGACTGGAGAAGTCGTTATCGTGGAGGGATCCGTTATCACGATAAGCACGAGACAATTGGAGTGCAGCATAACACATATACAAGTCGATATTTAAAATAATTAACATTTAAGTTTAAGACATAAATAAAACCTGGCTCTAAAGGGGACAGGACCGACTTGGTCCAAAACTGAACTGGGGCCGAATTCTTTTCAAACGCTTGATATTCAAGTTAAGGGAGATAACATCATAACAAAGTATTACCTCCCCCTTAACGTCACTGTGTTTACTCTTGAATACTGGAAAATCGTTATTCATAGTCCGATTAACATGTCTCAAACAAACTACCGATAGAAAACACGTTTTATGGAAGATAAATTGCTACTGGTCCACAGTGTTTTCCGATGTCCATTTTTGTTTACAGATTAAACTAAGATTATTGGACAGTCGCCAACTGGCGAATGTGATTTAATTTTTTAGGCACCAGGGAATGTTTTTAATCATTATGGCGAGTATTTTACTCGCTTTGTAGAGCACTGTGTAGGGTATAATCTACCATGTCACATGTGGGAACAACTTGGGATGGCGATGTGTTGCGTACTTTTACTACGTCACTGTGACCTACTTTTCACGGTCTACTGCACATAACAGAAAATCCTTGTCCGGATCATATCTTGCATACAGATGCATACGAGACCATCAAAGTTTACATGTAGGAACAACTTGGGATAGCGGTGTGTTGCATATAATTACTTAGCCCGAGTACTCTAAGAGAGCTAGACGGACATTTGGACAGTTCTGCACTCTCATTATAATCAGAGACCAAGCTATGTAATTTTGTTTTCAATCGCTGCCCACCAAAGAATAGTCAGAGATTCCCGCTCTAATACCACAACAATCCTATGTTTGACGTCAAATACATTTACATCCATCAGAATTCTAAGTTCGCTGACCTATATCGTGACGTAGCGTCACATGATCGCCAACTCATCCATTCTATCTTCCAGGGGTCGTCTCATACAATAATACGACAAGTGACCAACAATCACAAACAAAAAGCTTGTTTTGTTTAATGACAACACTAGAGCACATTGATTCATTAATCATCGGCTATTGGATGTCATATATTTGGTAATTTTATCAGTGTTGGAGAGGAAACCCGCTACATTTTACCAATAGTAGCAAGGGATCGTTTATATGCACCATCCCACAGACATGATAGAACATACCACAGCCTTAGAATTCTGCTGTCTGAAGTTTACCGAAGCTTAGCTGAATGTGGGTGCTGTCGGGTGTCTTTCTGTAGTGTGTGTATTAGTGATTAATATCTGGATTTTCTTTAATCAAGGAACTCAAAAATGATCAATGTAAATGTATTTGATGTCAAACATAGGATTATGGTATTAGAGCGGGAATCTTTGACTGATTTCTGAGATGTATTGTAGAATGTTATGGAATTAAAATATAACAATCATGAGTTAAATCATAGATGAGATAATCTCTTAAAAGATTACCTTCACATTTTTTGTCTGGTTTTAGCAGGTGAATTTCTGTTTCATCTGCTCGGCCTAAAAATGGACTGCTTTTTGCGGGCTGCTATTTGGCCCCTAAAAAAAAGAGAGACATTGTTTTGAAAATGTTGCGTACCATAATTTTTGCATACTCCTACTCTATAATGTTTCATAAAGCATCCCATGATGGTCTCTAGAGCATTACAGAATTGTTGAAGGACCTTTTGCTGTTTCCTGTGGTCTGAGATGCGGCCTACATTCAGAATAACATCAACAATAACAATATACATGTATTTGGAAAAAGTAAAACTTATTTTTCAAATGATGCATAATAATTCACTGTACATGTTCATGCGGAATATATTACAGGTCCTGGACATCCTATGAAACCATACAGAATAGCTCTTACTCACGCCCTGGTTCTCAATTATGGCTTGTACAAGAAGATGAAAGTAAGTACATGTGTAGCTTTACTTTTTTGGATATATAAATTATGTACAGGGTGTATACTACCAAATCAAATCCCATAGACGACAATAGTAACATATGTGGTTAAAACGCCTACCTGCAGCGTATCAATCAACGTAAACGCCACGGATATAAATACTACCACCCTCACCCTTAAAATGAATCAGAAAAAACTGGGGGACAAGCTACTCATTTCTGAGATAATGGGTAGCATCTATGACTACCTTAATACCGCACAAAATTTTAGTACTTTTTTTTTTACGGGTACCCCATACATGTTTCAAGCACATGGCTACTTGACACAGTGGTATGAGATGAAATAAAATTGCATACAGTTTTTGCCCAGATGAAACTATTTTGTTTTTACACCAACACACTAATATTTATCACCAATTATAGGACTTGTGGTGTTCATTTCTCTATCAAAAGTTGGATGCACCTCAAACTTTGACCCAGCCGGAAATTATTTGGGTTAGTACTACCTTCAGAGTGTTCTTTAAAAGTACTTGAAGGCAAGGTATCTAGATCTACTAAGAGCATTGAGGTGTATAAATAGAGGATAATAAACAAGTTACCAATTATCAGATTTATGTCCTGAGTGAAATAATGTTTAGTTGTCACGAGCTTTAGCGAGACCACTGAAAATTATTTCACAAGGGACATAAATTTAATAATACCTAGTACTGAGTTTGTTATTCTATTTATTACCTCAGCCATTTTTTCTTTCTTTAAAAACCTTCTATTTTCATTGTTGCTACAGTTATATAGAAACTACATGTATGTGGACAACTTTACACATTATTCTGAGTATTGCTATGCCTGTATTTTATTCAAGATCACATTAAAAACCAAAGTTCTATTCTTTCAAAAAATTGGTAATGTATTGTATTAAGATAGCATTTTATTACAAATTTAACAATAAAAACTGAGAGACTTAAATGCAAATGCTTTAAAGTATGAGACGTCATTGTGTGTGTTTGCTATATCGTGATGACATCATATTTAGTGCTGGCAAAGTCATTGGTTTGTAAGTGTCAAATCGTCCAATAATATTATATGTTACACCAATGCATAATAATTTCTCAGTAAAAAATTATTATTTTTATTTTCCGGTTATTAGTGCCCACTGGGATAATAATTATTAGCATAAAAAGTGGGTGGCGGTGGAGGCTGAAATGACTGTTGGAAATCACTGTATTTTAGGTGTATCGTCCTTATCGGGCCACATTTCATGACATGTGCAGATTCCACTCTGAAGAATACATCGACTTCTTGAGAAGAGTCACACCTCAGAATCAACAGGGCTTCACCAAGTCACTGAGTGCTTTTAATGTCGGAGAAGACTGGTAAGAGACCACTTTAAGGTGTACAGGCCATAGGATTTCAAATTACATGGGAAACACTTTTTCAGTTCTGTGCCTTGTGATCATGGGAACCCATGGAAACTGTTTAAAAAAATAATTATATGTATATTATTTTCATTGAATAGTCGTACTCATATAATAATCATTGGAAAATTTTTTTCGGTGCTGTGATTTTACCGACACTGTACCAGAAACTATCATTTCCGTGAAATCCGAAGGCCTATTGTAGTCTACATATTTATTCCAAAAAGTATCATATGTTGAGTAATTTTGTTTTGCTTGTTTGAAAAGGATATTCCAGCATCTCCAGGTTGAACAAAAAAATTATTTTAGATTACCTGGTCCTTAAAACATTATTGTAAAATCAATAATGTTCATTAAAGCAGGGTTGTTGTGTGCCAACTCTCCAAATACGAATTTATCGGGATTTCACATATTTAAGTCCAGACAAAATGAAATCAATGATTTTAAAAATGGAAAATTTCTGATATTTTTTGTAGAAATCTTCTAAGGATTTTTTTAACGAAACTTTAAAACAGATTTTAAACGTACTGGTTATCATAATTACCAATATGTGTATTTTTATTGGGAATGTTTTTTGTCGTTATTATAAAGTGCATAATAGTTACATGTTACAATTTGACGAAAGTTATGCAGTTTATGATGCTAATTACATGTTTTTCAGCCCAGTCTTTGATGGACTCTTTGACTTCTGTGCCATGTACACTGGTGCATCTTTGGAGGGAGCTGTCAAACTTAACAATGATGTAAGTGACAGACACTGATATATAGAGAATAACTGGTTACTGCCTAAAGATATTGACTACATCCTACGAATGTTGAATGGTTAATGCTATGACGCTCTATCCAGGAGCATCAGAAGCAATTAAAAGTTGGTACGGCTATGAAAGCAATGTATATGATGAGATCTATACACACAAAAAAATGTTCCTGGCCGAAAAAGTGATGCCGCTTCCAATGCCTCTGCTATCTTAAATAGTTTAACTGGTTAAATAGAGAATAATATATGAGTTGTTTTAAAACATATCCAACGAGATTGTCTGAGACACTTATGTGAAAGCAGGAATAAAACTTTTTGCTTGTTATTGTGTATACCAGGGATTTACCTTGTTTTTCTGAAATGGGGGTCCCTTGGACTCACCTCTTTCTTTTCTGGGGGTCCCAACCTGAAAACAAAGGGTCCCAAAACCACACAAACGACAGAGAGCTGCAGACAACAAATCACGTGTATACTATATGTTTCATTAAAATAAATTTAACAAGCTGTGCTGTTGTTTTTCCTTTCGGGAAATCAATGTCGGTATTCATTGTTTATTCTTTCAAAATCAACATTTCACTTTGATCTGTATAATTGTTTGAACCATTTCCTGCAAGCTAAATGACACTCACAATACCATGCGTTGTTTATTCGTGCTACTTTTTTGTTAATGCAAATCAGAACATTTAACCAATTTGCTTTATTCGCCTGGGAATTTCCGATTGTGTTCGGCCTGTTGACGAGAAGTTCCAAATGATCGCAAATCCGCAATCTCTTTCCGGAAATTACCAGCTTTACCCGATTAAGCGCAGCAACTGATAAAGACGCAGTGTTTCCAGAGATTAAAACTTTTTGTTTTCGATATGGGGAATCCCCACTTGAATACGCAGTTTATAGGTAGAAAAGAAATAGTGTGTTACACAGAATGATCGGTCTTTGATAGTGGACAGGGTTACTGAAAATGTTAAGATATTTTATGCGTCCCACGGGACGCAGTATCTCTATTTTTGCGGGTCCAGTTAAGTTTTAGTGCGTCCTATACGCAAGTTTTGTGCGTCCGGTAAATCCCTGGTGTATACAAAGTATGCTGTAATATAGATTTAAACCATATATCTCATTTAGTAGAGCAAATCTCAAAATACTGAAATTTCTATATATATATTTTTTTTAATGCCATTTAGTAAAGCACTAACAATATATCTGATGAACACAAAATAGCTGAAAAGAAGAGAGATGAGGGCCATGTGTATGGAATTTATTTTGTGTAGATAAAATTAGTGGGTGAGACAACTCAGGCATGCATTTTAAGCTGAGTATACCAAAAATACTGCTCAATATCGATATCGGTATTGTATCAAGGTATTGTACCAAAGTAAATCACCCGATACCAATACCGAACCTGAAATTTCAATACCGCCCAGCTTTTATCATTTAGTTAAAAATAATTTTAATCACTTAATTATTTATTATATGTAGTTAAATATGTAAGTTTTGTGTGTCTGTATGTTTCGTTTTGCTTTCATTTTTCAGCATTGTGATATCGCTATAAACTGGTCAGGAGGATTGCATCATGCCAAAAAATACGAGGTTATTATTAACTCTTT
Source organism: Gigantopelta aegis (assembly GCF_016097555.1). Classification (NCBI taxonomy): domain Eukaryota; kingdom Metazoa; phylum Mollusca; class Gastropoda; order Neomphalida; family Peltospiridae; genus Gigantopelta; species Gigantopelta aegis. Next base: position 26,281,381 of record NC_054704.1, read on the forward strand.
TTGTGGGGGTGTTATTTTATATGCTTAGTTTTTGTGTTTAAAATGTGATATATTTTTGTCAAAGAATTGATCCAATCTGAGACTTCAGAAATAGAAATGCTTTTAGACCTTTCATTAATAATCTGTAACAAATATTAAAACTTGTATATGTTAATTGTGAAATCACACAAAAATACATTCCATAAGAAGTGTTCCGATTATTAAACTATTATTTTAGCCAATTATGTATATAATATTTTTCATTTTCAGGCCTCGGGGTTTTGTTATGTCAATGACATAGTGATATCAATATTAGAACTTCTCAAGTAAGTAACTTAATTTTTAGAAGTAAAATAACATTTTTGATCTTGCATAAATGTTGAAGCATGGTTTATGTTGACTGTTTAATATTTTATTGCTAACTAAAAACAATTATGTGGTGAACCCATTGATAAAGAAACTTGTTCAGAGCTGTTGTAAAACATTGTGTACATTGTTTGAGAAAAAGTGACAACATTGGAAGGATTTAAGCAATCAGTACAGAAAATTGAATATTCTTTATGGGCCACTGTTAATAATATAAATTGTTTGCTGTATTTTAATAACATTTCAGTTTTGTTATAGCCATAATGTTATTTTAACTTTTGCTCTTTTCTTTTTGTAATGTAATATTTGAAAATAAAATGAATAAGAACTACTAAAATGGTGGGTTACAGCAAACGGCAGATAATGGAAACTGAATATTAGAGTAAATTTATTCACTAGCACATCACGAACCATGGAACTAGAAGAAAAATAATTATGTATTGTTTTTGGTTATACTTGATCATGAAACTTAATTAATTAAGTCAAAAGGTTGAAACAGACGGTGCTTAAAAGTTGATTAATGGCAGTATCACTAATGAACACTACTAACATGCTATATTTAATGTATTTCTACCAGGTACAATTCACGTGTGCTGTATTTAGACATAGATATTCACCATGGTGATGGGGTACAGGAGGCTTTTTACCTTACGGATCGTGTCATGACATGTTCCTTCCACAAGTATGGAAACTTCTTTTTTCCAGGAACAGGTAATTGAGAAATTATCATCATATCTTTACATGGGTGATGGACAGTAGGCATGGAAATTATTATTTTATGTCTGGTGGGTTTGCTGCATTTTTTAAAAACTTATGCTTACTTGGTTTAAAGTGACTATATCCTCAAAACAAAGGTCTGTTTTTCCAAGAAGATTGACAATAATGTGTGTTAATTTACTTACCAGTAAAATATATAAACATATTAGATTTAAAAGGTGATGATAGTGATTATGAATCTGTTATTAGCATATTTAGAATCATATCTCTGCACAAGATAGAGTCCTAAAGAATGTATGACAGATTTATGAGGATATGCAGTCGTGAATCAATTTTAGATATTTTGTCTATAGAAGGAGTGTTTGTCTTGATCACAATATAGGGTTCCTACATCCAGCTCTTTTTTATGTAAAATTATTTAACTTGACTGGATTTGATTTGAAATGTTAGAAAATTACCTTCATTAACTATAGTGTAGAAGTTTCAGCTTACAAAAGATTATTCCAGATTTATTTTTAAATGGGTATCACATCTCTGCTCCAATAAACACACAGATGTACATATAATAATAATATAACAATAATATTTCACACACAGGAGTGTTATTATTTTGTACAAAGAATTTCAAAGGAGAAGCCCATTAAATTTTTTTTAGTTTTGTGGGGTGTGGGTGTATTACACAAATTACCTCCCACAACCATCTATATGATGAATTTTGGAACCGCCTTTTGAAAATTATATTTTAATAAAATGCTATGGTTTCTTGAAAGTGATAAACTAAAATTTGGGGATATAGTTGATTGGTTAATAGGATTTGGCCCTGGTCTAAGAAATAATTGGGATTGCTGCATGTTTATTTCCTGCTGTAACATCGTGATGTTTTAAGCTTTTAAAACAAGAATCCTGCACCAGTTGTCTCCCCCTGTTCAATATTGGTATAATTAGTATTCAGCTTCTTCTTTTTTTATTGCACACATCTGTGCATATCTTTGTTCACTGAACATTTTGTTGACTGTTTGTTAAACTATGTATTGTACAATGTATTGTATTGTACTTATTGATAATTTTGCATCAAATTTTATCTGGGGCGAGATGTAGCCCAGTGGTAAACAGCTCGCTCGATGCGTGGTCAGTATGGGATCGATCCCTTCCATGGGCCCATTGGGCTATTTCTCGTTCCAGCCAGTGCACCACGACTGGTATATCAAAGACCATGGTATGTACTGCCCTGTCTATGGGATGGTGCATATAAAAGATCCCTTGCTGCTAATCAAAAAGAGTAGCCCATGAAGTGGCGACAGCGGGTTTCCTCTTTCAACATCCGTGTGGTCCTTAACCATATGTCTGATGTCATATAACTGTAATTACAATGTGTGGAGTGCGTCGTTAAATAAAACATTACTTTCTTTCACTTTTTATCTAACATTTAACACTTTGTTACACCAGGTGACATGTATGAGCTGGGTGCGGAAAGTGGTCGTTACTATTCACTGAATGTACCGCTCAAGGAAGGTATTGATGATGCAAGTGAGTCCATCTTTGTACGATTACATCTCGTTCTTCCGGTTACATGATCAAGTATTCAAACAGTTTATTTTAACATTTGTCCTTATTGTTACATAATTGAGTATCAGTTTGTTTTAGCATTTGAAGTCGTTATTGTTACATGATTGACAGTTTGTTTTAACATTTGAACTACATCTATTTTACAAGTGGATAATTTTTTGTATTCAGTAAAAAGTTACTAAATACAAAGTTTTTTAACTACTGATTCAAGATTCTGTTGCATGGGATGCTTTTTATGTCAGTGAGTCAAAAGTCAAGGTCAATGAGGCCAAATAGTATTTGTATTTAAAACATTCATTGAAACTCCTGTAAACATAAATATCGGTTTAAATTTGTTTGTTTTTGTATGTCAAGACAACTGATAACTATACAATTTATGAATTTCAATCCTTATAGCACATAATACATAAAAGATATATATATAGATAGATAGAAGATCGATAGATAGATAGATAGATATTTACTTTAAATGTATTCTGTATCTGTTTCAGCATACATGCAGGTGTTCAAGCCAATAGTTCAGGCTGTAATGGACTTTTATCAGCCAACATGTGTTGTCCTACAGGTATGTATGTTCAGTGGCTTGAAAAGATGTTGCCCTCAATATGAAAATACTACCGTATATTGCCGTGTATTAGCTGACTCCTTGGATAAGCCGACCTCTTAGTTTGACCCTAAATATCTAGTACAAAATCATCGGCCTTGTGTATAAGCCGTAGTCATCTTTTGTCCAGTTGTATGGTATCGATTTCAATAATACTGTCAACAAATGGACTTGTGCTTTTCTTTATATTTGTTTTCCCTATAATTATTACAAAAACAGTAATTGCGATCACAGTCAATGCGGCAATGCTAACATCTACCATGCCGCGAAACATAATTTAGAACTGATAAAGCATAACAGAAAAATAAATAATTTAAGCTGTAACAACATATCACTGCACACCAGTAATTAATTTATTCACTGGACAGCAAAAAGTAAAATCAATGAGGCATGTTTAATCCCCCACCACACACAGAAACAAAAGATCATGCGGTCCATGACATTGTATATGGTCATGTGACAATTGTGGGAGTAATTATCGTCCTGAAATTCATGTTATGTTTTTTCAGTCGGTAATGTTAATAATGAGCTTAATTTATTTATGGCATTACTTTACAGTTTAATGCACCCTCCCAACAAAACAATAATATTAGAAATATAATACTTATTTGAAGAAAAAACCCTGTTTGTATCTTAAATTTGCTATATAAAAGACTGGTCCCAGCACAGGTCAAACTCGGCTAATACATGGCAATATACGGTAGTTTCAGCTCGCAAAACCTGTAGAATTCTAAATAAATGAAACCCTGTTGGTGCGACCGTTTTCCGAAAATGGTGACTGCATTTAATCAAGACTTGTACTTTAAAGCCGCACGCCCTAGTTCCATCCAGCGAAAATAAATTATAATTTGGTTAATCTACAAACTTGTAACACACTTAGATCACGTTTTTATCAAATGGAGTGAAAAAGCAGGTTTTATATCGATAAATACCATGGGAATCCCCATGTCCCAATTGCTTGAAATAATTTTGAAAGTTAGTATTCTGATGTCACCGGTAGATGTCGCTCGAAGCACAACAATGCCTACATCATGACAAATTTCACAGAGTGCGCACAGACTTGGGGTGCGTTCCTTTCACCTCTCCTGGACATGTTCCAACTGTTCTGTCCTGGTTGTATCCCCTCTCCAGATATCGTAAGACTTAGCAAAATTATTGGTTTTAAGGGTTTATAACGTTTTGTATTGAGATACTTACTTGTCTGAACTTTATTGTTACTGAACATTTTCACGAACTGTGAAGAAAAATCTCACAAATGAACAACAAGCAAATGACAACAAATCGGATGTGTCACATGGTATACCAATGTCAGTGACATTGAAATGGGAATATCCCCTCTAAAAATAGATTAGACCTTGTCTGCTCAACGTTTTTTTCTCAGAGGCCCATGGCATTTTATGAAATACGAAAAATGCATTTTGTGTTATTACAAACACCAGGATTACCAGGATTACCGAAAAACACTTCAGATAAATGGAAATGTATATTCTAAATAATAAACGGTAAGTAAAGTGCAATTTTATTTGTGAAAAAATGGGTTTAATAGCGAAAAACAACGGCATAATGGTTAACAACTAGGGCGTGTCCCTTTAACAGCTGTTTTTAAACAAGAAAACTTCATAATGTAGATTAAAATATTACAGTAAATTCAAGAAATATTCACACTTCTTTTTCTGTTACTTGTATACCACATCCTATTGATAATTTGTTTTGTTTTTAAATGTGTTCATAGGAAGTCTGGTTACAGAGTTCATAAGAAAATGCCAGAGGGTATACCATATTTTTCATTACTCTGTACATGTTCTGTTGTTTTAGAATCGTTTTACATTTGGATTATTTATCTTTTTTCATAGTGTGGAGCTGATTCTCTTGGCAGTGACAGATTAGGCTGTTTTAACCTCAGCATCAAGGGACATGGGTATGTAAACATTTTGCTTTTGTTAATAGTAGATTTTGGTGACCAGGTTATATAATTTAAACTCAAATTTTTGTTGCTTAATGCATTGCGATATTAAGATTTTAAGATTATTTTAAGATTTTGCAATTAGGTTGCTCTATGCCAAAAATCATATTGTGAGGTAGGATGCGGTTCATTAAGTGAATATAGAGATTCACAGAAAGGTGTGTTTATGGAGGTCGGGGGAGAGACAATTTAGATATCTAAACACTATTTGTGTGTATTTTTTAGAAGAACATTCCAGTTAAATAAGACTGGGGTTCCACAAAACCATATTCCATATTAATATTTTGTTTGATGATTTTTGCAGGGAATGTGTTAAGGTGGTGAAAAGCTACAATATTCCAATGCTGGTTCTAGGAGGAGGGGGATATACAAAGAGAAATGTAGCCCGGTGCTGGACATATGAGACGTCAGTTTTGTTGGATGACGAACTTAGCAATGAACTACCTTACAATGGTGACTTGCTTTCTGTTAATACTTTGTATTACAACTACTGCATTTATACATTAAGAATGTGTAACATTGTAACCTGCTAACACCAAGGTCATGATAACCACTGCACAAGAACAGTTTGATGTATTTGACTTAATTCTGGATGATTCACAAAATAATTTTATTAAATAAAATGAAAACAGCCCTGGATCATGGTCTAAATGTACTTTACTTTGTGCATGTGCAGATAAATAATTTCTCTTTCTTTATTTTAGAATACTTGGAATATTTTGCTCCTGATTTTTCGTTACATCCAGACATCTCAACAAAACATGAAAATCTCAATACAAAACAGGTATTCAGAATTGTACATTTTTAATAATATAAATTGAATTTATCTGGAAGAGTACTCTATTCAACCTGCTACATCTCACTTATATATATATATTTTTTAATTGGGGCAGATATTCCCCAAAATATTATCTTTAAACTCTTTCCTTTTGTATTACCTAATTAGTTACCTGTTAAACGGTCATTGAAATCTCCTATTTGTTTGAGTGCCTAATAAGATTTTGCTTGCACATTTAAGGGGGTGGGGTGGAAATGCAGATGCCATTTCCTTTATATTAATTAACTAATTACCTGTGACATTGTTATTGTTTAGTACCTGGATCAGATTCGGTCGACAATACATGAAAATATGAAGTGTTTGATCCATGCTCCAAGTGTCCAGATGCAGGACATCCCGTCAGACCTCCTGAGTCTGGAGGACAACGAGGAGCCAGATCCAGACATTCGGGACAACCAGGACGAACTGGACAAAAGGTGAAAAACTCATTGTGCACGCCACAGTTACCGTATATCTTCGCCTGTAAGTCGATCTCGGCTATAAGTCGAGTCCCTAATTTCAAGCCCTGAAAACGTATTTTTTTATTGACCCGTTTATAAGTCGACCCATGAAAAACTACTTATAAATATTGAAATATTTCTTATTTTCAGCACATGAGAACAATAATATTTGAACAAAAGAAAATTATTTTACAAACTTCGGTTTTCACGTTTTGTACATCGCAATATAATCAGACTATTCCAATCAAACTATCATTATTACATAGCATCAAAACGAAATATTCCCTTAGTAGAGAGTGAAAGCTGTTTGACTGTTACTGTATAGTACTGTACAGATGGTTTTGTGCACAGACAACAACTTTATTTATAAACACTGACAACAGATCACTACGATAAAACTGAAAGTATCACGTTTTGCCGCCATATTAATACATGTAAGGAGGATAACTCTGGAAAGTACACTGGTTTTTGTACCAAATGATGTGTGTCCCTATTGCTCTAGATAGTGAACTGCAGAGATCAGTCTATTTTAAGGGAAAGCTCAGTAATATTCATGAAGTTAATCACCGCCAAAACATTGTTTGAACAACCATTAATGCCAGTGACCAGATTTCAAAATAAACTCAGGCAACAGGTAGTTAGTATTGTTTACATTTTTACTATTAGTGATGACTGTTAATTTAACTAAGTGGACTGTTGTCTTGGCATGTGAGTGAGATCGTACGCCTTTTCGCATAACCAAAACCGTTCTAATGCCAAAAAAAATAGGTTATAAAAAATAAATGTGTCAAATTAACATATTTGAGTATAAATACATGGCATACTTCAACAATAAAACTTGTAAAATAATCCACAAAACAGTAATATTTTTTGTTGAATTTTTTTTACCCTCTTATAAGTCGACCCTCCAAGTTATAAAATAATTTTTGGGTGAAAAAAATTCGACTTATAGGCGAAGATATACGGTACTCCATTATTTTCTTCATTCATTCATTCCTTATTTCCAACTTATTTTCCTGCTTGTAATCCAATTAAGATTCAAGCACGCTGTTCTGGGCACACACCTCAGCTATCTGGGCTGTTTGTCTAGGACAGAGGCTTAGTGGTTAGTGAGAGACAAGTCGGTGTAGTGGTCTTACACCTACCCATTGAGCCATTAAAACTCACTCTGGGTGGGAGCCGGTACCGGGATGCGAACTGTGTACCTACCAGTCTTATGTTACTCCATTATTTTATTTGTTCTTTCATTCATTCATTCATTCCAACTTATTTTTAAGCTTATAATCCAATTAAGAGGTAAGCACACTGTCCTGGGCACATACCTCAGTTAACTGGACTGTCTGTCCAGGACAGAGGGTTAGTTGTTAGTGAGAGAAAATGGTGGTGTAGTGGTCTTACACCTGCCCATTGGGTCGCAAAACTTTGCCCTGGGTGGGAGCCAGTACCAGACTGCAAACTCTGTACTACCTACCAGCCGTATGTCTGATGGCTTAACCACGACACCACTGTACATGTATGTCAAATACTTTATGGCACAGTCATTCAGATCTTATTGGTGTCAAGATTGGCAGGAAGAAGTTGTTTCTCTTGCTCTTTTTCTTTTGATTTTGTCTCCAAGTTGGACAAAAAAGTCAATTTTTTTGAAAATTATTGGTCAGATAAAAAAAAAATCCTAACCAATCAAAATGAAGCAAAACAAAGGCTTAGTAAATATGCTAATTTTTAGATTTTTTTTTTGATGAATTTCTATACCAGAAATATATTCATCAAATTAAACTTACATTTCAATTTGGCAAATATCTTGTAAAAACATTTCTAAGTCAAAATTGCTGTCAATTTTTTTATGACATTTTAAATAAATATTTTGTAATATATGGCACCTATACTAATCTGATATAGAAGATAAAGAACTAAGTAGTTGGAATGTCTAATGCTTGACCATTTTTGCAAATTTATTTACATTATCTTCTGTGCAGATGTGCTATCCAGTTTCCAGCTTTAATAATGCATTTACTTCTTTTTTAATGCAGAATTGAGCCTGACAATGAATTTTATGATGGTGATAAAGACAATGATAAAGAAAATGGAGATGGATTTCTGGACGTTTGATTCAACAGAATAAGTGTTTGAAGATATCAAAGTGCTCCAGTCTATAAAGACAGCATCAAAGTAGTGCCATTAAAAGCAAACTGACATCTACCAACCACAAATGAAGAAGATTATTTGTTGTATTGTGTTGGCTTTACTGTTTCAAAAGAATATCATATTAAGCTACTAAGAGACAAAATGTGTTGGACATGGCTATTTTGTGTTGAGTTTACTATCCGAAGGCTTAAATTAATGGAAAATAATTTGTTGTTGTATGAGTTTACTTTTAAAAGACATTGGAGCAGGCTCCATTTTAAAAACAAAATGGGAGGGGTGTGTGGTCAAAAAAGCTGATGCAAAGCTCTTTCCGGTATGGATATAAAATGTAAGTAAAACTTGCAGACTGACCGTTTTGAAATGAGACACAAATTTCAGATCAGAAACAAGCAGCAATAGCATATTGTACAGTTATCTAGTTTAAATTAAAAAACAAACTAGCATGCTGGTGATCTTGTACAGGAGAGGATTTACTGTGCAAATGAAAGGCGTGACAGCTGGCTGTATTGAAGTATAGATGTGAAATTTGTGGGGGTGGGGGGAAAACATGTTGCCTTTGACTCGGTCAAAACAGTGCTGTTGCTTATGGTTATTAGACAAAGCATGGCAGCATGGTGCCTTTGTGACATAAACTGCATTCTCGTGGGCATCTCAATATTAAGCAGCTTAAAAGGAATGCAGTTTAAAGCACAAAATATGGCAGCAAATGATTGTAATGTGGATGTGAAGTCACACAAGTGGTGATCTTTAGTGTTGTAATGTGATGAGTCTGTTTGTGCAGGCGTGTGGGCATTTGTTTATGATTGTTCAACTCCACTGCAGAGATGAATAATGGAAAAATACTTACATTTCATTCTCATTGAATGCATTTAGTTTATGTCTCAACATGTATTTAAAACATCCTTTACTTTATTTCTTTTTACTTTTCATGCCACATCTATTAATTTGGACCAGACTTATGGGATAGCAGAGTAACAATGTTGATTTTATACTTTACAATTATCATTTAAAAACTTTAGTCACTGACAGGACATTCCTGTGCTATCATTTTGGTTTTGTACACAACACTTTTTTTTTTTTAATGTTATATTTAACAAATGGTACCAAAAAAAATTTCTTTTTAACAATTTGTTTTTTTAACTTTAAAAAAATATATTGATATGTGAAAATATTCTCTTTAAAATGAAACCAGCAGTTATTTTGAAAGGTGTGAAACTAACCTGAGAAAAATGTGCATCCCATAGCTCATTTAGTTGGTTTGAGTTTGAATGACATTGGTATTCGAATTCATTTTGCATTAATCGACAACAACAATAAACTGGTATATGATGCATCCATTTTCAGAACTTTGAATAACTTTTATTGCAAACTTGTAAATTGGGGGAGGGGGGGGGGGGGATCAGGATTATTAATGAATCGGTGTTTGAAGAAAATGTCTAAATAAATAAAATTACAATGATTTATTTATTGCATATGAGGCAAAAATGATGGGGAAAGAAAGTCCTGTCATCTACCTATAAATACTTTTTGTTGGGAGGAGGAATACAGGGCAAGCTCTGGGTGAGCAGAAAAATTCGCCAAATCATCTTATTTAAACTTCAAAATTTTCTAATAAAATAACAATTATTACATAAAATTTATTTGCCAAATTAAAATAAAATTTGCCAATTATTTTTAAAATTCACAATTGGCGAATTTGGCAAGTGCCAGAGCCAGCCCTGGAATAGATGTGCTATGTTACATTGGAGTCAGGGTTATAGCATGTTTATGTTCAGTTTTAATCATCAGCAAATTATAAATTAAAAAGTTAATCTCAGCATCTCTCAGATCTGGTCACCAGTTAGTTTAACAATCATATATTTGATTTATTGCCACTGGTTTTGTACATATGAAACAGCTTGTATTTGAAATGCTTGCCGTATGTATTGTTTGTGAATCTAGATATTTAGTTTAAGCCATATGTTTTTATAAACATGGGTCTGGTTGTTTCTGTTGAGCTGGATTGAGACCTCCGAACCCCAACAAGAAAACAAAAAGGAAAATTCAACTTCTGCATTTGGCTCCATTAATGTTTTGTGTTTTACTCCATTTGTCAAGAACTATAAGTGAAACTTTGTTTGTGGTTACATGTTTAAAATAATAGTAATTTTTATTTCTTGTAAAGAACAAGATTAATCATGAATGTTACATCACAAATCATTTCTTTATTCGTGGAATTGGTGTACGCTAGGCAAGACATTTAATTCCTATTATTATTTAATAATTGAGAATAGATCATGCACATTCATTTCATTCCTTTGATATGTCATTCTTCAGTATATTGTTACTGCCTTTTCATTGTTGTTTTACAATGTATTAAAAATAACGATGATCGACTTATTGTCTCAATGATTGATTATAATCGAAAATTGATTTGGTTTAGTTCTACCAATGTGATGATCGATCATAAAAATCCATAATCGAGTGTGGGAAAATATTAAATTTAAGTGTGTCGCCAGTTAAGAAGATGAAAGTGATGTAAATATGTTGGGATTGGTGTTTGTTTTTATATGTACATAAAGAAAACAGATTAAATAGTTATGAAAGGTAAAACTAGCAATTTGTAAGTTCTAGATCTTGGTAATCTTGGAAATAGATACATGGCCCTTTATAATTCAAATCATTCTTTGTTCATATAATTCTAATGGAATATGGAATCAAACGTTGATCAGTTGGTGCCAACTGATTATAACCGATGATGAAATTCCAACCAATTCCCAACACTATAGACTTGCATCAAGTTGATGTTGTATCAAGGGACCTGACCATATTTTTTAACAGCTGAAACATGTTTATTAAAACTAATTGTACTTGTATTTTGCAGTTGGTAAACAGTGTTATAAAATGGGAAGCTTTCATCTAACAAAGAGGTGAACAATTATTTTTAAATAATTTAAATCTGAAAAAATTACAGTATATTGGTGGCTTTAATTACAGTCTATTGGTTCAGATTCATTATGTTTTGCATTATGGTTCATTTCGCTAAAATAAAAACAATTTATATTTGTTTCATTCACAAAAGATTTTTATGTATGTATAGGAAAAAAGAATCTCATGTTTAATGTTGTCACTTTTGTCAGTAATTTTGTTTTTGTTATTTATGTATATTTTTTGCAACTTGTTATGTAGTGAAAGCTAACATTGCTTCATTTAATATTGTCATCCAATGTTTTTAACAAATCGGTAACCATGTAATAAACTAAACACAAAAGTTCAGTGTGTTCTTCTTTTATCAACATACTATATGGCCCACACCGTCTGCAATGAGTACAGAAGTGGCAAGACATCATTTCACAGAACACATCATTTAAAATGATGTCATGTGGAATATTAATGTGGCACATGTTCTGGCACTTGTTTAAAATGTTAGCAACATTTAAGTATTTGATTATTAAATCAAAAAGAAAGTTTGTATGTTATATTTTAAAGTTATAACCATTGTTTGAAGGGATATGGTGCTAAGCGGGAGTGATCTTAAATGGCAAAGAAACCTCTATGAAGGGTCCACAGTAATAACCTGTGATGTCACACTTTTCATAATTAATTTTGAAATTTAACGTGGAATGTTTACACCTAAGCAAGCATTTACTGACAACTGTTAATGGCCAAGATCTGTTATTATGATCTTGATATCCATGACCATTATAATATTGACAATTTGTTTGGACATTATCACAGGTTATTCCCTTCATATGTATATGGGTTATCTGCAAGGAGGGCATACATATTGTATCATCTTCATGATCATTGTATAAAAAGGAATGTTTAATAATGCCCCAACACTAAATAAAACAAATAGAACCATACTGTGGTAGAGTTCTTTACAAAAAAACTAAAAACATTGTTCAACATATTTGCTCTTATTCAACATATTTGTCCTTATTCACATTGGTACCTTGTTGAAAGAGGAACTTTTAGAGATGGAGGTTATACAGAGATTTAAGAGATGGGATTGCAAAAACAAAACCCACTCCAAAACTAAATTAAAAAAAGAAGCATTTTTATAAACATTTTATTTTAATCTTCTTCACTACTCCAAGAATCTGCCGTGGCTGCTATTCTGCTGACAAACTTGTTCCTGCTTTTGCTTTGGGTCTCAGATTTCAGATATTCATCATAATCTGTAGCAGTCTCTGGAACCCAGATGAGAATGTTTCTGTCATTGCTACCACTGTACACTTCGTGTCTGTCGCGATGGTACACACAACTGTTCACCTGACTGTAGTGTCCTCTTAGCGTATTGATTGTCATCCCCGAATGAAGTTCTAGAATCTCTATGTTAGTCTCATTTGGCACAATAACAACATCTGGACAGCCGTTTTGTGAAATAGCTATCTGGACGTTCTTTCTACTATCATTTCTGATGGAGCCGTAATTGACCATAGTGTTTTTTCCAGTAGAGGTATTCCATAAACGAAGGGTGTCATCAGTTCCAAAGGTTAATAAAAAGAGACCATCTGAGGTAAAACACATTCCGTTTACATGTCCATTGTGTGCAGTACATGCTGGAGAAAAAGAAGAAAGGAAATCAAATTGATAAAATATGTCGACTCTTTGAGTAAAGTACAGGTCCATTGTATTCAGCACATTTTTAACACAGAGATTTTTAACACAGAGTTTTAATTTACGGATCTTTGTTTTATTAGTCCCCTACCGGTCCAACCTGAGGGGACTATAGGTTTCATCTCCGTCATTCCGTCTGTCCCATATATATTTTCCGGAGGTTTTTTGCAGAAGGCTTTGGGATACTGTGCTGAATTTTTGTGTATAGCTTTATCATGTACTGTTGCAGATCAAGTTTGACTTTCATGGCAATTTACCCATTTTTGACAGTTATGGCCTTGAATTTAGGAGGTATGTTTTCCAGACTTTCTTTCCAGAAGGCCTTGAGATATTAACCTGAAATTTTGTGTATAGCTTTATCAGGTACTGTTACATATCAAGTTTGACTTTCATGAAAATTTACCCATTTTTGACAGAGGTATGGCCCTTGAACTTAGGAGATAAGAACAAAAAAGTTCCAGACTTTGTTTTGCAATACCTGAAAATATTGAGATGAAATTTTGTATATAGCTTTATCATGTACTGCTACTGATCAATTTTAACTTTCATGGTAATTTATCCACTTTTCACAGATGTTTGGCCCTTGAATACAGGAGATACGAAAAATTGTTGGGTCAGATGTATTGCTTTAGCAGTACTCTCAAAATGCTTGTTTCTGTTAGGTTCATTGGGGTATGAACTAAAAAGGCATGCACAAACTGTGTTAAATACATGTAGCAAAGCCATTCACTCAAATGTTTGCCATGCCTTTTTGTTCATACCCAGATAAACCTAAACATGGAGAAAACTTAAGCAAAGAGAAAAAAAAGGAAGTTACAGTCACGTGACCGGAACTAGAGGAGCATACAGTAGAAGAATTTAGGCCATCCCATTGACTTTTGGGATGTTCAGACCAGACTACTAGCCGTAGGGGGGAGGAGTGCACTTGTTTGAGGACAGGTAATGTGAAAAGAAAAAATAACAGACAATCCTTAATATTAAATATGAAACATACTTATTAATAAAAACACAAACAAATTTATATTTTGTTTTGAATTATTTTTTGGTTCTAGAATAATAATGCTCAATAATACTATCAATAGAAAACGATGTCATTTTACGATGCATTCCCTGATGTAATTTTTATGTTCATGAATCGAGAAATGAACAAACTTGCCTTTGTTATAACAAAATTATTTTCTGGAATTGTCTTTACCTTCTTTGGTACCCGAGGATGACTGTTTATTATGTTGGTCAAGAGACATCAGACTTCCCTTTGCCTTCCGTATATCCCATAACATGACACGATTGTCAGCACTGAAACAAAATTGTACAAACTTTAAGATAAAAAAGAAAGAAGAAAGGAATGTTTTATTTAATGACGTACTCAACACATTGTAACATGGTTAGTTGGCATCAGACATATGGTTAAGGACCACACAGATAATAAGAAAAGAATATAACAAAATATTGTTAATGATCAATAGTGAATCAAAAGTTGATACCCACTGAGAAGTCAAAAATCTTACAGGTACTGAGATATGATCTTTGTACCTACTAGCCTTAAGGCCAATGTTTAATTGAATAATATGCCAGCACTAGTAACATCTTGTTAAAATTACCACATGGAGAAGCTAATTAATTCAGAAGTTAATTAGTAGTGAAATCTTATTATATTAAAAAAAGATACTGAATATTCAGTTAAAAGGTATTGCATAAGAGGTGATTTAGAAATAACTAGGTTTACCTGCCCGAAGCTAATATAAATTCATCCTTCGTTGACCACTTAACACAGAAGATGGATGATTTGTGTCCTTTAAGCATGTGAGTTGATGAGCCGGCTCTGAGATCAACAAGCTTCAGTGTAGAGCCCTCACAACCAACTGCTAACAGTGTATGTTTTGTTGCTATTGGCGACAGATGATGAGAATAAATAATGGTGTCAAATCGATATTTGTCAGCTGGCTGAAAGAAAAAAGAAAAAAAAATCATAATCATAATATGACACACATGATGAATAAAGCTTTTTTTCAGGGATCTAAGGTTTACACAAGTGTATGTACCAATAAAATTAGTCATCATTATGTTTTTTTAAGCATCCATGTACAAATAATATATAAATCAAAACCAGGACACTTATACAGGTAATACAGGCATTTTGCCAAAGCATAATTCAAGAAATACTTATTCACTGATGAATCTGTTAAAATGGCGATGAAGCCAAGTGTTGTATGTACATTGAAATAAGATGTGTGCACACCCCATGATAAGATATTTAAGAAAGTCGGGCATTTGTTAAATACACAAACATAAAATGCACAGGTTTTCTAATAATGAGCTTTTAAACTTAAACTCACAAAATGCATTTAAACGTATCTAGATTAAAAATTGCAAACATAACCGTAAGTGTGAAATCGTTTTGTGTTTGTCTAATATTTCCTATCTCCATTTGAATGGACTTACAATTAGTCTATTTGTGTCCCATATTTTCAGTACTTTGTCTGTCCCACTGGTTGTGAAAAGTCCTGTATCCAGTGGATACCACTGAACAGTTGTAACACTATGTTTGTGAGCATGACGGTTATCTCGGTTCACCCCACAAACATGCTTGTATATATGTCGGAAGTCACCTGAGAAATCCTCCAGATCATGAATGGCAACAGTTCCATTAGTTGCTCCAGAAAGAAGACTGCAACAACAAAAAGAAAACTGTCTTTATATGTATATCTTACATGTAAAGGTAATTTTCATAATTGCCCACGATACTAGTTTCTACAAAACGTGATAATATTTATGCTATCAGTTTAGACCTTAATTTTGTATTATCCGATATTAACAAAACAATTAGGTTTGGATTAGCGAAAGCAATGTGTATGCTGACAACACAGGAACCATGGAACTAGCCTCAGTGGCTTATTTGAAAGTAGTTCATCAAGATAAACCGTGACATATTCCTTGATGTATACATGTCAACATTTATCTTGATGAACAAGTTTGAAGATATATGGGACAGGTTTTGCAGAGCTTACCATTTAAGGGGGACTATCATTATCACTCTCCAGACTAGTTCTAGGAGAGTATTTTTTTAGCTCCACTTAGTATGATATCAATATGGTAATGTTTTAAATGGTTTCCCCCAATTAAGTTAGGTGGGCAATTAATTACTCTTCTTAATTTTTTCGTTTTGTTTTGTTTTGCTTTTACACACTGTAACACAGAGGTCTGATTTTGATTGGGGGGCAGTTTTCAATAGTTTAGGATACTTAATTTTGTTGGAACAGTTTACTTCTTCTTTTAAATCTGAGGACATAGCCATGCCATACCTCATCAGACGAAACACTAAATATGCACTTACTATCTTCCTTCAGCGAGATCAATATCTAATGTCCCAATTGGACTTTTATGCACTCTTTCACAGTCTGTGTATTTGCTCAGTTCCAAACCGAACAATCGCCGCGTTGTTTCAGCACGATACAAAATTAAGGGGTTGTCAGCACCAATTTCCCTTAATTTTAAAAGTCTTAACATTTTAAAAATTAGATATACGTGCTAAATGTCCAAATTAACAGCCCCAACCCGAGTTATAAACCATCAAAAGAAACGTTACATTTGGTTTTCACAACACTTCCGTCAAATTACTCTTCTAAAAGAGGTAATTTTAGTATTAGTAAAGCGAATTGCAAAATCAATATTTGACGTTTCGTAATAAATATTAACAACAAAATAATTTATTAATATTAAAATAGCAATAAAATATTTTGGTATCTATTTATTTGCTCATTTTAGTAATGTCGATAGAATATTTTTTTAATAATTAAATACGCATAACATTATTTATGCTGACTTAGTGACTAACACGTGTATTGCAAGAAAGTAAAACGAAAGTTGTAAAGATGAGTGTTAATTCATTGAACTGTATCACATACGAAGGATGTAATTATTTCCGGCAACGTCTAGTTTTATCAACACTAAGTGGAAAGAGTGTCAAAATTAAAAGAATACGTTCCAAAGATGATGATCCAGGAATAAAAGGTATTCTCGTTTCCCCAAAAACCGCTCTAACAGAAAAAGACTGATGATGAGTCTGATGCGCATGCTCACTGTTCACACTAACTGTTATCAACAGTAATATTTACCTGTAGACTTCATTTATAAAATGTATAAAACGTTTTCCATATAATCATTTGTTGTTGTTTACATAAACATTCCAATGGGTAGTAAGAATCTGTAATTTTTCTACTATCACCGAAAACTGTTCTATGTACATCATTCATCGGGTCACCCGAAATATGCCAAAATTTACAATCAAAAAACCTTTTCGCAATAAAAAAACCTCACAAAAACCATAATTCTGCCAAAATCGTATCCAATAAGGGTTTTTTATATACTTTATTGACAGTTTATCAATATTATATGATTTACAATTTATATGAAGCACAAATATTGTTGTCAGTCCTAAACATATGCATACGTCTGTTTCCGCCTTGCTTGTAAAATGCGGAACAGGACTGATTTTAGGGTCCGACTATTTACCCGAAGATACCCCAAAAATACACCCAAGACACTGTCTTGGATGAGCAGCTTTCGGGATTGTACTATACGAAATAATGAACAGGTGTGTTTCGAACAATAGCTATTGCTTTAGTGACGTTTTTTTTAGTGTAAATATACCAAAAACCCGCTTTACAATATTTACAATAAAAAACCCATTTCCCAATCAAAAAACCTCACAAATGCAGGACAGAACAGATTTTAGAGTTTATGAAGCTCCAATCACAATTAACACGTGTGTTTCGAACAATAGGTATTGCTTTAGTGACGTTTTTTCTTTGGGAAAGAAGTTTTGCCTTTGTAATTACAAATGTAATTATTTCTTAAAATGGCCAAATGAACTTTGTAATATAATAGGCCAACGGTCATTCCAAAGGTATTCATTTGTATAAAGGTTTATATTTATATTCTGTTAACGTTTACTAATAAAACTAATATAAACAGCATATCAATACACCCAGGGAGTACACACCAATACAAAAAAGTGTGGTGTCTTGGTGTATTTTTGATGCGCATCTCTAATTAATATAATTAATAAAGAAAATGCTACTCATTAAATTTGGTTGCTAGATTAGATCGGGCGGTCAAAAAGAAATTAGATAGATATAACACGCCTGATTTGGGATGGGGGGTTGAAAATGGACAGAATTTTGAAAATAGCAATTAGTAAAAGAAATTAGTAGGATTAAAATTAGAAAGAAAAAAGTTACAAGCCAAAAATAATTGAATTGACTGCTCGGCCGAATATTTATATAATTTGGAGCATTTTAGAAGGACAGTCAAAAAATAAATAAGAGAAAGAAGAGAGTATCGGACTATTTAATAATATTTAAAAAAAAGAAAGAAGTAATTTCGAGATAAAATTTTGAACGAAGGTCTAAAAGTTTAAAGTCCGATCTTATGGTCCAGGCCGGGGGAGGGTGGGGGGGGGGGGGGGGGCGTAAGTTTGAGGTGGGCGGAATTTGGAATAAGAATTTAGTAGTTAGGTCAAAGACCGAAGACCAAAATGTGCTACAAAAATTTAAGTCCGAAAAGGTTTTAAGGTGATTTGAGCAAATTTAGACGGGCTGCCAAAATAAACTGCGTTGGACTGTTTACAAAAAAAAAAAAAAAAAAAAAAAAAAAACCAATAAAATTTTGAACTGCGGCCAAAAATGTTTAAGTCCAACAAAGCCCTAAAAAGGTACATGTCCTAGGAGAGGTTCTGCAGCGGAACTCATGACGAGTTGATGGGATGATCGGCTCGGCACTTCAGGAAGAAGCACTCTCCCTGAAGTATTGCTGAGTAGTCTTCCGGAAGTATCAGTTTGGTGATCCGATGGACGATTGGATTATCCATGTCTGATTTCAGCAAGCCTTGCCAGTACATCCCGTTCCACTCCGACGTCAGGTAGTAGGTGCGACTTCTCTCGACGTACTGGAACTGGTACCACCCTTGACCAGTTGGTCTCCAGCTCTTGGTGACGAAGGGGCCTGGCAGCTGAGAGGTCGCAGTGAACTCCCCCTTCACACAGTCGCGGTACCGTCCAGGAAGCTTGTTGCGTGCGATCTGCCAAGTCGTGGGCTGTATGTCGGACAAGTCCTGGACCGACACCTTCCTCTTCTTGGCTTCACGCTCTGCAACCGCTGTCGCAACGACTTGTGGAGACGCCGGTGGATTGGTTGGTGCGGACAACACTTTTCCTGTTTCCATCGGCGTTGGTGCTGCAGAGGGTTTAGCCGACAGCTTTGGCTCCCCCTTTGCTGCTCCTGGCGTCTGCTGCTTCTGAGTAGTGGGAGACGGCGATGCAGAATGGGCCGCCACCGGCAGTTGAGCTGCCGGTTTTGGCTCCCCCTGAACCGCCCCTGCCAGTCTCATCTTCTTCTGTGAAGCAGGAGGGACCGCCCCTGGCGGTTGAGCCGCCCGGTTTGCTACCCTCTGAGCTGCCGTGGGACGACGTCTCCTCCTACTTCCCGATCTCTTCTGTTTATTGTCCGGTTTAGACATGTTTTACTGTACAATGAATTTGCAATATTATTGATTCCATTAATTCAGATTTATTTGTATGTGTTTGGTAAATATTTATAATATTGTAATTTATTTTGCAGATTTTGAAGCTAGTTTCATAAGATTTCTCGATAAACTGACGAATGGTTCGAAGATAATTGTTAATGAAACAGGTAAACAGTAAAGCATTTAAGTCATCATTCATTGGATATAATTTAAATTCATGAAACATTTTAAAAAATTAGCATATTTAATGCACCTTTATTTTTGGGAGGTTAGGACAAATTAGTTGTGCCTGCAGGTTATCAAAGAAATTTGATAAAATTGCTTTAAACAACATTTTAATTTATTATTATTAATATTTATTTTTATTTTTTTTTACAGGCACAAGTTTGTTCTATCAGCCTGGTTTGTTGATTGGTGGAAGTGTTGAACATGACTGCAATCCACAGCGATCTATTGGCTATTACCTCGAGGCTTTGATCTGCTTAGCTCCATTTACAAAGAAACCCATCCAAGCAGTGCTCCGTGGAGTGACAAGCGACCAAACAGATCCCTCTGTAAGTACATGTTTTTTTGTTCTATTTTTTTATCAGGGGCAGGGGTCATTGTGATGGATGGAAACCAAATTAGTGAGTTGTAATTTGCTTAAATTAGCTGTCATTCAATAAATTTTCCAAGTTTATACTATAATAAGTAAAACCCTTGTCAGAATGAGCACTTTTGGATGCCTGCCCAGTTTCTGTATAGTTGAGAAGGAGGTGAAATGTTTTTGGCTTTTTTGCTGATTTTAGATTTTTAAATGCATCAAATATTTTTCTGAAACAGAGAATGGATTTAATCTGAAATGTAAAAAATTATGCTTGTTTAAGTAAAAATTGAGTTTTCAGCTTTTTAATGATCATTTCAGCTTTTATTTAGTCCCATGCCGATCCAACAGGAGGGGACTATAGGTTTTGTTTCCATCCTTCTGCCTGTCTGTCACTTTCATGGTGATTTACCTATTTTTGGTAGAGTTATGGCCCTTGAGCTTAGGAGATATGAATTTTTTTTTCTGAACTTTTGTTTTTGCAATACCTCAAGATATTGAGCTGAATTTTTGTTACAGATTTATCAATTTTAACTTTAATGGTGATTTACCAATTTGTTTACAGAGTTATGGCCCTTGAACATAGAATGTGTATTGCTTTAGCAGTACTCATGTTTTTAAATGGGTATTACATCTCTGACTTCATAACTGCTTTACATAGAGAAGCAGAGGTAGTGGAATAGATTTTTAAGCACATGTTCATTTTTTTCTAAAAACATAGTTTTTGATACTTTTGTTTATATATGTCTAGAAAACATGATGTAAATATTTTGTTTCTACTAAGGTGGATTTGATAAAGTTGTCGACATTTCCCATTCTTAAGAGATTTCTTGGTACTGATGAAGGTCTAGAGATGAAGGTATGTAGTATAGGTGTGTCTTATTTGACTTTTGTGTGTGTGTATGTGTCTCTGCGCGCATGTGTGAGAAAATGGGTTTGCTGTCATCTGTCTCGGTGTAGAAGCACTTTGAATATTAGTTCATTTTTAATGCTTCAACCCTAATTTTTTCATGTTGCTTGTAAGACTTTATTTGCAACAGTAAAAGCAGCATTAATATCTGCAGATAGTCAAATAAACCATAGATATCTCCTCAAGATATTTTTTTTGTATAAGTAAGTTTACAGATTACTATTTATTATCATGGTCAGTGTATAATTTGTTTTATTAGATAAACAAACGTGGAGCGGCTCCCGATGGAGGTGGCGAGATTGTATTCAGTTGTCCGTGTCGACAGAAACTCCGACCAATACAGTTCACAGATCCAGGCAAAGTGAAGCGAATCAGAGGAGTGGCGTATCCTTAGAGAAATATTGAGTGTTTGATAACTGGGTAGCTGATAAAAAAAACATTAAAAATTAAATGTATATATTTTTAGGCAACACATTGTATGAATGCCATGTTGGTGAACTGCCTTTAAGAATTTTAAATGGGGCGGGGCGTAGCCCAGTGGTAAATCGCTTGCTTGATGCACGGTCAGTTTGTGATGGATCCCCGTCGGTGGACCCATTGGGCTATTTCTCGTTCCAGCCAGTGCACCACGACTGGTATATCAAAGGGCGTGGTATGTGCAATCCTGTATGGGATGGTGCATATCAAAGATCCCTTGCTGCTAATGGAAAAGATTAGTGGGTTTCCTCTCTAAGACTATGTAAAAATTACCAAATGTATGACATCCAATAGCTGATGATTAATAAATTAATGTGCTCTAGTGGTGTCATTAAACAAACTTTTAAACATTTTAAAAATAAACACAGTTCAGTGCTCGAAATAGCCACCTGCAGGTGAAAACAATTCAATTGTTAAACCACCCACAATATCACAGATCATTTTTTAATTCCATAATACTCTTATAATACATCTCAGAGGTCCTAATTTTTCACACTAACACAAACTCTCTCCACTCACCCCATGCTGTCTTATTTTCAGCAGGCCATATTTTTCCTTAGCAAACCATATTTCTTTTGTCCTATTTAAAAAAAAAATAACAGGGGCATTTTACTTCCTATTTCAAGTCTTGAATGTTAGTTTTTTTGATGTAGCTCCTTAACATTGTATAGCTGGGCAGTGCGTGTGTCTCCAGCAACAGTGAACAGGATTGTTGACTCCACACGGGGCATTCTGAACAAGTTCTTACCAGACATCTATATATACACCGACCACTGCAAGGGTTCACAGTCGGGCAAGTAAGTATAATGTCTTCATCATGCAGGGGGTGGGATGTGGCCCAGTGGTAACGCACTCGTTTGATGTGTGGTCTGTCTAGGATCAATCCCCATCGGTAGGCCCATTAGGCAATTTCTCGTTCCGGCCAATGCACCACGACTGGTATATCAAAGGCTGTGGTATGTGCTATCCTGTCTGTGGGATAGTGCATATAAAAGATCCCTTGCTGCTAATCAAAAAGAGTAGCCCATGAAATGGCAACAGCAGGTTTCTTCTCTCAATAATATATATGTCATCCGATGCCATATAACCGTAAATAAAATGTGTTGAGTGTGCTGTTAAATAAAACATTTCCTCCCTTCATCATGCTTTTATAACTTTAAAAGAAGTTTGTTACCACAGAGACTCTACTTGTTAACAGCAATTTATACTTTTAAAATTATTAATCAAAATACTTAAGTGTTGCATAATTGTATGTAGTTGCATCAACAAAACCTGTAAATTGTCTCATATTTTGTTTCTGCTTGATCATGAAAATGCAGCAGTGTTGGGTAAAATAGATTTTTGGTTAAAAGTATTAAATGGAAATAACTCCATCTATAATCTGGCCAATCCTCTTACAAATTTGTTTGTTTTAAATAATTGGTTTCATGTAAGAAGTAAAGTAAAAGTTTTTTGGAAATAACAAAATAAAATAAAATAATTTGTGTGCCATTTAGAAATCAATCGACTTAGAAATAATAACAAGGTGTAAATTCCATAGTATAAAAAAAGGCGTTCCCTCCATTTGTAATCGGAGTCATTGGAATGAAATGAAAGTAATCAATGACTAATTTCTGAAGCAATATGAGTATTGATGGACTGAAACACCTCTTGTTTCTGGATGTCTCCAGATGAATATATCGTTTGGGTGGGTGGAGGGGTAGCAGGTAATTACTTTACCCTGTCGGCTGACTCACAACCAAGACTACTGTAACATTGGCAAACCTGTTTTAATTTATTTTATCCTGCAATAACCGTTTCTATTGACAGAATATGATGATGGATAAAGCAAAGTCATGTCCTGCTACTAGCAAGATATGACTTTTGACGTCACACGCATAAGGTCTGCAAGTCTGCAGGATAAAGATAATAACTAGTTGATGACGTTGGATATAGGGAATAACTGGTTACTGTCTTAAGATATCGGCTTTATCCTGCGAAGGTTAGAATGGCGAATGCAGCGAGGCTCTGCCGAGCTGCATTCGCCATTTGACCTGAGCAGGATAAAGCCAATATCTTAAGACAGTAACCAGTTATTTCTTTTATCCTGCAATCCTACAGGAATATTTGGAAAATCATTATTTATTCCAGTTTTGTGTATGCAAATAGAGTATTGTCAACCTAGCAAGACTTTTCCCGTATGATGTCATACAAGATACATGACGTCATTATTTGTAAGAAGCTAGCTACATTCTGTCACATTTAAAAAGTGTTTCTAAACTCTAATTCATAAATAAATATACAAGTTTTGTATTGTTATTGCAAAACTAAAAGTTATTTGTATTTACTGTACTTCAACAAATGGTTTAAAGAGTATGTTTATTGAAAATCTACTGTGAAATACTCGAGTCGAGTCGGGCTTATGTCAGGTGACTAGATATGATGACTAGATAAATCTCTATATTTTCGGTCACTGACCAAAAATATAGAGATTTATCTAGTCATCATATCTTGCCAATGTATACAGTGATTGCAGGATAAATCTGCTTTATCCTGTTCAGGCCAAATGAAAAATTCCCATTCTTACCTTCACAGGATAAAGCAGAAATCCATCGTCATTAACTAGTTTTTTTTCATTTTGTCATTTCCTTTCAGATCCCCGGGATTTGGCCTCACCCTTGTCGCAGAAACAACTAATGGGACATTTCTGTGTGCAGAATCAGTTTCCAATCCGAGGGGTTCTGAACATGGGCCGTCAGTTCCAGAAGATTTGGGAGCAGCGACTGCAAAAATGCTCCTAGAAGAAATATACAGGGTAATATTTGTGGGTCTAAATATAGTAATCTTTCCAGAGAGGGATTTATCTCTGTGGTAGATAATCCATCTTGTGACGTCATGGTTAGGCCATCAGTCTACAGGCTGGTAGGTACTAGGTTCGGATCCCAATCGAGGCATGGGATTTTTAATCCAGATACCGACTCCAAACCCTGAGTGAGTGCTCCGCAAGGCTCAATGGGTAGGTGTAAACCACTTGCACCGACCAGTGATCCATAACTAGTTCAACAAAGGCCATGGTTTGTACTATCCTGCCTGTGGGAAGTGCAAATAAAAGATCCCTTGCTGCCTGTCGTAAAAGAGTAGCCTATGTGGCGACAGCAGATTTCCTCTAAACAATGACCATATGTTTGACTCCCAATAGCCGATGATAAGATAAAAAATCAATGTGCTCTAGTGGCGTCGTTAAATAAAACAAAGTTTACTCCTTTTTTTTACCATCTTAAGTTGTGAGTAAAAAAAATAAAATCTTAAGTTGTTGGTATGTCCAAGCTGTGGTATATGATTGAGTATGCATTTACAAGACTTTGATGCTGATAAATCTGAATGACAAAACCTTTATCTATGATTAAAACCATATGTAAGGAAAAGGAATAATCACATGGTGGCTGGAATTGACGCTGGAATATTTGTCAGACGAAATTGTGATGGTTTTCGTAAACATTTGTTATTGCTTTCTTAGCTAAAAACATTTAAAATACATTTTATAGAAACACCTCCTCATTCTAAAATAAAGAACATTAAGTTCTGTATTTTTAAAGATGGTTGTATAAAAAAAGTGTTAGAATTCCAAACTAGATTGTCATTTCTTTTAATTATTTTTTATTATTTTTATTTTTTTCTTCTGCAGGGTGGCTGTGTGGACTCGAGTAATCAGAGTGTAGCAGCATTGTTCATGGTTCTGGGTCAGCAGGACATTTCCAAAATACTAACTGGACCTCTGACGTCTTACACGTAAGATACATTTTTCCTTATCGCGAAATTACAAAGTGAGTCATCAACATCATTACACTGTGAAATCGACCATAATTATATTGTTCAAATATGACATGTTAATTCCTTTTACTAAAGCATATGCAAAATGAATCCTAGAAACCAGGGTCCAGTTGTTCAAAATTTTCTTATCTCCTAAGTTCAAGGGCCATAACTCTGTAAAAATGGTTAAATCGCCATGAAAGTTAAACTTGATTTATAACAGTACTTGATAAAAGCTATACACAAAATGTCAGCTCAATATCCGATATTAAGGAGGTACGGTAATCACTTTTAAATACCTGTATTTGTGTCCTGGGAAAACAGTAAAAATGTTTGTATCTCCTAAGTTCAAGGGCCATAACTCTGGTAAAAATTTGTTTAGTAAATCATGATGGAAGTTGAACTTAATTTGTGAAGTACTTGATAAAGCTATACACAAAATTTCAGCTCAATATCTGATGTTAAGGAGGTAATTACTCTTATACTTTTATATACCTGTATCCAACAGTATACTAATTAATAACAGTTGAAGCACTATTAGAATTTTCATGTAAAATTATTATTTTTTACCTTCAGTATCAATTTTCTATTACATTTATAATACTGATTCAGAAGTAAATAAAAATGTGTTTAAATGCGACATTAAAAATTATTTACCCACATATGTCTTTTTGCATTTTCAGAATACAGTTTTTGAGACACATAAAAGACTTTTTCCAGATCATGTTTAAAGTGGATGTGCAGGAGAAACCCAACAATGATGATGATGATGATCAGGAATTGCAGCTTGGTGGAGAGAAACTCGTATTGACTTGTGTTGGTGTGGGCTACGCCAATGTCAGTAAACCAATCTTATAACAGACATCTGTGTTTGTTCTTATTCTGGGCATGTGTAAAATGTGTTTGGTGCAGACTGTGTGAGGTGAAAAGAGCAACAAATCACAGATGCTGCTTTTTCTCAATGTTTACACTTTTACTTTCATAATCCGTTACTGTTACACTTGCTAACGTCTGCTGCAACCATATTGATGACTTTAAAGTCATGAGCTTGATTGTGGAGTAGTACATTGTCGGGTGGGACGGAGCCCAGTGATAAAGCTCACGCCTGATGCACGGTCAGTATAGGATCAATCCCCGTTGGTGGGCCCATTGGGCCAATTCTTGTTCCAGCCAGTGCATCACGACTGGTATATCTTGTCTGTGGGATGGTGCATATAAAAGATCCCTTGCTACTAATGGAAAAATATGCCAGGTTTCCTCTCTATTACTGTTAAAATTACCATATATTTGACATCCAATAGCCAAAGATTAATAACTTAATTGCTCTAGTGGTGTCATTAAACAAAATAAACATTATAATTTTTTAGTACATTATAACCTAAATCTGATGGGTAGTACCATGTTACCTATATCTGAGGCTTTACTAATTAAAATCTGAATGGAGTGTTTCTACTCGTCGATCAGGTTTGCATCCATATTTAATGTATATATTTTGGTCAAATTGCAGTGGCATCCATGCAAATCTAAGTACTAGAACTCTCAGAAACATTTGTATACTTCGACGTTTTAGCTGTATATTTTCTTCGGAAACGTTTTGCATGCCATGAATAATGCCCTTTGTTTTCTAGAGTGTCAAAACGTTTTAAATGTAACTAAAAACAGACGATGAAACGTCATTTTCTGAAATGATGTCATTTTGATCAGCATTTACACTGGGGAAGCTGCATTAAGTTATGACGTCGCTTCACAAAATTACGTCATTTGTTATACACGTGAAATCATGACACTTGGGTCATACTGGTTACATTTCCGTGAATATCTTGAACTGTGGATAATAAAGTGCTATACATGTACTTTTAGCAATTTTAATGCTTCTATTTGAATTCGATAAAATAGGGTCGGGACTTAGCTTAGTGGTACAGCACTCGCCTGATGCGCTATTGATCTAGGATCGATTCCTGTCAGTGGGCCCATTGGGCCATTTCTCGTTCCAGCCAGTGCTCTACAACTGGTATAACAAAGGCTGTGGTATGTACTATCCTGTCTTTGGCATGGTGCATATAAAATATCCCGAGTAGCCCATGAAGTGGCGACAGCAGGTTTCCTCTCTCTGTGGTCCTCAACCATAAGTCAGACGCCATATAACCACAAATAAAATTGTCGGTCCGATGGGATGACAGGTAAAAATATCTCCTGGTCTGTGGTGTCCTTGACTGGTAAAAACCGGTCGACAACACTATTTTGATCCCTGCAAGATATATTGAACAGAACAAGTAATTAATATGTTTTACCCCTGGCCCCAATGTCTCAATTTCCTATTTGTACACACATTGGGTTACCCATGACTGATATCTCAAAGATTAGTTGTATGTGCTACTCTGTTGGAAGTGAATACAAGAAATCCCTTGCAAATAAATAACACATGCAGCCCATGTAACAAAAACTGTTTCTCTAAAACACTTACTATTTCAGACACACAGCTGTTGATTAAGAAAAGTTGTCTATATATATATTAAGGTAATAGAAGAGGAACTAATAAATTATCAAAACATTGCTTTATTTACATATATATACATAATATCTCTCAAGAATGCACTCAGATCAGCAGTACCAAGTTCATGGCAGGGGACAATATTTCAAAATCTTAGGTAATCGAAAGTCAATTCACATGAGTTTTACTTGGGTAACCGATTGTTTGATTACGTCAATATAGATCTTGTAACCGATGAGTTAGGCCTAACTAATCCTAAAACACCTGAACTACGGTTCTGTACTACATTGATGGTTTAAATGTATTTAAAAACAAACTGATTTTCACTTTCATTACTGATATATAGTACTTTTAAAGGGACAGACCCTAGTTTCAACCCGTGAAAATTAACACTAACTTTAATTAATCTACAAACCTGTAATACATTTGGATAAAGTTATAATTAAGTAAAACATGAGTCTGTGACTTTGAAATGGTGAAATACCCTCTAAAAATAGGCTAAAACTCGACTCCATAACTATTATTTCTCAGACGCACGTGCGTTTTTAAAAATATGAGAAATGCATTTTGTGATATTAAAAACACCAGGATGACCAAAAACATTTCGAATGTACAGAAATTGATAATCTAAACCATAAAATCTAAATAAAGTATGCTTTCAGTTATCAAAAACGGCTATAATAGTAACAAATATGCATTAGTGTTTAAAAACTAGGGTATGTCCCTTTAATGTTAGAATGTAATTGTTCACCACACAACTGATTGGTGGTTCTCATGATTTTAAAGTTGCATAACCGATACACCAACAGAACAACGGTTTTCATGAAATATTGTGCCCTGCATGGTATGCTTTATTTACAAACATGTACATAGTATCTCTCTAGAATGCACTCCCATCACCACTAACAATTTCATGGTATGCTTGATTTACAAACATGTACATAGTATCTCTCTAGAATGCACTCCCATCACCAGTAACAACTGCATGGTATGCTTGATTTACAAACGTACATAGTATCTCTCTAGAATGCACTCCCATCACCAGTAACAAGTGCATGGTATGCTTGATTTACAAACATGTACATAGTATCTCTCTAGAATGCACTCCCATCACCAGTAACAATTTCATGGTATGCTTGATTTACAAACATGTACATAGTATCTCTCTAGAATGCACTCCCATCACCAGTAACAAGTGCATGGTATGCTTTATTTACAAACATGTACATAGTATCTCTCTAGAATGCACTCCCATCACCAGTAACAAGTGCATGGTATGCTTGATTTACAAACATGTACATAGTATCTCTCTAGAATGCACTCCCATCACCAGTAACAATTTCATGGTATGCTTGATTTACAAACATGTACATAGTATCTCTCTAGAATGCACTCCCATCACCAGTAACAAGTGCATGGTATGCTTTATTTACAAACATGTACATAGTATCTCTCTAGAATGCACTCCCATCACCAGTAACAATTTCATGGTATGCTTTATTTACAAACATGTACATAGTATTTCTCTAGAATGCACTCCCATCACCAGTAACAATTTATGGTATGCTTTATTTATAAACATGTACATAGTTATCTCTCTAGAATGCACTCTCATCACCAGTAACAACCTCATGGTATGCTTGATTTACAAACATGTACATAGTATCTCTCTCTAAAATGCACTCCCATCACCAGTAACAACTTCATAGTATTTACATACAAATACACAGCATCTCTGTAGAAAAAAATTCCCATCTGAAGAACAAGTTTGTGATAAGATACAAATAAGTTCATTTTTAGAAAATGCCCATCGGAAAGCAATTTGCAGATGTAGAGAGATGTAAAAATTGTTTTCTCCAGAAAACACTTGCATGGGAAATAAAACATGATAAGATGTATAAACAGTTTTCTGTAGAATAAATTTCCCATCAAAAGTGAAAAGTGTCTGTAAAATATAAATATACAGTGTAATCTCTAGAAAACAACCCCACAATGTAAAAAAACATGGGGTAAGATATAAAGTTTTTTCATTCTCTGGAACACATCCCTCAATGAGTAATGAGTGTGTATGGCAAGACTTTCATAGTCTTCTTTGTTTGTTCAATATTCAGGATGAACCGTACATCTGGATCATCTGCTGACAAATATGTCAAGCCTTTGAAAGTGTCGTCTGTTGATCCCAAAGCCATCGGTCTACCATAAACCTGTAAATACATTTTAAAAGAAATTAATAATATTGAACTCATGGAAAGGAAGGAAGGAAATGGTTTATTTAACAATGCACTCAACACATTTTATTTACGGTTATATGGTTGAGGACCACATAGATATTGAGGGAGGAAACCCACTGTCGCAACTTCATGGGCTACTCTTTGCGATTAGCAGCAAGGGATCTTTTATATGCACCATCCCATAGAAAGGATAGCACATACCACGGCCTTTGATATACATTATGGTGCACTGGCTGAAGCGAGAAATAGCCCAATGGGCCCACTGACAAGGATCGATCCCAAACCAACCGCACATCAAGCGAGCACTTTACCACTGGGCTATGTCTCGCCCCTCTGATGGAAAGGATGCTTCATTGGAACTACATCAATACCATCAGTGTTCTCATCCAGATGCCTTGGACGAAACAATTGGCCTAGGCCAGAACTTGTGTCCACGATAAGTGTGTCCTACAACAGCTTGTTCTGAACATGTACATTAAATTATTTCCAAGTCCTAGTCTAACATAATGATGATTTAATATATTATATATTATCAAATGTTTCTTAGCTTACAACTCGGACTTTAGACTGGTGGTAGAAAAAAACAGGAGGGTGTAAGAATATAACTAGCTGAGATAATCACTCAAAATTCCATCCATCTGGGGAAAAAGAGCAGTACTTGTCATAACTCGTATATAAACATGAAACTAATGATGGAAGATCTGAAATACTTAGCTTGGCTGCTAAACTAAAAAAAAACTGCAGAATAGATACAACATTAAATATTTTGTTTACCAAAATGTATAATTTTGGATGTGCTCTAGGACCCCCACCCCCCCACCCCCCAGGTCACTCAGAATAGGGTGGATATATGATAGGTACCTGTAAGCTGAGTTTCTTTTGTTTCTTGCCTAAATACTGTTTGAACCATTTCCTCAAATCATGCAAGGATAGCTTCTTCAAAACGACAACCTTAAAAGTATAAAATTAATAAAGAAAATTAATAATTTATAACTAAATCTTTAACAAACATGTATATTCATTATTAGCAAATACTGTTAACAGTCTTGATGTAACAACATAACAAATCCTGTTACATTATATAGCTCAACAGGTTAGATTGTCAATAAATCTGATTTAATCTATGCAAACATTTGTGGCAATATTGGAAAAACTCCAGTTTTGGTAATAGTAATTTGTTTTTTTATATCTGCAACAAGTTACTTCCCTTTTAATGTTGTTTTAGAGAGAGAGAGAGAGAGAGAGAGAGAGAGAGAGAGAGAGAGAGAGAGAGAGAGAGAGAGAGAGAGAGAGAGAGAGAGAGAGAGAGAGAGAGAGAGAGAGAGATAGAGAGAGAGAGAGATAACTTTAATTCCAGTCAGCCATTACCTGATATTCAAATGACTGAATATGACAGTGTCTTTTTTAATGGAAATGACTTCAAACTCAAATGTCGTCATTTTGAATATCCTTACATAAAAATAAACTAGTGCTTAACGTTTTTTTAAATTTTCTGAACACTGGGCAGCTTTCAGTGTAAAGTTGCTGTTGAAATGTTTTTGTTTGATGACTATGAATGCATACATCATTTATGGAGTGTTACTGTAGTATGTTTGTTTAAATGTCAATAAACGTAGTGTCATGACCTCGATCAATTTACATCTAATTTGCAAAGATATCAAATTCTGAAAGTATGTGATCTGAAAAATATCACTTACTTTGATAACACTGGATATGCTAGCTAATATATGATAAAAATATTTATTACCAATATGGCCAAAAATATCTTGGTACATATCAAAGTGATACGTCCCACTAGAACGACAAGTGGGACATAACACATCGACGTCACATGATGATGTCATCGATTGGCGCATTACAACCTTACAGGAATTTCAACCAAACAAGTTGAGTGATATAAATTAAGATGATTATGTGTAATAAATATATCTATACTTCAGAAGTATCCGGAATTTGCTGGTAGTTTGGATCTAAAAGATAAATCTCCAGATATCACATTGAACGTGAGAATCAGGTTATGGAACTTTCACTTACAGCTGTTTGGACAAACACTAAAATGATGTTTATGTTTTGGTTCTGATGACCGATGTTAGAACTCATACTAAAATGATATTTATGTTTCAATTCACAAGATCAACCTCAATGGATACTCATGGAATATTCTCATCCCTGCATTCTGTCCTGGTTCGTACCCATCCTAGTCACAAAATTTATACGCACGCATTATTTTCAAACACATTATTTTTTACAGATATTAGGGGTCATTCGCGAAAAAAACATGTCGCAATATTAATCCGGTTTACAGTATACATGTGATCCAAGCAGGTTTTACTTTTACCCTCGACAACATATGTAACAATTACCGAATCAAATAACCAAACTGCCATTATATTTTACTCGTTTATTTAAATAACGACTGCCTGGAAAAAAGACTGCCAAAGGTGGTGTTTCTTTTGCCACATTACTGAATCTGGATTAATGAAATTTCACTGTAGCCTAAATAATTTTTTCTCCAAGTACGAAATTAAATTTTACAGAAATTTTCTTTATATCATTATCGTACAAAATTGATAATAATAAAACTGACCTCTTTGTGTAGGCGGTTGAAGATGTAGGTGTGGTCAAAAATCTCGCGCCAGTATCGCTGAGCCTCCTCGCCCATGTGGGTATCCTCCGACTCTTTGTCTGTGATCACTGACTGCACCTGTAATAATAAAAAAATAATAATAATTTTTAAATAATTCCACTTTGTCCTATGTTAATATTTATATATTGTTAATATTAAATGCATTTTAATTTAAATTTTTTTCATGTGTTTTTTCTTTTTCATTACAAGATTACTTTATACTGGCATAAAATAATACATTCATTCTAATGGATGCCCCGTCACATATTTTGCATTAATATCCTGCTCACACTAATTTCATGATTTACAGTTACTGTACTTAAATCCATGTCAATAACTGTCATTTGAAACCTCTTTAAATTATAGTCCAAACAAGATTGTTTTTAGGTTAAATGAACTTCTATAAATCCTTCTTACCTAACTTTAATCCCAGAAATTAATACTTACAAGAGTATGGAACTCTGCATCTGTCATATCGTGAAGTGTTTGCTCAAATTCTTCCAAAAATGTTGTTATTTTATCATCAACTTCCTCCAGACTACAAAATAATGAGGAAAAAAACCTCCACCTTTTAAGTCACTTTATTAGGTACATAAAAGTAAAAAATGTTTTTAGTTGTAGCAAATTTGTGTTCATGAGCAACAAACAAGATACATGTATATTAAACCATAATCTTAAATTCTGTAAAAAAATTACCGGTATTACTAAAATGAACAAATTAAAATCATACCATACAGTTAATAACAGAGGAATAGTTTATGTTATCATTTTACCTAAGATCAGCTCAACCTTTAGAATTACGTTCTAATAATGAAAAGAATATGCATAACAATTAAATATAATTATAAATGAAATATTCTTAAACCTATGTTTTGTCTCTACGAACACATGCAGGGTGTTCCTATGATAAATAATGTAATGAAAACAACAGATAATATTTACAATGTAAATCTTTTCTGTGACAAACCCCATCTCTGTGACATCACTTATTTGGCTAACAATTCTACTTGTGATTAATGTACATGTACATTGAGTGTTAACATTTTACCTTCATCAGGAATTATTTCCCCACTAACAAAAAAGATGAATTATCAAGAAAAAAATGGAATGCAGTAATTAAAAGTAAAAACAAATTCCTCATTTCTGTGTATATTGGGATTTTTTAATATGCAAAAGTTTAATTTAATAAAATTAAATGAGTTGAATCCATTAATAAAGGTAGGATGACTCTGATTATGCAGAGCATAAAAAAGAACATCCAAACCAATCGAGCGAAGGAGAGAGAAGGAAGACATGATCGCCTGACCGGAAGGACAGTACCCTGCAGGCTGGGTACAATGAAAGATTTAGCCAATCATTGGCTGTTGGGAGGTTCAGACCAGATCAATGGTAAAGTAGGGAAATGCAAATAGGTAAAGTGGTCAGGTTAAGATGAAAAGAATAATACATTGCTCAACAGTTAATTTCTGGTTGTTGTTTTCAAATTATTGTTTCTAGTTATTCATAGGCCTGACTGAATCACCTGACTCTTTTGATAATGTTAAACTTCAGGGGTATCCGTAAATTGTGGGGAAAATAAGTGAATTCATTTGTAGTAAGATTTTCATAAATAGGAAACTTTAGACAAATTGTAAAAACTTAATCTGCCAAAATGAGCAAACAGAAGACCATCCCCTCAATCAATTGCAGTCAATTTTATCCAGCGACAAAAAATTCCACCAGTCAAGCATCTGACTAATGGCATTTCACATCGCAACTATCACAAATGCCATCAGTGCTGTCATTAAGTTCAAGAATAAAACATAAAAGTGAAGAACAGATTTTTGAGACCGCACCTGA
This sequence comes from Gigantopelta aegis, assembly GCF_016097555.1. NCBI lineage: Eukaryota > Metazoa > Mollusca > Gastropoda > Neomphalida > Peltospiridae > Gigantopelta > Gigantopelta aegis. Next base: position 26,316,070 of record NC_054704.1, read on the forward strand.
CTTTTGAACTTTGACTTTCAACTGTGATTGCTAGGCCTAGGATTCCGTTTGTCACAAGTGGCCGACAGTAAACACCGTATCCCAACTGCTCTTTTGTTCTTAGTGTATCAAAGCAAGGCTCATACATTCGAGTCTGGAAATAAAGTATTTGAGAGAAAAATACATTACAGTAAAATAGATCTTCCTGTTTAAAGTAAAGCATAATCTACAGTTAAACTTGAATATGCAGTACCATATATGTATGGAGTGACATTTTAGGCAATGGAGAGAGGGAAAAAATCAACCCTGAAATTTTTGGAGTGACCTGATTTCTGCATTGTGCCACATAATTTTCTGCTATTCAACTTCAAAAAGTGGGACATTTGTTATGAATCACCCAATATATATATATGTAAATAATTGGTAAACCAGGTATTTGTAATACGTTAAACTTACTGCAAGCAATTCATTGAGACAGCAGTTATGATGAGTTCCTGGACCTGCCTGGTAGTAGTTGGTTACACAGCAGTTTGTGTCATTCTCATTCACACTCAGGACTCGACAGATCATTTTCCCGTGAGGAACATCCAACAGGAGTTTCTGAAATTGTACAATATAAAACATCATCTTCAACATGTACAGTCATTAAACAAAGTTACTGGCAATCCAGTCTTAGTTAAAATATATGAAAGTAAATGAAGACCCCAGCACTTAGTTTAATCAGCAGGGCTTTGGAAGTGTATTAAAACATCTTTACCAGTCCTGGGACAAGCAAATTGCAGAAATCTACTTAACAAAGTTAATAGCTATTAGCTACAATGTTAATTACATCATTTAAAGATATTGATATAGATTAGTTAAAATTGGATGAATTACGCATTTTCATTCAGTCTGCCAACACAGATTAATAAAATCATTTATTATCCATATGGTTCAACATAACCAAGTTAATAATAATCAAACGAAGCACATGTGTAATAACAAGTGCAATGGTGTAATTTTGGGAAGCAACGTCATAAAATGATGTTGCTTCTCCAGTCCTAGCTCAGACGGTGCATTTGAAATATGACGTCATTTCGTGATCTCTTTCTAGTTGTGGCTGAAACATTTTGAGTTGGGTCTTGTTATTCATAAAGAAAACAAAAACATAATATAGATAATAAAGAAATTATTACACTCGCGTGTGAGACGTACTGATTTTACGAAACTCATGTCAGGATTTATGTATTACCCTCGCTCTCGCTCGGGCAATACAAAAATCCTGACACTCGTTTGGTAAAACCAGTACGACACACAAGCTCATATAATAATCTCTATAGAATTACCTTTGATATCTGATCCTTGGATAAGGTGCTGCACAGCTGGACCTGTATGTATTCTGCAATTTTCGACACCTTCTACAAAAAAAAGTAGGTAATTTACGGCAATGAGCAAGCAAAGGACCATATTTTAATCGTGCTATTAATTTTGATTTTAAGAAATACCCCATTTGAGTGTACCTTTGTTACAGCATTTGGCACTTTTACTGCTTACATCACACTAAGGGACATAACTATCAGATTTATTGAAAAGAATAAAACTACCGGTATAGTATGTGATAACACAACTGAAACGACCAAACACAGTAGTTTACTGTGATGTAATTAGACCGATATTGTTCTGTAACTCATCCCATGATTTACTCCCCACTGTGAGTGTATCAGGTAAAACTTGAATAGTGTTTAGTAATACACACATATATGATGACAAAATTTGGATAAGCTATTTTGCACTATTTTATCTTTCCAGTGTACAGTTTCTAAAAGATTAAAAATAGATACTTACAAAAATTGACAAAATGTGGGCAATAGGTAGTTAAAACAATTAGGGAAATGGACAGATCATTATTCTTTAAAAATTGTTTAATTAAATGTGACACTTGCGGAGTGAGGTATATTTTTGGCAAAAATGACAAGATGATCTCTACAATACCTGTACCTGACTTTCTGTGTTTACCACTATGCTGATGGTGTTTCTAGTTGTGTAATGTGACCAGATTGTATTATTTTATGTTCATCTCATTCTGTTTATATCCAAATTGTTATAAAATATGACATATATGAAAATGCTTGCTCTATTCTATAATTTATATGGTTTTTGTACAGTACTGAACATACTGCCAAGATTCTACCTATAACTTGGTCATTGTAAGCTATTAAATACATTCACAAACCTCTGGAGTGAAATTTCCCATCACAAAACCTTCAACAAAAAGATTACATCTAAACCTCTGCACAAAAGTTCTTAGATGATCTGGTGTTAGCTTTTCCATGACAGCATATCGCTCAAAAATGGGCTGATTGCAGGGTTCCAACACAGCGAATCTCATTGCTCTGAAACCCAAAATACATCAACTGTTGTTAATAAATACAAAAATAAAATTGATTGCTGTGCACAAAGTCTGGATATTATACAGCTTTCTTTTCAGCGCATGATAGTAAGTAACAATATGTACATGCATTTGCAAGGATTGATGTAGGTTTTGATGTTGAAGCTGTCAAATATTAAAGATAAAATGAATTTTTTGCTTCCAAATTAGTCGGACAAAATAATTAAAATAAATATTTCTAATAGTATTTCAATTCTTCATTGACAAGTAAATACTAATTAAATAACATGTGAAAATATTGATTTGTGTATTAAATAAATATATTAATGTCAGTTTTTGGATAAATATTAGGTGTAAAAATGCATTAGTACACCAAGAATCATAGAACTATAGAAGGGAAGCAGCTGTATATTGTACTTGGTTTTACTTCTTGCACTCAATATGTTAATTAGTGATGTTGCAGGGATTGATTAAAAAAAAAAGTGATCGTTTTGATTGATTATAAAAATCTATAATAAATATTTGCAGAAAATGTTAACTGTAATCATTCCTTCAGGTAAGGTGATTGAATTGTAATGAATATCTTGGGAGTTAGTGTTAATTTTCATTATGTATAAAGAAAAAAGATCCTGAACAGGTATTAAAGGTAAAATGATTTTGCATGGTTTTAATATACAGAACTCTGTTGTAAATACCACCAAACTTTGTTGTTATCGCTTTTGCATGTGTGAGGTTGCTATAAAACACACAACAAGCCTAACCCTAGTATACAATTTTGGGATTATTTGTTGCCTACCAGAATACATCCAATTATACAAAATCAGTTAAATGTATTATTTTAAAATCTCAAATCCTTTTTACAACTACAGATCTGACTCGTGTGTTTTCAATGGAGTTCAGTATAATTCAAATCCTTCTTCAGTCCATATAACCCTTCTTCAGTCCGTATAATGGACCATATAATCAAAAGTTGAGAGTATTTTTTATTAATTAACTGTTTTAAATAATGATTGATGAGGAAATTTCAAATGTTTCACAATATTAATGGTAACTGTGACACTTGTGTTAGGAATCATAAATAACCTGTTGCCCCCACATAGCTACTGTCTTAAGTATCACTGTTTAACATTCTCTATATAGCCATAACTTCAAATACTATGGTCTTTGATCTACTAAACATAAAGCCATATTCAGAACTGGTCAAATGGTACGGTTCTGTTTATGAAGGGATAACTAAGACCCGTCACACCATAGGTAGTTGCTCTACAACTAAATTACACCCTATACCAATAAACAAAACATCCTATTTATGTTCTGACATATGAATGATATAAACAACTTGAGCATCTTACTTGGCCAGGTTGCTTGGCGTGAGCATTTCATTGTAGTAGCTTTTCTTCTGCTGCTCACTAACGATTTTAAACACTCTATCGGAGAAGCCAAATTCAGCAATATGATCCACTATTGCTTTCAACAGCACCTGTTAAATAATTACTGGTAACTCATTTTATGACATTAACATTTGTACAAAAATCCCCAAAGTAAAAAAGGAAACAAATAATTATTTCACAACCCAGCATACTGTGCATTCTCTATATCCAAGTTAACTATCACTCCCAAAGCCAAAAGTACATGTATTCACAATTATTTGAAAATGTGTATTTTACATAATTTTATACTACAATTTCCCTCCCTTTTCTCACTTCTTACCTCTCTCTCTCCTTCCTCTCTTTCCTCATAAGCATTATAAAAATTATCAATTTCAAAATGCAGGGAGATTAGTCCCAAACATGTAAACCAGAAAAAAAAGAGGAAAACTCCCAAATAGTATAATTGTTTTTAATAACATATGTAAACAAACATGGTTAGGAAATGAATCTCTTTCTTACATTCTTAAGTGCATATTTACAAAACTATTATTAAATTCAAAACTATATATCTGACAGGAGACATTTTCCATGTTATAAAATAAATACAGTCAGACCTCGTTACAACGATGATGTTCGTCCCTGGGTCACTTTGTTGTTATATCGAAATTTCCGGTGTATCAAATTATCATGAGTTATCTCCATTGCCAAAATAATGTAACAAACAATACTAATTAATATTAACTGATGACTGAATAACATTTAAATAATTAATGCATTGCAATTGTTATCAAAAACAACAAATGCACGTTTCGTTTACAAAATATCATGAAAAGAGAAGATTTTATTGTTCGAAGTTAATCCTTAAATTGGTTAACTAAAGGCTTATTTGCAAAAGCAATACATGTCTACAGATTTCGCAGACATCGGTAGCTCGGACAGCATGTGACACAGTCGGCTCACTATGAGATCAAGGATTCTAAGTGGCTGTGTGTGTGGCTACGGTATCTGTGATTATGTAATGTCGTTGTAAAGAGGTGTTTTCAGATGTCGGATGCACGTCTGTTCCTAATTCACTATGTCTGTGTCGGAAGGTATGAATTCCGGTGTAATGAACAGAATAACACTAATGTACGTTTGTTCCCGACAATTTGTGGTCGGATGGTGTAAATGTCGTAGTAACGACGGTCGTTGTAACGAAGTCTGACTGTACAGACATATTTCACTCCACAACCTAACATTACAATAAAGGGCGGGATGTAGGCCAGTGGTAAAGAATTCGCTTGATTCACGGTCGGTCTAGGATTGATCCTCATCGATGGGCCCAATGGGCTATTTCTCGTCCCAGCCAGTGCACCATGATTGGTATATCAAAAGCTGTGGTATGTATTATTCTGTCTGTAGAATGGTGCATATAAAAGATCCCTTGATACTAATGAAAAAAATGTAATGGGTTTCCTCTCTAAGACTGTATGTCTGAATTGCAAAATATTTGACATCAACAAATTTTAACATTACAATAAGGACACATCTACTCAGTAATGCCAACTCAGTGGTCATGTCAATGTTATGCAAAATCTAACTAGGGAAAAACTGCAGAATATTTGCAATCATCATCCACTGCATCTTTGCCCACAACACATCTATTAACTTATCAGTAGAGGGTTGTCAATAATGCAGAGAAAAGAGTCTTGTCAGTAGGTGTATGCTCCGCATAACACACCTCCATAATAAAGACCTCAAAATATATACTGGATATAAGGCCATCAAGTAAGAAACTAACTCACTGTCAGTTTGTGACTAAATCCAGACATCTGTATGGCAACACCTGTGATGGTTTCTTCAATGCAATACCTGAAAGTAGCATAAACTAAGTTCATATAATCAAGATCAATATTAATTATTGCATTGCAATAAAATATATAGATATACAGAAACCATAAAAGTGATATTTGGTGAAAAGTCATATTTTTACTGTATTTTAGTTACAGTGAAAATATAGAAATCATATTTATATTTTTGTGAACATTCATGATTCAGTTATCTCCCTTATAAATTATTACGAGTTTCAGTTTGATGAAAGAAAGAAATGTTTTATTTAACGACGCACTCAACACATTTATTTATGGTTATATGGTTGTCAGACATATGGTTAAGGACCACACAGATTTTGAGAGGAAACCCACTGTCGCCACTACATGGGCTACTCTTTTCAATTAGCAGCCAGGGATCTTTTATCTGCGCTTCCCACAGGCAGGATAGCACAAACCATGGCCTTTGTTGAACCAGTTATGGATCACTGGTCGGTGCAAGTGGTTTACACCTACCCAATGAGCCTTGCGGAGCACTCACTCAGGGTTTGGAGTCGGTATCTGGATTAAAAATCCCATGCCATGACTGGGATCCGAACCCAGTACCTACCAGCCTGTAGACCGATGGCCTAACCACGACGTCACTGAGGCCGGTCAGTTTGATGATTACCAAAGCATCTGGTCGGATTTTTTTTTTTTTTTAAAAAGGTAATTTAAACAATTGCACCTATAAAAAATGGATATGAAGTGCAATTACGATAGGGTATCTAAACCTGATTGAATACGAAGCTAAATAATGATGACACAATGTCCTATTGTTGAGTGTAAATTTTTAAACTTGCCATTTGATTTGTTTCGTTTTTGTGTGATATTTTGGAGGATCATTTTGTCAGGAATGTCATTTTGTCAGTATTATGAAGTAATTATTAATTTAATAATTAAATAAAGCTACTTTTTATTTGTATTTCTTTTAAAAATTCCATGGTCAAATAATTTTCCAAAAAAAAATATATATCATGGCGTTACATGTTTTCGATAGGATCAGCGAAAGATATTAACAAAAACGTAAAAGATGTATATATAGACAAAACTACATATATGTGGTTTTCTGATTTCTGTATTCCACGAGTGTATTTCCTGCAGGAAACCCCGATGCCGCATATTTCAGCATATTGTACAACTAAACAGTTCAGTGATGAGATCAAAATATGGTTTTCACATATCACTCGTATTAAAAAATCCCATGAAATAGCCTCTATTTATTACCCATATGGTTAAAAATATCTTGGTACATATCAAAGTGATACGTCCCACTAGAATGCCAAGTGGGACATAACATTGACGTCACACAATGACGTCATTGATTGGTGCATTACAACCTTACAGGAAAATAAACTAAACGAGTTGAGTGATATAAATTAAGATTGATTATGGGTAATAAATAGGATATTAAACTCGCTACCATATTGTATCATGTTTACGTCCCTTATGAAATAATTTTCATGTCACTCGCTGAAGCTCGTAACAATTAAAAAAAATTATTTCACTCGGGACATAAACATGATATGAAATTGAAACTTGTTTAATATCCTATAAATATCAATTTATTCATTAATTCATAATGAGCAAATGGGAAATCAAGTTTTCTCTTCACAATTATTAATGTTGCATAATGATATAAAAAAACCAACAAGAACAAAAACCAACAAACAAAAAACATTTACAGACAAAATGAAATTCCTACTTACTCGTAGCCAGCCAATACAGCTGGATACACCAATTCATTCAGAGTGTGAAGCAAGACATTGACGAACAGCTGCATAAGTGTTGCACTGAAATGAAGCAAGCAATACAATACAGACCCACACCATCTGACGGACAGATATGCAATATATGTGGTCTATTCTGAGAAAACAGATCTTAGGTCTCTTCATTACTGTACATAGATTACACATCTGCCAACTCTTAATCATGAAATGAAGAAATAAAATCAACATTGGAACACGCACAGGGGACAAGCATCATTTAAAGTATGATGGTTTTCAGTGATTTCTGCCAGTATGGGGCTAGAGATCATGTATTTGTTTCTACACTCACCCACAGTGCCATATTAATATTAATGACAATATTTACTCATTATTTTTAAAGCTGCTCTTTTGACTTAATTCTATCCTACAACAATGTTTACTAACATAAAACATAAACATCTCATTATCTTTAAAAAAACCCCTGATATTTTAGCATATTGTACAACTAAACAGTTCAGTGATGAGATCAAAATTAATCTTGATGATCTATTCCAAATGCTTAAAGGGACACACCCTAGTTACGGCTAGTTGTTTTTTGCTATTAAACCCATTTTTTCACAAATAAAATTGCACTTTACTTACCGTTTATTATTTAGAATATACATTTCCATTCACCTGAAGTGTTTTTTGGTAATCTTGGTAATCCTGGTTTTTGTAATACCACAAAATGCATTTTTCGTATTTCATAAAATGGCACGGGCCTCTGAGAAAAAAACGTTGAGCAGACAAGGTCTAATCTATTTTTAGAGGGGATATTTCCATTTCAATGTCACAGACGTTGGTATACCATGTGACCATTATCATTTTGGTTCGGTTTGTTTTCTCGTGCACGGTTCGCGCAATCAACATCCGATTTGTTGTTGTTCATTTGTGAGATTTTTCTTCACAGTTCGTGAACATTTTCAGTAACAATAAAGTTCAGACAAGTAAGTGTCTCAATACAAAACGTTACAAACCCTTAAAACCAATAATTTTGCTAAGTCTTAAGATATCTGGAGAGGGGATACAACCAGGACAGAACAGTTGGAACATGTCCAGGAGAGGTGAAAGGAACGCACCCCAAGTCTGTGAAATTTGTCGTGACGTAGGCATTGTTGTGCTTCGAGCGACATCTACCGGTGACATCAGAATACTAACTTTCAAAATTATTTCAAGCAATTGGGACATGGGGATTCCCATGGTATTTATCGATATAAAACCTGCTTTTTCACTCCATTTGATAAAAACGTGATCTAAGTGTGTTACAGGTTTGTAGATTAACCAAATTATAATTTATTTTCACTGGATGGAACTAGGGTGTGCGGCTTTAAGTATTTGTAAAAAAAAGTACTTCAAATTGCAGCTTTAGCGACACTCAAATGTGGAACAAAATATGAAATCATTTATGTCACTTACCATTGAACACCCTGACATACAATCGGACTTTGCAAGTTAAGATAGATATAACCTGAAATAATATAAAAATCTTATTATGTAAATATTCAATGGCCATGGAACCAATTTTATCTACACTGTATGAAGTAGGGATATATTTGAAGTGACTGTTATTAACCTGTTGTTGTGATACAAAGTGCCATTTATAGCAGATTCAATTGGATAACCATTGTGAAGGCAGCAGAAAATAAACACAATGATACACATATTCTGTAAAGCTTTAATGTTTTAACTCCATTAGTCGACATACCCGACTTTGGACACTGCTTACAACTTTGGATACGTGAGCTCTGTGATCAAGTGGTTAGGATACTGGACTCAAGCTAAAGACAGGAACTCAAATCCAGTGAACAGAATGGCTAACACTGTCCTCCATGATTTAATTCTTGTTTGAGGATCACCTGGTTACAGGGGTGGGGAAAAGCCCTTTTTTCCTGGTATGGGATCGATTCTCATCTCTGATTATCCTAGCTCTCGCTCTGGCAATACAAAAATCCTGACACTTGTTTCATAAAATCAGTACGACACACAAGCTCAGATAATAATCTCTATTTGTTAAACTGTGTTCCGTTATGGCTAATGTTTTTTTAGCTTCTAAAAGCATTATAACAACCAAGACATATCAAAGGATCAGAAGGAAGGAAGGAAATGTTTTATTTAACAATGCACTCAACACATTTTATTTACGGTTATATGGCGTCGGACATATGGTTAAGGACCACACAGATATTAATAGAGGAAACCTGCTGTCGCCACTTCATGGGCTACCTTTTTCGATTAGCAGCAAGGGATCTTTTATATGCACCATCCCACAGACAGGATAACACATACCACGGCCTTTGATATACCAGTCATGGTGCACTGGCTGGAGCGAGAAATAGCCCAGTGGGTCTACCAACGGGGATCGATCCCAGACCGACCACGCATCAAGCGAACGTTTTACCAATGGGCTACGTGCCACCCCTCAAAGGATCAGAAAGTATAGATACCAGCAGTTTTGGTAAATTCCATAACAATTGTCATAGCTAGAAATACTGTACTCTGACAACAGAGAAAGATGTGTCATTAATCTAATAACATAGACAGTGGGTAGATTGTTAGATAAATGCAGAATTAGAGATATGATTTAATAATTATATCATTTCACAAGATAAACTAACTCACCCTTTGGAACATTGAACTTGGTATCTTTCTTAAACCACATCCGAACACCTTGTATATCAACAAGTTTGTAGGGTAACTGAAAACAGAGATTAATTACATGTGATTACATACTTCTTTTAAAGTTATACATGTACAAATTCCATTGGAATAATATACAGTAGAATCTTGTTGGATGAAACTCGGGAGGGTCGAATATACCGCAACGCTCGAACCAAAAATTAAGTCCTGAGTTTCACTTAAATACGATGTTAACTGAATGGTTGGGTCGAACACTTTCTTGAGCACCAACGGGGTTTGAGCCAACGGGATTCAACTGTAGTTTGAGAAGTCTCTTTATGTACTGTATATCACTGTGTATTAGCCAACTCTGTTGATAAGTTGATAAGCAGACTCCTTAGTGAGCCCCTCAATATCTGGTACAAAAAGATTGGTATGATGTATAAGCCGACTTTACTTTTATGTACTTGAACCGGACAAAAATATAGATATATCAAGATAAAGTCGGTCTCTTGCAAACCTGGTCACTACTAACATGTTTGAAGTCATCCGCCTTATAAAATAATTATATCACAAGCAGATTAAAAAAATGTTTTACGTGTAATACAACTGTTGCTCCAAATATCGTTTGTGTATTTTACTGTTTTATAAATGACAATACCAGCCATTATTAATGATTTCACTTATTCCTAATGCACATTACGACAACTGGTGCTCAATAACGAAGATTCGTAATTCGGCATAGTTGCCGCTACTTAGGTCTCACTACACAGATGTCATCTGCCATTCAAACACATGTTAAACTGCCCAACTTCAAGCGAAGATTGCCCATTGAACGGGTTCTCGTTGGCACTAACAACATACACCATTGCAAACATACATTATATAAGCATTTATTTTCACTACAAAATTGAGAACATTTCCGTCTCAGTTTTTTGCTATATGACCGCATCTGGCTGTAGTACCGGTCCGAAAAGGTGGTTCATTAACCGATTCACTCCGGCTGTCACTTGCGCTATATACCCATGTCCATAAAGGTCCATGCACAATATTACAAAATAACATGGGCAAAATACAGCCAGGAGGCTTACCATTAAATATACATATTGTTTTAATTCTTCACCATTTCCTAGAAGTGAATATGTGAACCATAACATGTGTCCCAATTAGGAACTATAGTGGACCGTGATGAATGAACTCTCATCCGGAAGCGATCTGTGTAGTGAGACCTTACTTCTGCATTCCTGTCAACGTCACACAAATGTTTATAAACAGCATTTACGTCATAAAATTTAGAGAAGCACACATTTTGCTTCAGAAGAAGATTCAACGTTGGTATTTTAAAAAAGTAAGTGCAGCCAACTAAACAGGGAGAAGTACTGTATGAATATGTATTTAGGCTCTTGGGGAATCTCCAAATTTCCGACAGGTACATGCTCATTATACTGCCGCAAATGAATTTGATTAGCCAATCAAATTTTGCGTTATAGGTAGAATGAATTAGAATTATTATTTCCAGTCAGTGCCATGTACAATATGGCAGAAAATACGAATACGGGGAAATACTGTATGCAGTATACAGTGTTTCCGATTGCATGACATTGGGCAAGATATCTTGCCTGCAGTAGTCAAAAGGTTAAATAACGTAACAGTAAGATTTTGAAGCCTAGAATGATATTGTATTGTAGTTTCTTAGACACTGTTGTTGACTATGTTTATTGACCAACCCCTCTTCTCATGATGGTATTTAGAGACCTGAAAAGTTGGCTTATACATAGTGATATATGGTAGCAGGGAACATTTTGTTCAGTATCGTGTTGCAATTTGCTATGCAAGTTTCAGAGATCGCTACCTAATTTTAAAACATTAACTCTTATCCACCCAGCTTTACAACGTGAAATACATGTATCACTGACCCGAGTTTCCAACGTGAAATACATGTATGTAATTTTGAAGCTACATTTTTCAACCTCAAATTGTCAAAAAACCAACTATTGTAACACTCTTTAGAAGTGTGTCATAGTTTAGCGGACATCTTATTGAGTCTAATTACCAAATTAAAATTTAATTAATATTTTAAAAATAATTTTTCAAATCCTACGATCACGATCCATGACGTCATTATTCATGACACCTTCACAAAGTTTATTTTCACTTTCCATCGACGACGAGTAATCCCATCCATCATCTACTTCAAAGTCTGTATTATCAGTCATTTTCGGTGTATACATCTTTTACAGATCTTAAATAATTAAATTTCTGTTACATTCATTACAATATATCCCATTGGTCCAGCCGTAGTAGCGGGAGTTTGTTTATTTCTCGATAAATGTAAAAATTACATCATCAGGGAATGTCATATCTGAGGACGTCATTTTATATTGGTAATTTGTCTTACTGTTATTGTTTTAACCAAAAAAATAATTCAAACTAAAATATGAACTTTTAATATTATTATTAGTAAATATGTTTCAAATTTAATTATAAGTATTGTCTGTTATTTCTTTTACATTCATCTGGGTATGAACAAAAAAAAATCATCTGCAAACTTATGTCAGAACGGTTTTACCGAAAAAAATAACAAGATATTGAACACGTGTGCTTGTTACGTCATCAATAACGTTCACACAAATTTAAGACTGTTTTTTTTGTTTTCTTCAAATACCAGTCAACAAAATACACTCAACATGTTTGATTGTCATTCTACCGGGTACTATGTTTTAGCATTCACAGAATCAAGATAGATAACTCCTGTGAATGTTGACAGTTGTGTTTACAAAGACCGGTTGCGTCTAGATTACAGTCGAGAATGTCTTTTTAACATTAGTTTTGCGTGTCTAGACTGCAGTCAAGAATGGGAGAGAAAGAGTTATACAGTAGTTGTTAATCAATTTTTGACTAGAAATATTGCTAATCAAGATTTTGAAAACAAAATGTTCCCTGGGTGGCATATTTCTGTGAAGAAGTCAAAAGTTATAAAAATTCCATAAAATGGCTGCATTGAAATATCAGATCCAAGAAAATTTAACAAGCATTCTGAGAGTATATACACCAAATGTCAGCTCAATATCTTGAGGCTTTGGGCAAAAAAACAAGCAGAAAACTATATGGTTGATAGACAGACAGACAGACAAGAGGACAGAGATGAAACCTATAGCTCCCTCCGGTTGGACCGGTAGATGACTAGTAAATATTTATATGCTTATAATGAAACAAAAATACCCAAAACCAACCTTCTCTGGATTATTCACTTCTTCCAGTTCAAAATCTGTGACTGTAATAAAACATTTGAATGAAAATGAATGTATAATGCTTTCAAGAATCACCTAAAAAGAATACAAAAAAAGAGGTCCTTTTATGTCAGTTGGTTAATTGAATTAAAATGTGCAATAATGTTAAGATGATTTTGGGGATTAATGTGGCTTCTGAAAGACATGCGATTACTTAAAGCTGTTTGAACAGGTTTGATTGTCGTAACACAACATTCAAAGTAGAGTTCGGTTTAATAATTTAATTTGATAATAACAATCATTATGGTATAATAACAGTGAATAATGAAACAATATGAAACTGTTCGAATTTCACCACAGCACTGACGGCAAGTGCCATAGTTGCAATTATTATTTGCCTTTGTACCCCGAAAATTGGACGTTGTGGTGCCCTACCTTTTTTGTCACCATGTCCTTCCCATACATCCCATGTAGTATGTGTATCTTTAATTGTGAAAAATAATAGAACTTTGTGAAAGAATGGATGGTTTTGATGAAACAATTTACAACAGTTTATTTTTTTATCTCAATTATTTAGTAACCAAATATACATGCAATCAGTTTGGCATTGGTTCCCTAATTTTTGTTATTAAACTGAAGGCAACAGATGCTGTGTCCCCCTCCCCCAAATTAAAACTTCAACCCCTGATACAGTCCACATTTCATCAGTTTAAAAACTGGCAGGTCCTGAGTTTATGCCCCCACCTTTAAGCACTGGTAATATTTAACTTTATCTTATACATAGCAATGAAATATATAGATCTACAGAAACCATCAAAGTGATATCTGGTGAAAAGTCATATTTTCACTGTATTTTAGCCACAGTGAAAATATAGAAATTGTATTTACTTTTTTTGTAAACATTTGTGATTAAATTATCTCCCTTTGTCTCATTTCTTCGAATTTAAGTTTGATGATTATCATAACTATGCCTATAAAAAAGGCATATAAGTGCAATTACGATAAAATATCTAAAACGAATTGAATAGGAAGCTAAATAATGATGACATTGAGTATAAGTTACAATTTAACGGTGTTAGATTCGTTTTGTTTTTGTGGGGTTTTGTGGGGTTTTGTTATTGCTTTATCAGGTATGTTTCCATAGCAGTATTATTAAATAAATGTTAATTTAATAATTAAATAAAGATAATTTTTATTCTAATTTCTTTTAAAAAGTCTACGGTCAAGAAAATGTTCTGGAAAAGTTCCGTCGGAAGAAATATATCATGACAATACGTGTTTTCGATAGGATAAGCGAAAGATATTAACAAAAAGTGAAAGATATTGTCAAAAATTAGGAAAGATGTATATAATAAATAGAATGACTCGTGAAAATATGGTTTTCACACATCACTCGTTGATATAAAAATCATATTAAAAAACCCACATGAAATAGCTCCTATGTCATATGTGCTTTTGCACTATGATCCGTCCCATCCTGCTACAGTTGTCAATCTAGGTCACTGCAACTGTTCATAACGAATCAGAATAAGGCATTTGCTTACTTAGTATTAAAAGTTTTTGTTTCAGAAATAGACAATGGTTTTAGTTAGACTTGGGCTTGGATAGATCAAAAAACACTGCAGAAATGAAATTGAAAACAAATTTGAACACTGTTAGACTGCTAAATCTCACTGGTGGTAATGGTGTTACATTTGTGTTTAACTGTTTGTTAGTGTTCCTACAGGAGGTATGACCTTTTAAATTAACTTTGAGCAAACTTGCATTTTTGATTTATTTACAGTGATAAGGGAACGGCGTGTGTGTGTAGGTCTTATTTACACATATGGTCCTAATTTCTTAAATGCTGTCAAAAAGGAGGGGGATTTATTCAAAGACATGGGCTATAAAATGTAAGATAAATAAATAGGATGCTTAATATCCATATTTATAATTAATAATCACAAACCCAACCCAAAATATAAAACACTTACCAATATAAGGGTTAGGCGATGGCAATTGTAGTTCATCTAGTGGTTCCATATCTATCATAAAAAGATTCAAGTTGTAATAAACACAATATGCTAATTAAAGTAAACACTTAGGAGATAACCATATGGAGTTTTTAAGATTTGCGGGTGTTATTGTCTATTTGATCCCACAAATGTCATTTCTGACCAAAGGCGTTAGCCTGAGGTTAAAAATTAAACATTTTCAGGCATCAAAAAGACATTAACAACCACAAATCTAAAAACTCCATATGGTTATGTCCATTGTAAACTGAATTGTTATTCTATGGGACTGTGTATTTGATATTTCTTGAAAAAGATACCTGGCCACAATCTAACTGTAGACCCTTGAACCATCAACTTGGGCTGTTCCAATTGCAAATGACATCACTTTCTAATGATGTCATTAGCTTCCTGGGTGTTAGTTTCATTTGATCCAGGAAAAAGAATGTAATTAACCAATCACAATACAGAATACACTTGCCATCAGTTTACAATGTATATTAAAACAAATATCTGTACAGACTGACAAAGGATGTAGGTATTGGAATCAAAATCCAGGTGTGTTATCTATTATACATTACCACCAACTATGTACAAAGTTGTACATTAGGTTTCCTCAATCACAATCAGTTGTCAGTAAACATGTGTATCCTGTTTGCTGTAACATGACTATTATCAAAAGTCCACTATAGATTTACAACTAGACAGTATAAGTCTTTTTTGTGATTACAGCAATTGTTATTTCATCAATTAAGATTTAACTGCAATTATTTTTGGTTTATGCAACTTTGAACCAAACAAAATTATGTGCACACTGTATGATCCTTGTAGAGGGTCATACAAAAGAGCGCATATGAACCAAAAAATAACTGCAATCAATTCTTATAATTAAATATTATTACAGTCTGCGATTTTGGTTTAAAAAAATTAAGTGTCATAAGGACTCCCTGTTTGTAAATCTTTAGAGCCAGCCACCAACTCAGCGAGCCCTGCTGTGCGTGTCTCCAGTAGAACAGAAGATACACTAAATGTTTTACATGAAACCATGGGAAAAATCAATATTCAATACTGTGGTTTCCTTATGATTTTGACTGTGTCATTTTGAAGAGTCAATGTAATTTGTACAAATAACTTTTACGAGCTATGCGGACTCATATGCTAACCAAGCTAGAGTCTTATATAATTTTTGTGAACGTTGGGCTCCTGGACTCTCCTCAAAATGTTGCACTGTTACATACTTTAGAAAAAGGATGCATTTGAATATAACAATTTTTTTGCATTGAATACATTTATAGGCTTGTTTATGTTGTGTTGGAGAACAAAGATTCATTAAAAAATATGTTTTATGGCATATGGCCAATTACTGATGTCACTGACAAATCACTAGTCTTGAAATGAATATGGATTCAGTCAGTTTAAAAACACAACTAACAAGAGTAAGTAATTAACCTGTCTTAGATTTCAATTGCATGGCAGATAAACTAAAAGATGTAAATATGAATTAACATTAAATACATAAAAAATACTAGTTTGCTTATTGATAATTGTTACATGTTAACACAAATGTAGAACATCAATGCTACTAAAAAGGTTTCTCTGGAATGGAAACACTTTATAGCCCATCTTAGCCTTCCAATAATTTTAACTTGTTTTCATGTAAAAAAGGAAAGGAAAGGTGTTTTTGAAATAAACTAAAATTACGACAAGATGTATATTTATTACGTATGAATAATCTGACAACTTGCAAGTCAGGTTGGAGGAGGGGCAAAAAAAAAAATTCAGCGCTGTCCAGCCAATCAAATTGCCATAAAGTGTGCAAATCCTGATCCAAAAGCATCTTGAACTGTTCTGACAGCAAAATGTGTTTTCTTTGCTTTGCCCGTTACTTTCAACAGGATCAGTCCTAAATCAATAAATCCTTTGTATTTGTTTACCAAGCTGTGTTGATAAAAGTACACTAAATTACACATTCCTGTCAACTATTTCATTAATTAGTAGTAGCTTAAAATGAGGGGTTTTTTTTAAATTAATTTGAATACATTTTACACCTTGTGAACTTGAATAGTCAGAAATTCATGGACAAACCTGACATGTTATCTGTAAAACATCAGTTGACTTTATTTAGTAAAAACTAATGAAACCCTGTATTTCCAAAAATATATAAAATTATGAATAACTTACCATCCCATGAAAACAACCATTCAGCTTCCACATCTGAAACAATGTCATACAAATTTTATGGTCATACACATAATAGCATTATTTAATATCAGATAAACGTGAAAAAAAATGAAAATATAAAGTTTTTCAACTTTAACCAGACTGTCCTTTTTTTGTTCATATTTTAAATTACCATATATGGAAACATTTCACCTATTTATGTGACCAGTATTGTCTTTTGTAGATCATGTTTCTATATAAAGAATACATATCAATGTATATAAAATATATAATAATAATAAAAAATAAATCCTGTTTTAAATGAGGACGATTCCAAACTATATACAAGCATAATTTGGCTACATACTTGTATATTATACTGAAGCTCTGTATAAATGTCTAACCTGTGACACCATACTTTGTTCCAAACCAGGGTTCTTCAAGATCACATAAACGTTGCCTTTCAAATGTCTTGGACAAAAGCACAATGTTAGCCAGATGGGGCTGCAAGGCATCTGTACACATTTTTATCATCTAAAAGAAAAATTACCATTTGAAATCAAATGATCATGCGTGTCAGAATAAATGTATTTTATAAAGGAAAGGAACATTTGGTTAATGACAACCCATTACATTGTGAAATCATAGCAGGCTACTTTTAGCAGTTAACAGCAAGGCATATCTATGTGCTTCCCTTCAGACATGAAATCATATACAACAGCCTTTCACATCCTAATTTTACAGCACAACTGTTACAGGATAACTGTCTACAGAACAAGTTTTATATGCATTTTTCACAGACAAGATGGCACACATCACAACTTATTATTGACAGTAACTGTTGCAGATCACTGGCTGGACTGGGGACAACCCATTGAGTTTTTCCACCGAGATGGACAAATCCTAAACACTGATTATACCCATGAGTTACATCCCATTCTGAAATATTATGTGACTACAAGAATTAAATGTATCACCTACCATAAAACTGATACAGTTAAATAATTAATAACAAATATTTTTTTTTTTTTTAAAACATTAAATATATATATATTTTTGTGTAACATTTAAATGAATATTCAAAGATGCAATTAAAAACCATCAAGTTTCATTGAGAAATGGACCTAAATGTGAAAATTTAACATTGGAGCTAAACCACAAAAACTATCAGTGTTGAAAAAGTAATACATATATCTCGCCTTTTGACTTGGTCACGGCAAGACAGTAAGCCTACAATCATTAAAATATGTTAAACGGAATGCAGAATCACCTTTTCATCATACTTCATGAAGAGATGCTTGCCCATCAGATAGTGTGGAGGAGGATATAAATGCATACACTCTGACACACTCTCCACATAGTCTACTGGATCACCCTGTAAAAGTAGGAAATATCTTCTATGATAATACTGTTCCATATTGCAGGGAATAGAAATATGGTTTTATTACTAGGTAATCAATAATTTGATTTATTAACCTTCTGACTACTGCAGGCGAGATATCTTGCCCAACTTCACGCCAGTCGACCTACTGTACACTGTATACAGTGCATTCCCCAATTCATATTACCTGCCATTTTGCACAAGACACTAACACAAAACAGTTTATTTGACAGCATGCTAGCTTTTGTTTGTTGTTCTTTAATGGAAAATACCTTGGAAGTAGTTTTCAGCAAGTATTTTCGCTTGACAACAATGGCGGCACGTCACGGTCATTTTCAGGGATCTATAGCTGATTGTGACAGCTAATTTGATAATTTTACCAAGAACGAAAATCACCAAATATTGGGATATGAATCGTAGTTTTTTGGGTTTTTTTTTTTAATTCTGACTAGAAAATCACTGTTAACAGCTGGCCACAAATGCCCTAAGTAAACGCAACTTTTTCAATTTTTTGCCTAATTTTAATCAACATTAACTGATCTAAAATATAAAACTTATAAAAACCCATGAAAATAATACTTACCAATTCAAATATGAACTTTATTTTATGTATTCATAAAACATTTAAGTGAATATATGTGAGTAAAAAGTATAAACTCAACGTGGTTTTTGTCAAAAATTAATCTAGTAGTCTACAGGTCAAGTACAGTTAAATGATCAGTCTAGTTTAAGACATAACAGTGCACTTAGTTAGACCCTAATCTTGCCGGCGAAACTGACTCATTCACCGAAATTTGGCTCAAGTCAAGTAGCAGTGGTGAGAAGTCGAAGTCGGCGTAATATTTTGGACATATCCTGATTTCAAAACTGAAATCACACAACAGACGTCAAGACCCCCGACTTGTTTAGTGTCATAGCTCACTTGGCTCCTTGTCAATGTATGTCGGTTTGTATTTTTATTTTGGTGCCAGACTGTACATCGACATATGTTGTGCCATTTGCTGTGATCAGTCAAGCGTTGTTAATCCTCAGCCACCTTCATTTCAGTAATGCCAGAATATACTAATTATTATTTTCATTTTAACATAACGACACATTATCAACTACTTAATAATATCACATTTTTAATGAGACATATAATTGTTTTGTTTAAATTTTATTACTGGAAGTACATTTTATATCAAAATATTACAATTAGAATCAAGTGTATAATTCAGAATTTTTCCAAATGAATGCAGAACATGGAAACATGTTACAAAATGTATCAATAAATGTTCACTTCGCCTATTTTTATCAAACTTCTCCCCTTACTTCTGGGAAAGTAGATGTCACTTCTACTTATGCCCTCTATTCACCTCAACTTGCATGTTCTATAAAATATCATAAACTGCTGATTTCATCTTAAAACTTTATGAAATGATTACTTGCTCTTTCTATCTAAACTTACACATTTTTCAAACTTAGTTGTAAATCCTCCATTTAACCTTCTGACTACTGCAGTCGACATACTGTACACTGTATACAGTGCATTTCCGAATTCATATTTCCCGCCGTTTTGTACACAACTTATCAGAAACATTTTTTTTTTTTATAAACAGAAAACTGTTTATTTGACAGCATGTTAGCGTTTGTTTGTTGTTTTTCAATAGAAAGTACCGTGGAATTTTGAGTTAAAAAAGTGGTTTTGGGCAAATATTTTCACTTGACAACAATGGCGTCATGTCACGGTCATTTACAGGGATCGATAGCTGATTGTGACAGCTAATTTAATAAGGAATTTGATCATTTTACCAACAACGAAAATCCCCAAATATTGGGATATGAATCGTAGTGCTTGTTTTTTTTTTTAATTCTGGTCAGAAAACCACTGTTATTGGGAATAATAGACATAAATACTGGACAGCTGGCTACAAATGCCAGTAAGTAAATGCAACTTTTTCAAAATTTTTTTGCCTAATTTTAATCAACATTAACTGATTTAAAATATCATAAAATTATAAAAACCCACGAAACTAATACTTACCAATTCAAATATGAACTTTACTGTATGTATTTATAAAACATTTAAGTGAATATATGTGAGTAAAAATTATAAACTTGTACTGACTCAATGTAGTTTTTGTCAAAAATTAATCCAGTTGTCTAAAGGTTAAATGAACATGTTTTCTATAAAACTTAGTTACCGGTTCTTTCCATCTAAATTTGCATGCTTCTATCTGCAGTAGCTCAAGATAAAACCATGGCTGTGGGCCTAATTGCTGTAATCTCAGAATATACTGGAACACCACTGTCATGACCTGTAACAAGACAAAATGCATGAAAACAAAAGAAAATATTACCAACACTCCAGCACATCGTTTTAATCATAACTACCAGGCTGATGCACAAAGGGGTGGAACGTGTGAAAACACATGATCACACACCGATAAAGTTCACTGTTTTGGAACAGCAAATTAGGTTACAAAAGTATGTCAAAAACCCAACGTCATAAAATATCTACATACAGGTTTGTAACAATTGTCATTGCTACACATAGTATTGAGATTAAGAGCTGGTGAATCTTTTATATGAATTATCTCACAGTTATGATCAAGAAAATTTTGTTTTGAAAACTGATCACAGATGAAGTTGTCCTCTACAGCATGGCTGACTGTCGCTAATCTCACCTCATATACATTCTTCAGACCGCACTCTGTGAGAGTGATGTTCACATAGAAGCTAGACCAGGTCGAGTTCATTTCAAAACCAGATCCCGAGTTACCAGCACACAACTCAAGTGCCCAAAATCTGTAAGTGTATAAAACAAAAGGCAAGTAATACTTTTTTAATACGACGGGATGGTTGAAACATTTTTAGCTTAATTAGGAGGGACTTGACCTATAGGCATGCCTACCTGTCACTATTCAATGTTTTTCTCTTTTGAGGTTCACACACTTCTGCCATTGGTGCTGCTGCAGTGCTTGGAACTCATCAACAGAAGAAATGTCTTATCAATTGTTTAAAGTCAGACAGTGCTAGATCTAGAGAATATGGTGGATAAACAATAAACTTGAAGCCACAAACATGCAGTGCTGTCATCACAACCACTGGTGGAATAACACACATTTCGTGAAACCTTTGTTATGGACAGCATGTTTGTCAAGAAAAGTTGTTCTGAATTATTTCTTATGAGATACCTATTTTACTAGCTATGTACCAGGTGGTTAACTGTCGGTCTTGCATAATCATGCCATGCACATGGTCCCTTGCCATCCTATTTCTGTATATTGTCTTAGCATGACGTATTTCTTTTGGCCTGCTAATTAAAAATAGTAACAGCAAGCCACATTTTACTTCCTCTTTCGAGTGCTGATAGTGTACCCTTTCTTTGCTAAAGTAAACTACTAATAGTCAAAGTGAATGTATCAGACTTCAAGCTAATGTATGTTGACCATATACACAAACTGAAATTAAATTTGAATAATATATTTCATAATACATTAATTTGCTCTCCAAACTGTTTTTGAAAACAAACTACGATTCATATTCCAATATTTACTGATTTTTGTTGCTAGTAAAATAGTTAAATTCATTATCAAATTAGCTGTCACAATCAGCTATCAGTTCCTTAAAAAGACCGCAACATTCTGACATTGTTGTCAAGCGAAAATTCTAGGTATTTTTCAGACAAACAAAAAGGCAAACAGTCATCATAGTCTCCAGTTGTTTTATTATTTCTGGCTAGTCAGATGTGCACCTGGTGAAATATCTCACCTGGTGTAGTCAGAAGGTTAAACAATTTATATTAAAGCTTGACATTATCTTTGCAATACTGTTTCACTATTACTGTGCTCAGAGTTGTTTGAATTAAATCATTTGATTTAAATCATTGATTTAAATCACTGCACATTTTTTTTTTAAATCATGCATTTCAATTTTTTAAATTTTTATTATGTTTCATTTGATTTTTATGATTATTGCATTTATTTTTATTGATTATTTTGTAAACATGTGATTTATCAATTAACTTGCAGTACAAAAAATGAAGTGTTATTTAAAATCAATTGTTACTTACGCTAGATAATTATTTTTACATATATTTATAATTGAATTGCAATTAGATTTCAACACCATGTAGTCTAACAAGTCATACTGATCAGTGACAATTCCCCCAAATCTATGGTTGGGATGATCCTGGGAGATCAACACAATAGAAGGTGTCAAGTGAAGCCACTCTGCTTCAATGTGGTAAATTGGACGAATTTGGGGATGCTCTAGAGTCAGATCCAACAGATGTGACTTGAAGTCACTGACTTCACGTGTCAAATCACCTTATATAGCCATCCTGGCTAAACACAAGTATTTAAACATTAACTCAATAATCCCCAAAATGCATTTTGTTGCCTCATTTCTAGATGTTCGAGGTATTTCCTTTCAGAATGCAGTGAAGCTTCCAAATCGTGTATTTAATAGGGAGCAAGTATTCAATTCAGAAGCTCCAAATTAAAGTAAAAATAAAAAAAATCAAATTAATCTGATTTAAATTTTAAAAATCTGATTTAAATAAAAAAAATCTGATTTTTGATTATTTCGACTATGCTTACTTTTTCTTGAGATATGACAAGATGCTGCCCTTTCCCTCATGTCCTATCAATGCAGACAAATACTGGAGTGGCTTCTCTTTGTAGTGTTTTATCATTGGTGGCAAAGCCCAGGTGATCTCCAGCCTGTGCGTATCTTCCATTGGGATTACTGAAAAGTCAATAACAAACTCACAAAAACTAAATAAAATGAATGATAGTTTAATGACACCCCAGCACAAAAATACATCAGCTATTGAAAATACACAGCTCACAATAACACAAGGATTATTATGAAGTAAATAGCTTCTTACAGTGAAAACTATATTAAAAATTACCCAAACAGTTTAGAAATAACATCTATGCACAAAGCCTATAAAACTTTTAGTCCAGACTCTTATAGTCTGAGACTTTAACGCCATGGCAACACCATACAAATTACATGCATGTGACATCATTAAAGACTGAATCTAGATTCTAAAACTTTTATAAGCACGTGCCCTGAACTGCATTTCCCACCTTTTCTTGTCTATTTCAAATTCAATATTTAAAAGAAATAGAAGAATGGTGTATCATGGGAGGAAAACAAAACTTATCTATTCTCTAAAGCTTAAAATATTCTAAATATTCTAGAGACAGACTGAAAAGAACCCACAAGTGGTTAGCAAGATAATAATTACAGAATTTTGTTTAATGAAGTTGAACATACCTCGGTAAATTTTTCTGAATTCTTTGGTTTCAAAAGGATCCTAAAAAACAAAGACAGATTAAATGTACTAAAAATAAATTGGATGTCAAATGTTCTGCAGCAAAGTAAACAATTTATTCATATAGACAATCAACTACAACCATTGAAACAATTAATCTTAAGTGACTTACTGACCATATTATGTGTCCAGAGTTGTACAAAGTGCAGAACATTTTTTTCTCTACATAATTGCACAAACAAACAAAATACTAAGTAGTACTACTATTTATTATGCACATAGTTCAGGGAAATATAACCAGTATGACACACGTGTGTCATAATGATTTCATGTGCACAACGAATGATGTAATTTGGGGAAGCAACGTCATAACTTAAAGGAATGCTTGGGCAAGGGATTTGGACTGGTATGCATATTCCACGATATATAATGCATATTATTGTTTAATATCAACAAGTATATTAATATATTTAATTAATAAAATGTTTAAATGTGACAGCTATTAAATACAACGGGCACAGCCATTTTGTACCATCCCAGTGAATACGCCCACTGGCGAGCCGGTGGTTACGTAATACTTAATGCGTCACGTCAGGAATTAGTCTTAGAACTAAAAAAACAAACATACCTGAATTTTGCACAATGTTCTGTAATAATATCCAGCCCAGTAAGCCAGCAATAAGTATATATTATTTTACAATATAAAGCACCATTGTTAAAGTATCGAAATACCTGTATCATGTTTTGTCCATGCATTAACCTATGTACTGAAATGATAAACGGAGTGTTTTCTTAGTTAATTGGTCTATACTTTCAGTGGCCTCCATCTGTGATCCCTGATTGGCAGGTGTATATTTGGTAGGTAAACAAGCCATTAATTACAGCCATCTAGACACAAAATTATGTACTGGCGGTATTTTTTTAACATCACAGGGTAATACCTGCCACCCAAAACATGGTAATGGACATCATCAGCTGTAATGCTGTATTACTGTAAATCATTCTGTAAAACGTTCCCATCTAAAATCACAAAACTGACAAATTACAGAGTCCCAAAGAAAAGAACATTATCACTTGGGTATCGTGAGTGGTCAGTTTTGCTCCAACATACCCTACCAATAGGCCTAATAGTAGGTATTTATTCTTTGGATTATTTAAGAGAGAAAAATACTCTATAACCCCATTTCGTTCTATAAATGCAAATTAAAATATATTAAGTTAAATAGTTTATTATCAAGTCATTTCTGTTGTTTTACAAGTCAGGTTGATGAAAGCGAAGCGCCTTGTCGTAAATTACTGTGTTTGTTTACACTGTGCATACAAGAGTTGGTAGGAGCTGACATCACTTCGCCCCAAGTTAGAGTATCGGAAGCAACAAAAACAAAAGAAAATGGCTGCACCCAGTTAGCAGAAATAATGATTTTTTTTTATTAACTCAATATTACGCGTTTTTCCTTAGTTAAAGAATCAGTATATGTTGGTGATCCAGGTATGCATCTTTCCAACAAATAAGGCTCATATTTGAGTTTATTTCCCCTTTAATGTGGCTTCCCCAGTCTTACACCAAAATGACATCATTTCGGAAAAGGACGTCGTTTCATGCTAGTTACATTTGAAACATTTTGACATGGTCCTAGCTTGTTATTCATAAAAATAATATTATGGATAATAAAGAAATTATTACACAATTATTACACTCATGTGTAAATCATTTGCTTTAATGAAACTTGTATCAGGACACACAAGCTCGTATAATAATCTCTATATAGCTAATCCCTAAATAAATAATATACAGTTATCTATTTAAAAACAAAAATATCCTATTACTTCAAACCTACCTTCAAGTCTAGATATGCTGGTCTTGGTTTCACTTCACAACAAGTATATCTGTGGGGATAAAAACAACAACCTAGAATACATTGTTAACTCAATATTTCCACTATATATTGGTGCACAGACATTTACCAAAAATTTAACATTTAGTAAAGTAAAAAAGAAACTCAATTACTAGCATTAGACAGAAACTAGTAAGCTACCAGAAGCTCAGTGACAAATAATGCTATTATATACCTCCATTCTAACATATAACACATACACAGGCAAGGTCCAAATTATAGGGCGAAGTTACTTCTCTCTCAAAAGATTAGACAGCAAAATTTTTAATAAAGAAGGAGGCTTGATTTAAAAAAGAAAAGCCAAAATATGCTAGAGCTTCCAAAATAACAGAGGCAGTACTGGTGAAGCTGAAATGAAGGTAGAAATAGAGAATACTTACATGAGTGGCCATTAGATACCATTTATCTTACAAATTGTTTTAAAACGTATCTAACGATTGAAAGCAAGTCGGATACGTTTTTATACAAGTTGTTAGATAAATGGTATTTAATGGACACAAATGTAGTATTCTATTTCTTACATATCCTCAAAAACCAATTAAATTTTTTTTTAATTCCTTTTCAAACTAAAATTTATTTACGGCTCTACTACTTGTAAACTAGGAGTCACAGACATGTCAATTTCAGGTAAACTTGTACATCACAGTAATTGATTTCAATCATGTTTTTTTGTCATTGAATGGTATGGCAGTGGTGACCTGGTCATCACCTAGTAGCAGCCAGTCATATTTCTCTAAATTGTTAACATTCGTATATGTGTTAGCAGTATGAATGATGTTCTCACCAACAGATGTGTAAGAAAATAACTTAATGAATGACCACATGGTTAGTTTTTTTCTGTTCTTTTAAGAGGCATATATATATATATATATACATACATACACACACACACACACACACATGAAGGGTTCACGTGAATAACTTGTGATGTCACATTTTTGGTAATGTGATATCTTTTAATTTAAGTTTACAACTCTGCAATCGTGGAATATTTATACCTAAGCAAACATGCTTTTTCAACAACTGTTAAGGACCTACCATAATTAAATAGAGGATCTTATATGAGTGTCCATGACAGACGATGTTTACGACACGAGTACCTAAATTATCATATTTCCCGAGCGAAAGCGAGGGAAATGCGATAATTTAGGCACAAGTGTTGTAAACATCGTCTGTCATGGACACGAATGTAATATTCTGTTTATTACCGTAGAACTGTCTTGCTAAATGAACATTCCAGTCATTGTTTACAAACTAACGTTTCCTTAACGGCGGAGTAATGTTTGTTCATTGATGTCTTGAAAACCAAATCACAACCTGTTCTAAAGTTACGTGATATTTATACACCCATAAGTAAAGAGGACACATGTATCAACAGCTGTAAATTGTAAAGCATGTGTATACTATATTAAAGCAAACAAATACACAGTAATTGAAATCATTAGTTTTGAATTTGAATGAAGTTAGTATTCCAATGACATCACTTTGCATCTCCTTACAGTAACTATAAATTGGGTACATGATGTTTCCGTTTTAAGAATGCTGGAAAAATTCTAGTGCAAAATTGCTATTGAATTTTTTTTTTTTTGAACATTATTAACGAACCTGAATGTGTTTGAAGAAAATCTTGTGATTAAAACATTGTATCTTTTACTAAATATGGCTTTCAAGTAAAATTATGGTAAGATATGCTACATTTATTATGTACGAAGCCAAAACAAGCGTGCGAAAAGTGACTCGTCGACCTCAGTATAGATTTCTAACAGTTGTGAATGTTATATTTATAATTAAGTGTTTGATGTGTCACAACTACATCGTAATATAATACAAGTTATCATAAATAATCAATTAATGTTTTATTAAATTAATTAAAAACATGTATTTGTCATTACGGCATGTGATCAGCTTACACTCGAAATAAAAATGTATTAATGAAGAAAGTAGTATCTGTGGAATGTCGTGTCAGCCAATCAGAAAGAAATGTACTCTTACAACAGCCAATCGTTAAATGACAATGTCAGGAGGACATACGATTTAGTTATGACATACGAGGGAAATCGTACGATAAATATGACCCTCGTTATGCTGTACGTCGTAGGTAATAAAGGTTATTATTTTCTTGTGTCATTGTGACCTTGACATACACAACCTTTATAATACTGACTATCTGTTTGGACATCATAGGTTATTCCCTTGGACCCTTCAAATGTACTGGTTCAAATCATTATTTTAAATCAGAAATAAACATACATTGCTTTTGATCTGGTGCTAATTAAACAGTTGATAATCAATCCAGTGATGAATGGACACCAACTTAATATTTGTCAGATTCTATTAATCTTATCAACATACAGACTGTGAATACCTTTTATTAAAACCCTACTGCATTTTCCATTTTGTCGACACAGATAAGGTATTAAACTGTAGCAAATTTAGTTTCATTAGCTTATTCCTACTTTATTTTCTACTATTATTAAAACAAATTGGTTTTCTTTGAGTCAGGTGGCAAACTGTTTTGAAAAACTATATATTTGTACGAAACAAAACACTCACTTGCTGGGTATAGCTGAAAATGCTTTCATCACCACTTTTTGTAAATCATCCAAATTTTCTGTTAAAAAAAGAAAACAGAAGTAAATAACAATAAAAAGAAAAAAATTGTTGAGGACATTTAGAATAATCACTTAATTTATTACTCATGTCTACATTAAATGATTAAATAAATATTGTATTTTTCCACGCAAAGGTCTTAATAATAGATTGAAAACTGTTATGGCACACTTCTGATGTCACTTAAGTTGCTATAGCAGTTGCAAGCTTACAGCAGTTGCAGCTGTGAAATTGAGATCTCTGAATGTTATTAATATCGATTATGAAGCGATTACAAAACATTTAGCATTTGTTATAAATTATAGTTGATAAAAAATAAACAAGCATTTTGAAGCAATAAATGTCCACTACAGGGATCAGATTTTTTGTGTACCTCCCAAGTTCAAGAGCCCTAACAGAGTAAAAAATTTTTTTAAATCATCATGAAAGTTAAACCTGATCTATAACAGTATATGATAAACCTATATACACAAATTTTCAACTAACTAACTAACAATACCTAGGAAACAATTTTTCATATCTCCTAAGTTCAATGTGAAAAATGGGTAAATTGCCATGAAATCAAACTTGATCTGTAACAGCTCATATAAAGCTATACACGGAATTTATGAAACTCGTTTGGAAATTGTTTTATACCCATCTATCACTTAGGTAATAAAACAAATTTCCAGATTCATCTCATAAATTCCATATGGCTCTTCCATTCACGCAATAGTCTATAAATATAAATTAAAATCTGGCCCCAAGCTTGTAAAATTTTATAAAGTTTGGACCTACAAACCTATGGGGAATAAGATATAACCTACAAGGTGCAAATCAGATGCCATAGATTATAACAAAAACTGCTATATGCAACATTCAATCAACATTTATACCATATAATTCTTACGACCCCTCATACTAAGTAAATCAGAAAACAATAGGAGGGGTAGGGATTAAGCTGCTAGCCTCAGACTAAAGGGATGTGATATTCGTATTTAAGTTGATATTGCAGTATTAAAAACAAAAAGAAACAGTCAAAATTTGTGTAAAAGTTATTTGATTATGTAACGCACACATGGGTTCGATTTCTTGACATTTGCAAAAATTTTCTTTTAAAATATGTTGGACATTATTATTTTATGAAAGTTAAAGATTTTTAAAGGATATATTCGCCTAAAATAACTGATGATACAGACTTTGAAGAAGATGACAGATGGGATTACTCGTTGTCGATTGAAAGTGAAAATAAACTTCGTGAAAGTATCATAACGATCATGATCATGGGATTTGGGGGTTTTAATAATAAAAATTGTTTAATTAAGTTCTTCAGTAAACTTTATTTGGTTAATTAGACTCATTAAGGTGTTTCCTAAAATATTACACATCTTGAATGTGTTACATTAGTTGTTTTCTTACAATTTGAGGATGAAAAATGTAGATTCAAAACGACATATTTCATGTTGGAAACTTGGGTTAGTGATGATGTTTTGATTGTAAAGATGGATGCATAAGAGTTAACTTGAAAACAAATGATATGTAATGTAAAAATTAATATGATGATGACCACTCAGTACCACATTTTAAGGAAAGAGAGATGTGTCAAAATATGTCACATCTAATGCCTCTGTACAGGATAATATCTCACAATCTTTGGTAATGGAAGTTGGTTCTCACTTTTTTTTTTTACCTAGTTAATTAACCAACTGTTAGTTCCAAGAATTACATCTATGTAACTGACGAAAGTCTGTTTTGTTTAATGACACCACTAGAGCACATTGATTTATTAATCGTCGGCTATTGGATATCAAACATTTGTTAATTATGATAAAGGAAAGGAAACCCGCTACATTTATCCATTAGTAGCAAGGAATCTTTTATATGCACTATTCCATAAAGGTTTTCTGCCAAATAAAAATAATTTGAATATAAAATAAAAAGAAAATAATTTGAGGGTATGCAGTAAAAACAACAGTACCGTAGTTCTCACTATAATCTTTGTAGAATTTTTTTTTTAAATGTATCCATTAATTTCCAAGATTTTAGGGTACATAATTTTCCCCTTTGTACCCTTTAGCAGAAACCCTGCCACAGACAGGATGGCACATACTATGGTTTTTGACATACTACATACCACAGGCCATAGGATTTTAAATTTCATGGGAAACACTTTTGGTTCCCTATCTTGTGATCATGGGAACCGATCAGAAACTTTTTAGGTTCCGTGAAAACAAGACATGGGAACCCATTTTTAATACCATTGATTTAAATTATCGCAAAAATCTATGCAGAGACACGTTTTGAAACTCAATATAAAGTTGATATTTGACACGCCCTCTCCATCATACACATGCTGTTGTGATTTTGACAGCTAAATAAAAATAATAGTTTAAGCCTACGTCATTTCCTCCCATAAGTAAACCACAGGAAATAGTGCAGCCTATTTGTTGCCACCTTCAGTACTCGAGTACATGTGTGACATCGACTTTAACTTGTCAACTTCAGTGACAGTAGTCAGATTAAATATTTTCTACAAAATTATATTTTAATTTAAATACAAGTTCTTGACCCCTATATTTAAGAGATACACTACAAATAATTAGTGCCAGTGACTTTGGTTGACATGTGCAATGCATTTTATTTTAGTGCGTGTTGGAACTCTGATTCAGGTTTACCTAAACCGGAACACAGAATGTTCGGTTAACACAACAATCTGAATCGGGTCTTGTGATTGTGTCAAACACACTCTTTACTAGTGTGATATCAGAAACATACATTTTAAAAAATAATTATATATATATTATTTTCGTTGAATAGTTGTACTCGATATAATAATCATGGGAAAAAAAATTTTGGTTCCATGATTTTACCGACATGCTACCGTGAAATCCGAAGGCCTGATACCAGTCATGGTGCAATGGTATGGAATGAGAAATAGTCCAATGGGCCCACAGAATGGGGTTGGATCAAACAACTGATTTGTGAACCACTGAAATATTGTGTCCTGCACCGCATAGTTTAAACATTTTTAATAGAAAGTGAATCCTATGATAATAATGCACAAGTAAACAAAATAACTCTCACCTTGTGATTGAACTGCAAGTGTCATGTAGCATGCACCATAGTGTTCTTCGAAAAAAGCCCTAAGTCTGGCATAAACATCAATTCCATTTTTCTCTGGATCAGTCTTCAAACTTTTCAAATTTCCTGAAATAAATTTTTTTACAAGCATCACCAGTCAGTATACATCTATACTCTTAATCATATTTATAGTGGAAAATCGTAATTTTCTAATTAAAACCCACAGGACACTAACATTATGAGTTACAAGTGTTACTTCAATGGTAACTACACATTCCAAAAGAATTTGCAGTTAATTTTAAAGCCAGTCCAATTATGGCAACAAATGAACTTTGCGAATATGCTATATCAAAGTAATAATTAGCTGAATATTGTTAAATCTTAATTTAAGGGAAATATTACTCGTACAGATCACAGATATACATTTTATTTAATGAAAATGGTGAAATTGAAGCTGGAAGCAAAAGCTAGTTCAAAATTTAGATAATTGAAGAGTACACGTAGGACATTGCAATTTAAGGTAAATATTTCTCAACTGTATAAGGATATGAATTACAATTGCATTTTTAAAAAATGGTATAAACATGGGATCTCACCTGAAACAAAGTTGTAGATGTAAATATAATTTGCCCTATATGAGTCCTCCTTTAAAAATGGTACTTTTGACCTCCAGACACACATTGACAATTGACCACACAATTAATTAGACAGTAATTTTGTCTCAGTTCCCCCTAAAATATTTCTTGGATACATGTGAAATCGATAGAAAAAAAAATTAATATCCTTGGACAGATCACAAAAACATTTCTCAATTTTTCCAAAATAATTACAAGTTTAGGACAAAAATTGAGACACTGGAAATTTTCATTGTTTTAATGTATTTAACATTAAATATAAAAACCAAATTTCCCAAGACACTGATGTAAATTTAAGAATAGATCTTAAAACTGATATTTGTTGATTTTTATGATGCATCTTTGTGGGTTTTCACTGAATCTCCAATCCAAGTGAGGCTTCTGTATGTAACCATTTGTGTCCACTCTAAGTTATATATAGAACCAAACAGTTTAAGCACAAGGAAGTAGGAAATGGAGAAAACTTGAGGTGTTTTTTCTTTTATAGATACATCACCTGTCCTCATAACTAGTGCATATTCCCTACGATTAGTAGACTGGTTCGAACATCCCAACAGCCAATGGGATGGCTTAGATTCTTCCACTGTGTACCCCTTCCTGTTCCGGTCACGTGACTATAACTTCCTTCTTTTCCCTGAGCGAATCGAACGGAGAACTGGAAGAGGGGAGGAAGGGTGGGAATCATCCCATGAGGACAGGTGATGTATCTATAAAAGAGAAAACACCTCAAGTTTTCTCCATTTCTTTTCAACATCACCTGTCCTCATAACTAGAGCAGCTTTCAACAGATGGTGGCGGGTTCCGTACTCCGAAGATGCACAAGTCTTCTCCCCATGGACCGGTAGGAAACTGACAGTGGAAGAAAGAAAGCCAACCAAAATTAGCCCATCCTCCAAGCGATGCATAACAACCAATATCTATGCTGTTAGTATTAACAGTGGGAAAGGTGGCATCCGTCAGTGGTGTGGATGAATGAAGTCGTGAATTACGAAAAGGGTCACAAATTCGTTCTCCAACAAGGAAGTTCTGAATGGTGGGTAAGCATCACCACCACAGATGCAGGTGTTAGGTAACCATCCAACCAATAATTGTATACCAAACAGAAACAAATATGGTGGAAGTATCCATCAGAACATTAAACCAACAAAACCCGATTTTTTCTTACTAGTAAAACGGTGGAGAAGTTGTGCAGTGCATTGACTAACTAGTGTTATCCATACAAAAAGTTCCGACACCAATCAGTGCAAAACTTCAGAAAGGTGTGCAAAAACAATTTGTCAAATGAAGTCCTCACTTGTCGATTCAATGGACATCTTGAGGTACAGTCCTGAATCCGACATCAACGACAACGAGGACGACCAGAGTTAACCAGAGTTTGAGCTGCAACCACCGGACCCAGATGATGGAATCTCTCTACGTCGTCGGTCGATACATCTTGCAGATAGTAGTTCGCGAAGATGGAATCGGTGGCCCAATAACACCCCGGATACGATGCTGGAACCCGGAGTGTTACAATGCAGCGACATAGTAGCGGCTAAGGCACGCAGTTCATGTGGGTTAAGACGCCGACGGTGGAGGTAACCCTGCTGATTGGTAGGCACACAAAATCGTGAACGTTACCAAGTAGACACTGTGTTTTTAGTAATGTCTTTCAAATGTCTCTGGTTGCAAGAGAGAAACAATTCTCTGTCGATGTTTGCGAAAGGTGGCAGTTCTCTTCTCTCCAGGTACAGCTTAAGAGTTCAAACAGAACACAACGACAAATCTTCCACATCATGTGAACCCACAATGGAATAGAGTGCTTTAACATCATAGATGCGAGGACATTGATCCAGCAACTGATTTTTAGCAACAAAGTTCATCAAAAGACCCAGTGAAAATGAAGAGTAGTCGCGATTAAAACGCACCTTGTCGACATCCAAAGCATGTATCTCTGACACTCTTGCCGCTGTAGTGAACCATATCAAGAACACTGTCTTCCTTGTCCAAACCTCTAAAGAGGCCTTCGCAGCAGGCTTGTAAGGTGCTTGAGACAAGGCCCTCAGAACTTGATTAAGGTCCCATTTCGGTGGCCGAAACCGTTGAATCTGATCCTTGTGCTTGAAACCCTTGAACATGGAGTTTTCAAAATCGCCGATGTGGTCAAAGAAAACCCCTTCTTCCTTAAACCGTCGGAGATAAGGTCCACGCATGTAGTTGGTACAAGCTTGGATGTGGATGGTGCTGTCTCGAAATGGGATGAAGCAAGAGGCGATCCCAATCAAGTAGTGGTAGAGGATCTGGTGCCACAAGACGTAGAAGGTCTGGATACCAAATTCCGCTTGGCCATTTTGGAGCAATGAGAAGTATCCGACAATGGAACTCCTGAAACCGCTGGAGGACTCTCGGTAGCAACACTGGTGACGGGAACGCATACGCATCCAGATTGTCCCAACTGATGGCCAAGGCGTCGAGATCCAATGCGCCGGAATCCGGTACCAGTGACACGTACGATTGGAGTTGACGAATGAAGCACGTCACAGAAAGATCACCAGTTGGTGTCCAGAGCCTGTGACACACCCACCGGAACGCTTCTGGATTGAGCATCCACTCGGTGCTTTGTGGAGCGGACGGTCTTGACAACATGTCTGCCAGAACATTCGACACCCCTGGTATGTGACATGCTCTGAGTTACAGCGGGATTGCATCTGTCAGCTTGAACAGACGATAAATGAGATCGAGCAGACTGCTGGAATGAGTTCCGCCCTGACGATTGATGTAGGCCGCCGCTGACACGTTGTCAGTTGCTACCATAAGAGTTGCATGGAGCAAGTGCCGACGCCAATGACGTATCGCATTGAACACTGCCAGAAGCTCCAACACGTTTATGTGGAAAATGGCTTCAACGGCAGACCACAGCCCCGATGTCTGACTGTTGAAATGACTTCCCAACCTTCTCGTGAGGCGTCCACAAACAGATGGTCGGTCGCTTGGAATGGCATGAGAGACTCCGCCTAAGACTTTCGGCGAAATAAGCTACCATTGCAGACAGGGTCAAAGGTTGTCGAGAAGGGTTATCATCAGTCGGGGGTTGTTCAATGTGATGTACAGAATGAGGAAGACTTGTAAATGCTGTAACTGCAGGCGACCCCGTAGCTGGATGGATGTGCGTTTAGCGGGGCTTCCCCGGCCGCAAGTCCCCCTGCACCGGGGTTCGTGACCGGTAGATCGTTAGACCATCCGCTAGTGGACGACAAGCTCCCCCCGAGGCCCAACGACGGCCGCCTCGTGACAGGTACCCCAGTCAAGACTTAGGTTGAGGTCAAAAGACCTAGTAGGCTCTGCGTCGGAATCCCCCAGGAACCTGGAAGCGAACATCAGACGACGGCATGTTTATTAAATTATGCGTTCTTGTTGAGATGATTGTCATAGAAATAAAAATATTAAAAACATACTTCAATTAGCTTTGTTATGTTGGAATTTTATTTCGAATATCATGTCTATATTTATTTTACATCAACCTGAATGTCACAATTTCCGACCTTGTACTAAATACGTGATCGAAAGGAAGGAAGGAAATGTTTTATTTAACGACGCACTCAACACATTTATTTATGGTTATATGGCGTTGGACATGGTTAAGGACCACACAGATATTGAGAAAGGAAACCTGCTTTCGCCACTTCATGGGCTACTCTTTTCAATTAACAGCAAGGTATCTTTTATATGCACCATCCTACAGATAGGGTAGTACATACCATGGCTTTTGATATATCAGTCATGGTGTACTGGCTGGAACAAAAAATAGCCCAATGGGTCCAATGATGGAGATCGATCCCACACTGACCGCACATCAAGTGCTTTACCACTGGGCTACGTCCCGACCTCAAACATGTGACCGGGTGACCTGAATTATGCTTTAAAAAAAGTCACTGTAGTGTGCTCTGGTCTAGTGCCTATATATCAAAGAATCCCATATATAAAATTAAAGGGACATTCCCGAGTTTGCTGCAATATTTAAGATGTTATCAATTAACAGAGACTTTTTAACGACTGTAATTACATATTAAATATATTTTTCTGCATAAAATATTAATGGCTGTATATTAAACGTGTTTCTGATCATTCTAATATTTGTACTATGTTAAATTTCATTTTATTTTCCAGTTTCCAGTTTGGGCTTCTTACAAATATTAACACGACCAGAAACATATTGAATATACAGACATTGATATTCTAAACAAGAAAATATATTTAATATGTAAGTTTAATCGTAGAAATATTGTATTTGTCTGAAACATCTTACAGTGCAGCAAACTCAGGAATGTCCCTTTAATATAATTTAGAAAAATATAAAGGTTCTTTTACCACACATGAACTTTGACATTGGGTGAGACTCAACTGCTGTTGAACCTACTAGCTGATTAACACGCTCAAGATCATCGAGCTTTGACATCTGGAACTCTGCCAAAAATAACAAAATATCCATGAAGCAATAAATGAAGAGTTAATTTTCAAAATGTGTATTTCCATTTATGTCATTTTGTAGGGTACAGTTTAACATCCTGTTCAATGCACAAGGATCACGTTTTGATAGAAACTCTA
Source organism: Gigantopelta aegis (assembly GCF_016097555.1). NCBI lineage: Eukaryota > Metazoa > Mollusca > Gastropoda > Neomphalida > Peltospiridae > Gigantopelta > Gigantopelta aegis. The sequence continues at coordinate 26,352,810 of NC_054704.1, forward strand.
TTGCTGTATTGTTGAGTTATATTTAATTCATCCACCAGATGTGAGTCAATGTTAAACAATACATACAATGTTTTACACATGCATGCATTAACCTGAATCTTACAAACAATAAGACTTGTACTAAAACTTGACATGATTGGTCCTTATAAACATCAACACACTGATCACAGTTCACAACTATCACAACTACAGTGATGTGCAAGTCTGTAAAAGTCACAAAGCCTAATGATATTCTGAAAAAATTCTTATGGTTGCCAAATCCCGAAAAGGCACCAACAACACAAGAAGCAGAAAATACGGAATCGCTGTTTCAGAAGAAATTTATATTCCTTAAAACCAGACTTTTTAATTGGTGCTGCGGGAGTCCAGTTCGGGAAGAAAAATTAAAATCCGGCATATTACTTATATTGGGAGAAAATAAAATGCATCAAGTAATTATTGTGTTATGTTTGTCACATTTTTCTATATTAATTTCTTGCTTGCATAAATTTCATGGTGTGCAGTATTCTGTGTGGTATGAAAGTGAGCAAACATTAGAGACAAAATTCTCACCATTGTCCACAGCTTGCAGTTCTCGGTCTACACTATTTTTTAACATCAGCGGAGAAATGAAGAAGTTTGCAAATTTATCAAGAGATTGGTGAAAATATTTCTTCTGAATATCAAAGTAAAAGGTGGTCTGAAACAAAAAATATACACAGTAAACGTACATGCATGTTCAATAAAACAACATAGCATAATTCAACATGCTAGAAGAATTTATAATATTAATAACTGAATTGGAGGCTATTTAAAAAAAAAACCTCAACATATTAGCCAAAAGGAAAAGTTTATTTCTTTACTGCACATATCGAACAATTTGTGTTATAAAATTCTAGACCAATTGTTATGAATTGTGAAATAAAATCAAACATACTCTCTCACAGTCTGTCCAAGCATTTGATTCACCTCCATGTCTTGACAGAAAATCATCCATATCATTTTCTTGTGGGTATTTTTTACTTCCCATAAAAACCACTGTAAAAGGAGATAAAGTTTATACATTTAAAAATATATATATTGCAAACATTTTCAATGGCAATTAAAATATGTATTACCATATTTCTTCTATAATTACAGCTCTTCTAAAATTTCAACAGTGTATTATTCTACAGCATGTCAATGCCAAAATACTTCTAAAAATATTATCACAGGCAAATACATTAAATCTGTGAATTAAAATTTATGTTAACAATACATGTACTTCTTCCCTTTTTCATTATTTTTTGGTTTTAAAGTGATGATGTTGTACTAAATCGATTTTAGTGAATATTGTATGACGTGTAGGGAAGGCAGATTTGTATAATATTCGGTGGGGTGAAGGGTGGGTTAATCCCTCAATATCTCCTCTGCACCCACACCCAAGCATCTATGCATGCTTGCAGACATGCATATTGCTGTTTTCAGTAAAATATTAAACTGAAGTACTTGGCAGTTCAAGGGTGTATACCACCAAATCAAATCCCATTGATGGCAATAGTAACATTTGTGACTATAACTCCTACCTGCAGTGTATCGAGACATATACGCTGTGGAAATAAAGTGAATCGGAAAAAATTGGGGGTCAAGCTGCTCATTTCAGAGATAATGGATAGTGTCTATGACTACCCTAGTTCCGCACAAAATTTGAGTACCTTTTTTAAAACAGGTACCCCATATATGTTTCAAGCACAAGGCTACTTGACACAGTGGTACTAGATGAAACAATTTTGGCCAAGATGAAACTAATTTTTTTAAAAACCAAAACACTGACATTTATCACAAATCACAGGACTTGTGGTATTAACTGCTCTATCAAAAGTTCTGTGCACCTCGAACTTTGACCCAGCAGGAAGTTATTTGGTTTAGTACTACCTCAAGGGATGATTTAAACCCCTACCCACCCTTGGATCTAAGAGTATGTGGAGGTTTTGACTTTAAAAATAAAAACTTGCTATGTTATTCTTTACTGTGTGCATTGCTATACTTATTTGCATACGTGTCAAAAGATGACAAAGACATATAGATAGGGGGGTAGCTGTATATCAATCTTATTTCCAACTGTGGGGATGCATTATCTTCAGAGATGGGGGAACCAGAACCCTTGCCCCCCCCCCCCCCCCCCCCCAATCATGATTAGCCATAAGCCCATGTTCTAATTAACCAGCACTATAAAAATAAACATTTAGATTTCTCAGTCAACTGGATGGTAATGAATAATTTGATTTAAACCATTCTCAAAGGACGAAATGCTTTTTGCAAGGCTACAAAAATATATGTTTTGTAATATAGTTAACGTGCATGTGTACAACAGGTTGCTATCATGGTGCAAGCAAAACAGTGTCAGATGGAATAAAATTTAAAAAAACAACAACACATGTTTGTACAATTCCAAATCATTGTTCTAAACATCTTGAATGATAAGCTGACCAAGCAGCATGTTGTTCTAACCCGAAAGTGGGTAATGTTTGACTCGTGTCACAACTTGAAAACCACTGAAAACCTGCAATGATTGTAGCATGCAATCAAGATTCAATAGCCTGCTGGATGAAAAATTAAAACAGAAAAAATATGCTTGTAAGTTGAATGCTATTTTCAAAAATATCAATAAACTTCCCAAAGATACTCAGTATTTATTCATAATTATACAATGTGTATGGCAGCAAATATGTAACTCAGCTGAGATGTTAACAGGTTTGTTCAGATTAATACTGATTTAGTAGAAAATTATGCTGTATTGTGTACATGCAATATCTGGGTAAAGAAAATAGACCAATATGTTTATAAGAACAAGAATATCGCAGTTTACTCAACAGTAAAGCGAAGTTCTTTCCTCAAGTATAAAATAAATGTGAATATTATATTACAATTTAGAAAACAAACCCTATGTGATGTAAATAGTGAATGCCTACAACCAAGTTTATAAATAATGGCATCGTTTGACTGCCATTGATCATCTGGTTTGGGTCAAATTCTAAAACTATGACCAACTGTTCGTAATGTAGCTGTAATTATAGAATACATATGGTACTTTAAAATGGTTTGCTTACATGTCATAAGCTTAATAGTGAATACCAGGGGTGGGGAAAAGCCCTTTTTTCCCGGTCTGGGACCGATTCTTGATCTCTGAGACCGAAATTATTTTTTAAAAACGCGCGTTTGCCGGTCCCACTTTTGTCATTCTTGTCAGTCCGAAGCACCTGTCCATTTCTGTTATTGGAACAAATTCCTATCGGTCAAGTGGACCGGCCAGCCCAGACATCGGTATCTCGTGCATGATTTAAAATAATAAATAAATAGTGGTCAATAGTGGTCTGGTGTTTCAGACGTTTGTGATTTTAAAGTCTGCCTAAGTATATCGCCAGTCACTGAAGTCGGACCTACAGTAGTGTCAATCGACTGCCACTAGGCTAGACATTTGTCAAAGTCGCTGAGTCGGACAAGAGATTACACAGACATTAACGATAGCACCATTCTTGGTTTAGAGAGCCATCAAGGTATTACACTCCAATTAAAACAAAGGACCCAGAATTTGCAACTGGTTACAATCAACATCTGTCAACACCTGTGTACGGAGCTCTGTCGGGTAGAATGTCCTAGTCCGAAGCAAGAGGCTTTTGTGCAATACAAACTGCTTAAAATAGCATAAAATAAAATGAAATAATCTATAAATGTATTTATTGTTGACTGTTCAATGTAGTGTATCCAATAATTATAAAGGATTTTAAAATTAAGAAAAGGTTTCCACCTTTTTTTTTAACAAGTGGGAGTAAGCAGAACAGCTACATGTACTGTTATCTCAAGAGCCAGTAGAGGTCAAATTTCATCCAATCAGTGATGACGTTATTACTCTCTTTGTCTAAACATGTGCTAGCTCAGGCTGTCAAACGCTCAACGGTGCCATCTTTTATTAATTTTCAAGATACAGTACTGAATACTCATACTTTTTATGTACATATATGGGAATTAAATTCATAACTTTTATTCCTTTTTTATATTATTTATTCTATTATGTAAAATATTTACAATTTGTGGGGGTTTTCACTAATCATATGTGATTATTATTATTTATTTTTTTCATGTTAATTGTTTCGCGTTCATGATTCAAGATAAAACTATACAAATATCACTGATTTTTAAACAAACTATTTGGCAAATATCGTTTTTTAAATGTTTTTTTTTTTTTTTAATTCCTCCCAACCCCCCCCCACCCCCCCGGTAGTGACGACATCAAGTGGGACCGATTGACAATTTTATTTTTCCCCACCCCTGGTGAATACATAAATTAATCCACATCATTGCTAGACAGGTTTTTAAGAAATATTTAGGAAGCATACCAAATATTAAAGCAATCCATAAAAGGATTCGAAAGGTATGAGCAATTAAAAACAGAATATAGAATCAAACTTACAATAATACTAACATAAATCATCTTGTGGAATGTTATTAAATGGCTTTGTAATTAATACATACTGTGTTCCAGAAAATGAGCAAAGCCAGGAATTTCTGGTGGATCAGTGAAGCTGCCAACACTAACACACATGGCAGCTGCAGACTGAAAAAAAAGAAGAAGTAAATCTTTTAAATTCAAATATATCAAATTATGATATTAACATTGTTAATATATTCTATATTTAGTTCTGACAGAGTAACTACTGAGAAAACATGATTATGAACACATGGGTCAGGAATGGAACAAAATTGGACTTTTTTAAATTGCCAAACATGTTTGCTACAATTTCTACACCATGTGATTTTTTGTGTGAAATGAGGAACGAATTGATACTACCATATATCGCTGTGTATTAGCCTACTATGTGGATAAGCTGACCCCTTAGTTTTTCCCTCAAAATCTGGTACGAAATGGTTGGTATGATGTATACATCGACTCAACTTTTATGTAGTTAACACGGGCAAACATTTAGATATATCCGATCGAGATATTGTCGGTCTAGGGCAACAGTGAATCGTGGGAATTTGTTTTGATGAATCAATCAAAGTACAATGTACAAAAACTATTTTAATAAAGATTTTATGATAGCTGAAAAACAATAAAGGTTTATTAAAAAAATCCCCTAATGTGGAATAACATTATTATTATTATTAACATCGCTAGCTGATAAATGTTGTTTCACTCTTATACAGCAGTGTAAATATTATTTAACACCCATGACAGATAATTGCAATGATGAACACAACCTATTCTGCTCTTTTTATAAGTAGTGATATCTCAAATAAAACGTAGTTTCTAATAATTTATTAGGAATTGCAGAATCAACAATGACTGTAAGTAAAAATCATCAGTTCTGACCAATTAAATCTGCAATTGAGGACAAAATATCAGCGGTCATAAAAATACTTAATGACCGTTCTGATCATGTAACACATTTGGCGCCAAATACTGGTACTACTTGTTAGTGGCTTTTACCGGAAATTGTCGACAATAAAAATAAAATAAATTTCATTTTATTTCTCAAATAAAATATAACTTTTATTGCGTGTATCAAACAATCAAATGGACATTTGTATGGGACTTACTACAGGCTGTTAAAAATACTGATTAAATAATGCACTGGTAAGGTTTTGAAACCGAGATTGACCGACATGTTTTCGTTAGTATCGTATTTCCGTACACGCCCATATTTTTTTGTATTTTCTTAGACATTTTTTTTTTAATCCGTGTATTGGCCAACTCCTCTTCTCATGATGGTATTTAGAGGCTTGAAAAGTCAGCTAATACACAGCAATATACGGTAGTAAGTCTTCCTCATTCCAAACATGATAGATATTAAATTCAAATATTTTTTGGTTTTGGCTGCATTTTATTTTATTTTGTAATTTGTGGTTATTCAGAGTCGGGTGCTTGGATATTGGAGACCTCAGATGAGCTTTCAGATGTGTATCTGCTAATAAGCTATGTTTCTATATAAATGATAATAATAAATAAATAATAAAACTAAAAAACCCAAAATGTTGCACTCTGTAGTCTAGTTTGACTTAGCATAGTGCTGATGCTATGGATATTTAATGTTTCAAATACTACAGACGAGAAATGTGCTCGACCTCACTCAAGCCAACATACTGTATACCACATGAGTTCATCAATTCAAATTTCCTGCCATTTTGCACACGGCACTGGCTGGAAATAACAACAGAACCAGCTATAGCATTAATGTAGAAAATGAATGATTTTCTTGTTCATTTTTTTCGTCAGAAATACCTGGGAAGTTGGGAGTTGAAAAGGTTGTTTTCAGTTAATATTTTCAATGGACAACAATGGCGGATAGAATTGAAATGGGCCTATCTAGGTTTAAATTTATCCAGTCGTTATGCATATAGGCCCTAGCCGCAAATGCATATAAGTAAGCCTAACTTTATCTCTCTGGGGTTTTTTTGTGTAATTTTACACATTAATTGCTCTAAAATGTCATAAAAAGTTTTTAAAACCCACAAAAATAATGCTTACCTTTTACATATGAACGTTATTTTATGTATTTATAATCTTTGTAAGTAAAAATATGTGATCAAAAGTTATAAACTTGTACGCTATCAATGTGTTTTTGTCAAACATTAATCCAATAGTCGAAACAGTTTACAAGAGAACCCCACCCACCACAAATGTAGTAATTTTCTAAATAAAGTTCCTGCCTTTTTCTGTGGGCATGTCTGTTGTGTCTTTGGCTTGGTGTCTGTTGCAGGTTTTATCTCTAGATCTTCACCACATTCATAAGGAATGTCTTCAGTCTCATCCTCATCTTCAGACATAGAACTATCATCGTCATCAGACTGAACAGGATCAGATATCAGCAGTACCGTCAGATCATTACAAAGTTTTAGAACTCTGCAGGATTAAAAACATTTTACACAGTGAATTATAGTGAAATAAAATAATAGCATAATTCGAAGTACAATGAATATTATTTGCTATTATAATTTAACCCAGTCTTTGGTATGCTATGAGCAAAATCAAGGTTCACAATCACTATTGACATCTGAATGTGTAATTCATCATTACTCGGCCTTCTACATTAACTTTTTCATCTAGGAGCCAGATGGGGCCTACTTCTATTTTTTTTATATATAGATAGTAAGAAAGCTTTTAGTTGCCAAATGAAAAAACCCACAATGCTTTTACATCTCATATACAGATAAACATCTACCCTATAGGAACAGGACACAATATTTCCAATATGCCCTCACACATCACAGAGATTTAGACATAACCATGTGTGGGTGAAAAATTGCAGTTTGTGTGCATAAGTCCGACACCGTGCATAATTTTTACTGTACACCTAAAGTGACATAAGGATGGAATGAAGTTTATATATGGCAATGATGCCCTTGTTGGTTCTTACAATGTATAACAATAAACAGTTGTGGAACGTTTTGTACATTTATGTACCGCTTGGCTAAAGTGTCTGAAATGTATGTCCGACACCACAGAATTGCCCTTTTTTATAATTATTAATTAAAATATTATAAAACAGATACCAAACTAATACACATGACATATGACAGAAATGAAAAGTAAAAAAAATGCTCAAATAAATTAACCTGTACTCTTTCTTGTCATTGACTGATTTCAACACTTCCATACAGCTTGTTGCTTTTTGATCAGAAGATTCTAAAAAACAAAAAATCATGTATTTGTTATGAAATTTATGAAACACAGCACAAACATATGGGAAGTATATAGTTCAATCTGAAGTCCATGCATTTGGTATGTAAAGCAGGATGAAAGTTATTTTTAACTGAATTATTTAACAGCATGACATGAAATAAAAATGTTAGTATGAAAATATGTTTCCTGGTTAAGCCATCCTTTTAAACATTTTAAAATATTGTTTGCGGTAACTCAAGTGACTTACAATAGAACAGTACAACTCAGTTGTGTTTTTAGTTGAGTTTTGTGTTTATAAATATAATGTATTTTTATAATATAATTAAAAAGAAATTTAACCATTCCACTACTAACACAGTTGGTCAGGTTACAGGAAATTACCGGTAATGAATACTTTTTAAAAGGATGGTTTTACGGTCAGTTTGGTTATATATATTATTTAATATACAGCATGATTAGATATAATATGACAGGATTTATGTGAACATAAAATAATGTTAGTAATTTAACAATTGTTGAATAAAAAAGTGTTGCCACTAAACAAGATATTACAACATAAATGCTTCATACACTGTATTAAATTTTGTGCTCTTGCTCTCTATAAAACATAAACACAAACAGACATCTGCACACACACATGCATGCACACAGTCAGATGGTCAAAATAACTGATTTTATTGTGAAAATATCTACAGTAATGTAAGATTAATCAAGAATAAAATATGTGTATGGTACCTTGAGATATTGAGAGAATTTAAGTACTGATGTTGGTTATAAAAACAGGTGCACAATTCACTCATGTCTCACGAATATGTTTTGCTACATGCAACCATCAGCATTCAACATCAATTGAAATCTACAGAGTAGCTACGTGTGCTCAGTCAGTTATCTAATTAAAGGAATGCTTAAGCAAGGCTTTTGGACTGGTATGCATATTCAACGATATATAATGCACATTATTGCTTAATATTAACAAGTATATTATATTTAATTAATGAAATGGTTAAATGTGACGGCTATTATATATAATGGGCACAGCCATTTTGTTCCATTTCTCTGGCAAGCTGGTGGTTATGTAATACTTAACGCATAATGTCAGGAATGAGTCTTAGAACTAGAGAAACAAATCTACCTGGTTTTTGCTGGATAATAAAATAGGCATGCATTGCAATGTTTTGTAATAATATACATCCAGTAAGCCAGCAACAAGTATATATTATCTTTCAATACAAAATAAACCACCATTGTCAAAGTGGCTACACAACAAGTCGAAATAATTATACCATGTTTTGTCCATGCATTAAACTACATGTATGTACTGAAATGATACACAGAGTGTTTTCTTAGTTAATTGGTCTATTCTGTCAGTTGCCTCTACCTGTGATTCCTGATTGGCATGTGTGTATTTGATAGGTAACCAGATGAGCCAATTATACTGCTGTCTAAACACAAACATACATACCGATATTGTGTAATATTACCTGTCACCCCTAAAATGGTAATGGACATGGTTTATTACTGTAAATAGTTCTGTAAAACTATTGATTAAGTAGACTTTCCCATCTAAAATCACAGAACTGACCAATTATGTGGTCCTACAGCCCCATTTCATTCCGGTAATGCAACTTGAAATATATTTAGTTAATAGTTTATTATAATTATCACGTCATTTATGTTGTTTTACAAGTCAGGTTGATCAAAGAGAAGCACCTTGTCGTAAATTACTGCTTTTGTTTACACTGTGCATACAGGAGTTGGTCGGAGCTGATGTCACTTCGCCCCAAGCTAGAGTACCGGACACCTCGAAAATAAAATAAAATGGCTGCCCCCATTTAGCAGGAATAATCACGTTTTTTATTAACTCTAAAATTATGCATTTTTCATTTGTTAAAGTGTCAGTATGTGTTGGTGGTCCAGGTATGCATCTTTCCAACACATAAGGCTCATGCTTTAGTTTACTCTCCCTTTAAGGCCAGTTTGTTGTTTAACACAAACACATACCTATTATATCATTTCAAATAGTAGTGATATAAAAGATTTATTATGGCTACAATATCTTAAAATATTGCTATTTAGCTGAAACATCTCGGGTAAACCTTGTTTCTAACCAAACAAGAAATGTAACTAACTACACAACAAGACAAATGGCACATGTTTATAGTAATCTAGCATTTGTTAGGAATGTTCATGTGGTAATAAAAAAAAGGTTAATGGTTTTCAAATAACAAAAAAGGAAGAACTTTAATACAAATTTCACAGAGGTATTTTCCCTCTGTTTTGTTTACGTGTTCATTTTTGCACTGTTCAGCAGAATTTGTTTTTACCACATCTTTAATAAATAAGTTATAATTAAAATAACATTATTTGTTATGCATTTATTACTTGATGCTTAATATGCATTCAGTTATATCTTTTGACACCTATATTTCCATTTAAAATTATGGTATAACCCTACAGTTTTCCGGTTTGTCAATAAAACGAGAAATTTGCAACAGTGAATCCACCATCGGCACATCAAAAAACACAGTTGGGTTATTCCTTTTCTAATTCAACTGTTTGTTGTTTGTTTAATAGCAAATTGTCAGATTTTCAGTGAGACTGTGCATTACAAATTTCACGAGCTGAAGACATCATTAGATAACCCAGTGACAGGAAGGAAGGAAATGTTTTATTTAACGACACACTCAACACATTTTATTTACGGTCATATGGCGTCAGACATACATGTATGGTTAAGGACAACACAGATATTAAGAGAGAATACCCGCTGTCACCACTTCATGGGCTACTCTTTTCGATTAGCAGCAAGGGATCTTTTATATGCACCATCCTACAGACAGGATAGTACATACCACAGCCTTTGTTACACCTGTTGTGGAGCACTGGCTGGAACGAGAAACAGCCCAATGGGCCCACCAACAAGGATCAATCCTAGACTGACCGCACATCAAGCGAACGCTTTACCACTGGGCTACGTCCTGTCCCTCCCAGTAACAGGAGACAGGCGACCAAAACGTTAGTGGTTGTAACATAGACGTGTAATTTGAGATGTTTAATCAGCTCTAATGTATGAATAAAGCCTCATGACACCCCTTTGTTTTGCTCAAGTTATGATGTAGTTCGACTTCAAAAATGTGTGACCAGTAAAACACAGGTTTCACCATCTTAAATTTTAGCAGAGATCCAATCAGATTCATTCTTACAAATGTGTTGAATTAGAATCATGTTTTCATGTGCCATTCTCTGTGTCATGTATTATATATAATAAGATACCTAGAAGCAACATTATTTCTTCAGCTGTCAATATCTGCATTGATGGTGCGATTTTTGGTGGTCCTACTACTTTAGTTTCCGATGCTTCTTTCACAGCTTCTACTTCTTCTACTACAACAGGCTCTGGTGGTGGTGGTGGTTTAGGTAATCCCTCGGAACAAATGCCAGGTGTATATAGTTTGGCATCATTAATCTTCTGGACTTCCTTGCTATCCTTGCTACAACAACACCCACAGCAGTCCTTCGACATTGTGACTATTTAGCTGATAACAGAATAACATACAGAATTTATAATGAGTTAAACAAATGCAACCAGCTATTTCTATTTTAACTACCGGTACTACATAACAAAAGCCCATGACATAAATCTAGTGGGAAATAATATTTCTTACTCACTGAATTAGTCAGCTTTTGCATGGAGCTAGATACATTTGTCTAGCACCCTGGTGCTGGAATGATACATGTGATGTTATAACTCATGTTTTACAACGATTGACGTCATAACTCTTGGTTTTCAAAATTGTCATTTTACGTTGTATCATTGTTTTAAAAATATTTAAATAAATTAATATTTTCAACTTTATATTTATTTTTAAGTTATTATACATTTTTATGTCATTGCATAAGGTGGACTATATTTTTCCGCATATGATTAAATGAGTTTGTAGGTGAAATGTTTATGAATTGTTCTACAATAAAAACAAAATGTATCCTCAAAGGATCGTGAAGCGTCCTATTAATGGGAAAATGGCTACATCGCACACGCATTGTAATCGCACGATCAATTTGATTATTTGATCTATTACCTTATTGTTGAAAGAATACATACGTCACGTGACCTGACTCAAAGATGAAAGCAGACGTGACAGCGACAGAATTCTTTGATTATTGACAAGTGCTGATTATTTAGATGCAGGTAGGTATTAATATAGCATATGATTTTAATCGATGCTACTATTTGTTTTTCTTTATCGGTAGCAAGTACTTCCTGGTTCAGAATTATTGTGTTGTCAAAGTTCACGCGCACACAGATTCGTAACAAACAAGCCGTACGTAAAACAGGACGCTTCTTGACTTAGGACGCCTTTCGATCTTTAGTGATACATAGCTTACAAAATTATTGTTTTGTTACTGTAGTTAAATGGGCAAGAAAAAGATTCAATCACTGTTGTGAGATATAGATAAGACAATTCCAACAACGGTGATATAGATTCTATTAGTCTATTTCTAAACAAAAGAAAAAGAAATAGGTTTAATCATCTGTTCATCAACTTAGCTAAACACACTATTTTTCAACAATATCTATTTATGTATCTAAAAGTTTGGATATATATACTACTCAAAAGAATTTAAGGGTCAAAAATTTATAACCAAATAAGTTTCAGAGTGTATTAGATTGATGATGTAAACTACACCAAAAATTTCATTTATTGTTCCATATTTACAAAAAACCACAAATAAACGTCACTGTATACAAGAAAGTCACATGACATGCTATCAAAGTTGAAGGTTGTCAAACATGGATTTTACACATTAGAACATTCGTTTAATAGTGTGTGAATCCACCCCTGGCGCGAATACACTCGACACATCGTTGCCTCATGCTGTTGATCAGACGTCTGAAGAACTCTTGGGGAATGGCCTGCCACTCTGCCATAAGAAGTTGACCCAGATCATGAAGGTTGGCCGGAGGGGCATGGTTATCCCGAACTCTCTTGCCTAATTCGTCCCAGGCCTTCTCTATTGGGGCCAAGTCAGGCGAATATGCTGGCCAATCCATCCTGGCGATACCTTGTTGTCTGAGAAAGTCCGTTACCACCCTGGCGCGGTGGGGTCTGGCATTGTCATCCTGCAGAACTGCCCCGCCGCCAATCTGCTGAAGGCCTGGGAGAACCAACGGCCGGATAATCTCATTCAGATAGCGGATTCCATTCAGATTGCCATCCACCACATAGAGGGGGGTCCTGTGGTGGATAGAGATGCCGCCCCACACCATGACGCTGCCACCACCGAACCGGTGACGTTGTCTAACGTTAACGTCAGCGAAGCGCTCCCCAGGACGTCTGTAGACATGAACCCGACCGTCGTTGAACTGGAGACTAAACCTGGACTCATCAGTGAACATCACTCAACCCCAATGAACACGTTGCCACCGCAGATGAAGCGTGCACCAGTGACGTCTGGCCGTTCTGTGACGTGGTAGGAGTGGTGGTCGAACAGCCTGGCGACGGCAGCGTAGATTATTGGCTCTCAGACGATTGCGTATGGTTTGATCAGACACTCGAGTTCCAGTCGCAGTCCGCAGATTGTCACGTAATCGGCGTGCAGTGGTTGTGCATTGACGTAGAGCCATATTGGTGATGTAGCGGTCCTCTCTATTTGTAGTGCTTCAGGGTCTTCCCGAACGTGGACGATTTCGAACAGAATTCGTTGCTTGGTACCGTTGCCACAGTAGGCCAACGACACTCTGACTGACACCAAGTCTCAGAGCAACATTTCTTTGCGTATTGCCATCCTGAAGCCAAGCAATAGCCCTTCCTCGATCTTCGATAGTCGTACCATTGTCGAATTTGGAGTGTGCACCGTACACGAACGCAAGCTCCAATTATACGGAAATTCAGCATTGGGAACATGGAATACACATGCAAAGCGTGCAAATGAAGCGCTTTGTGAAAAAGCAAGTTATGGGCACTTAGCAGATCTTTCGCTTTCGCCCTAATTTACGTGCAAATGTAAGCATGTATTCGCCATTAGAACTAGTCGACAGTGTCAATGACAGTGGATTTTAATTCATTTATGGGTTGCTTAGACCCACTTTCGTCAAAATGGAACAATACCATGCGTGACATTATGGTCTAGCTAATATAATTGACATTCAGAAAATAATGTCGAAAATATCATCTGACCCTTAAATTCTTTTGAGTAGTATATATATAATTACAAACTTTCTGCTTTTATACGATTTCCTCAATTCTGATCGGACGAAGTCGAAGAAAAACTGAACGTTATCCTTAGATAAACCTCAAAAAATGACGTCAATACGCCAGCTGGGATGTCATTATGTAAAACAGGTCATGGAAAGGACACTAGAAGCTGATTTGTGTGTATTTGAACTAAATACGGCATGTCCAGGCACTTGTGCATACATTTTAGAAGAGGGTGAGGGGATAAACTATGGCTAACGAAATTTATGAGTGGTTAAGGTGTGCTTCACTGAAAAAGTATTGAAAAAAAGAGAAAATTTGCTTGATCAAGGGGAGGGTTCGACTGCCGTAACCCACCCTCTGCACAAGCTCCGGTATTTGTAATTCTATAAAACTGTTTGATATTTTTTTAATAAATGTATTGATGTACAAATGTCACAACTGCATAACAATGAACTAAACACCTCAGAAAATGACGTCATTACGTCAAATGGGACATCATTACGTAAAGCAGATCATGGGAAAGAACGTTAGAAACTGATTTATGAATTATGTGTCGTTTTAACTAAATAAGTTGTTCTGTTTGTAATTATAAGAATTGTTCGTCATTTTTTGTGAATTTATCAATGTATAACAGTCACAAATTTAGTATAAAATTGCATAGTGTAGTGATTTTATATAATTTGTGACTGTTAGACATCGATAAATTCGCAAAAAATGGCGATCAATTCTTATATAAATATGGAGTTTTACAAACTTGATATATATAAGAAGAACATTGGGATATATATTTAGATGAGCATGTAGTATTTTGACCGGCTTATTTAACCCGTTTCCATATTCCTATAAACCAAACAAGAGTTGTTCATCCAAGGTTTTTATAATATCTGATTTAGATATTCTTACAAAATATCTAACAGTAAAATTACAAAAAATACATCAACATTTTGTCCTAGAATGGGGCAAATATTAGAACGTTAAACCCCCACACACATTTTGTTCGGGTTAGTTTTAGGGTAGAGTTAGATTTAGTTTCAGGGTTAGTTTTTGAGTTAGGATGAGGTTCACTTTTTATATATCAATATAATGTGGGGTAACAGGCGGAAATCTTTCAATGAACTAAATCAGAAAGTGACAAATTTTGCTTCTTAAAAGTTTACATTTAAACCCATATAACAATATTTTATGGACTAGTTATTCAGTGAAATTATTTTGCATGTCAGTCAGAGCCTTGCTTTGAGGTACATGTATCATTGGTCACAAACCAAATACATATTATATAGATCCTGAAATTAATGCTATCATAATACAGGGTTTCTAGAATTTTTATAAAATCCACTAGCCATGGGATCAGCGATTTAAAAAATTTACTAGCCACAATTAAAAATTCACTAGCCCTACTTTACTTTAAGTTACTACAATTTTACTAAATAACTTAATAATCAGATATTTATGTCACCTAAAGAGGGAATTAGAGCTTAAAAACACTTAACATTTAAGGGTTGGGGTGGGGGCAGTATATTCTTATTTACAAAAAATTCAGTAGCCGCCGGGCATGGCAATAGTAGTTATTTACTAGCCCAACATTGAATATCACTAGCCATGGGAGTGGGGCTACCATAATCTAGAAGCCCTGCATAATATTAATGCACAAAATGCAAGCCGATGACATTTCTATTAATAAATTGAAGTATTTATTTCTATTTTTCCTTTGTATCACAGGTTATTAAAAAAATAATATTTAAAAAAACACAATTCAGTATGGAGGAAAACTAATTATTCAATCAGTAATCCAGCTAGCTGCAACCATGTGTGATCTGTGCAATGTCTTTCGCCACTCATGTCACACAGCTGACATGATTCACCAAGCACATGTGAAAAGCTTTTAGTACACTAATCTGATAGCTTTGCAGGACCTGGCAGGTGTGCAGGGGGAGGGTTCTGCTCACACAAATTTTCTTTTTCCTCTGTATATTTTTTGGGGGAGAAGGCTCGACCTCACTATAGACTCTAATCGCCACAGTCTAGAACCCCCCTGCTAAAATTCCTGCACACAAACCTGCTTTGTTTTTATTGTTTGAATTGGCTGCTGGCTGCAATGTTGATTGCATACCACTTCATGCATTTTTCATGCATTATTACTTTGAAAGCACCAATATGCTACCTGTATGCTGTCATTATTGAGTTGATTTCAACTCGGATTTGACTAAAACTAAAAGGTAGCCTACACAAACATATGTTGTTACAAAATCATATTTCAAAGGAGACCACATACTACATGTATAATAAATCTAAATTTATATATTATATAAATTTAGATTTTTTAAAAACTACTTGCCATGGAGACAGTGGATTTGAAAATTCACTGGCTTATATTCTTAAAAATTTGCCCAGTTTAAACTGTTGCTAAAATAAACATCATAAAATTAAAATAAATAACTTTTTAATATACATTTTGTCATACTTTTCAATTTACATTTTGTCATACCAATATATTTGAGATCATGTTTTTGTCAATATACACAACAGATAGGCTTATAGGCATACTTTATGGTTTGTATAAAAAAAACATGCTAAACTATACATTAGTTTAAAATAAAATTACTTACTACAGCAATTAACAACATTAAACGAATGAATGCTTTGTCATTTATAAATGAGTAAATCATATTTATTTACACATGAATGAGAACTCCCCCTACCCTAAAAAAACAACAATATATATATATATTAATATATAAAACTTTATAAACAAAAAGTGTACATGTATTACAGTTTACGGTTCACCCACAAATTAGTAATAAAGTGACAATCAATGAATTGTTAAAAAGATACAATTTAGAAGCCCTAGCATATGTATGTATAGCTATATGTTTGATTCAGTGTATTAATACTTAAAACTGTAGCAACAGAATTTCTTTTATGGTGGATACCTTTTTTCACATTCAAAATGAAATGTAACAAGCATTCTGAGAGTACTGATAAAGCAATACACATCTATCGGGCCCAACAAATTTTCTTATCTACTATAGGTATGTTCAAGGGCCATAACTCTGTAAAAACATTTGGTAAATCGCCATGAAAGTCAAACTGTAAATGTACATGACAAAGCTATAAACAGAATTTTATCTCAATATTTTTAGCATTGCAAAAAAGTCCACAATTTTTTGTTTAAGTTCAAGGGCTATAACTGTGAAAAAATGGATAAACTGCTATGAAAGTTAACTTGATCTAAAACAGTACATAATAAAACTATACATAAAATTTCTGTTCAAAATCTTGAAGCTTTGTCAAAAAAAAAAAAAAAAAATACATGTGGAACAGATGGACGGATGGACAGACAGACAGACGGTGATGAAACTAATAGTCCCTTCCTGAAGTTTACTCACTGGCATTTTTTGTTTATCAGTTATAAGTCACATTACATTTTTTGTTTATCAGTTATAAGTCACATTACATTTTTTGCTTATCAGTTATAAGTCACATTACATTTTTTGTTTATCAGTTATAAGTCACATTACATAACTGTACAGAACTTACCTGAAGCAAAAGTAAATGAAATCTGTTGAAGAGTCTTGCACGTATTCACTTTTTGGAATCTCTTAAATATTGCAGAGCATACATTGAAAACTGCTAATGGTTTCAGTCTCAACATATACAACGCTAATCAGTGGAACACACAGTCACCTAAAAAAAAGAAAAAAGTATTAAAACTTAGAATAAATGGTCTACTACTATTCATTTTATAATTAGCAAACACCAAGTAATGAGAATAAAAAAAAAAAATTTGACATAGGAATGAAATATTTGTTTAAAAAGACCTTCTGAGTAGATTGCTTAATTGGCAGCTAGTAGTTGTCAAGCATGAAACACCAGTTGGTTGGAATGAGATTAGGGTAGGAGATAATAATAAAATTTGTTTAATAAAATACAGGGGTGGAAGTCGATATAAACCCCTTTCCATTTTGGCGGACCGTTCAAAAAGGAGCCACATTTCCTTCATTCAAATAGTGCAACCTTTTCTCTTTGGCTTAATCCTACAGGACATTCCAAATCCCATAGCACCAAAACCACCCCCGCTTGCTAACAATTCCAGTCGGATTGCTGGTGTTCCCTTGCACCTGCTGATGTGGGCGGTCCCCTCTCCCACCCACTCCTGTCCTGGACGGAGGATCTGGCAGAGGCCAGCACATGTGCCCATGAAAGGTGTGCGCTCTGCTGGCTCTGAATGTGTACGTTAAACCCTATGACCTGACTTGACCTCGGTATGAGGCAGATACACAGTAGTCTAGAATTGTTTATAAGGATAATCCCTATATTTACAGATCTGGGCTCCGTTCCACAAAGCGATCTTAGTCTAGTGCTAAGATCATCTAAAGTGCATAAGATAGTTATGCACTTACGGTGATCTTTGGGCTAAGATCACTACATGAATCGGGGCCCAGGATAGTCACTGCCATCTCCAATTCCATTTGTACTATGGACTAGGTAGTAGAATTGGCAAACACTGTTGACTGTCAATGTAAAACAGAGCCATAGTCTCCAAAGCACAATTCTACAGTCCTACCCCCGACATTGTCACAAACAATGAAACATGAATAAAACATTGGCCAAATGGAGCAAAATTTAATGATGAGCTTTGGGCCACCAAAGAAGACTTGATCCAGACAGTGGTACTTACCAACACAACAGGGCCTATATTGTCAAAGCCATCTCAGAGCTATAAAATCATAAACTCATCATAGGTTGTGACATCACTACAGAACACGCCATAGTGACGTCATAGCTTACGATGGTTTCACAATTTTATAGGCTAAGATTGCTTTGAAATATTGGCCCAGGACTATAAATTTAATTATGTATTAAAAATACAATAAATTGGACTGAGAAGAGAAGAACCTATGTCCAGTAGTAGGCTACTAATAAAATAAATATCGAAAGAGAAATAAATGTGTGACAAAAAAACAAAACAAAACAACATTTTACCCAACTATACGATGTATCATATTACAAAGCATAAAAACATACTTGTTGTTTATTACAGTAATATTTGGATGGTTATGTCATCATGTAAGTCTTGGTGTCACTTTAGATCTGATCTGTTCTTATTTCATGCAAATCGCTTAAACTTAAAACAATACCTACGACGACAATAAAATCGATAGTCGCTCAACGGACTACCTTTATAAAATTCTTAGTCGCCTGTGGCTAATTTTCAACACTGATCGTTATCATTTTCTTAATTAATATACCAATATTTTAAGCAATAATCTGCATTATATTTTGTTGAATCTGCACACCAGTCCAAGTCCAAAAGCCTTGCCTGATCATTCCTTTAAGAAAATAAGGGACAGACTCACAAAGGCTTGACAGATCATTGTAATAAATTATTATTTATCTGATATTAAAGAGAAATACCCTAGTTTTTAAACAAAAAGATTTTGGTTTTTTTACTATGAGAGCTGTTTTTGACAACTGAAATCATACTATACTTAGATTTTATTGTTTAGATTATTCATATCCATACATTCGAAGTGTTTTGATCATCCTGGTGTTTTCAATATCACAAAATGTATTTCTCATATTTTCAAAAATGCACATGCGTCTGAGAAGTAACAGTTATGGAGTAGTTTTAGTCTATTTTTAGAGGGTATTTTACCATTTCAAAGTCACAGATTCATGTTTCATTCAATTGTAACTTTATCCCAATGTGTTACAAGTTTGTAGATTAACTAAACTTCGTGATAATTTTCACAGGTTGAAACTAGGGTCTGTCCCTTTAATAATAATATCTCCCCAATATTATAAAACCATTTAATAAGTGGTCATAATAGCAGTGTCACTGTAATATTAAGAAATAAAATGACACCAAAGTTGTAGAGGTCCATCTTTTATTTTGTCACAATTATTTACAGAGAGTATACTTTGGGGAGAGTTGTCAAAACACTGGGGCGAGTTGGTTTTGAGGCAAGTTGACCAGCATTCATTTCATCAAACGATTCAAAGACTATAAGTATAATTATGCAATTTATGGTGTTGTTTGTCTTTTTGTTTTTTTGTGGGGTTTTTATTATAGGCCTTCCACAGTTTTGTCTGTGATAAAATGAGAAGGTATCAAAACATACGATTTTTGTTCCATCTGTTATTAAATTGAACCACAGCAACACGTGTCCATTCAAAATAGGAAGTAGATACAAGGGCGAGAGTTACCAGTGTCGCCAGATGCGTGAGCCGAGTTCGGGCGAACTACCATCGTTCCTTGAATAGTAGGTCTATCTATAATAAAGCGTTACAATACGAATATCGGTGACATAAATGATTCAGTGATAACGGTTACGAAAGTATGTAATTGGTTTTTTTAAACAAATAAATAACAAATATATTTAAGAATAATATAAATTTTAAACTTAAAATATGATAAATAAATATATTCAGAATATTAAAAAGAAAGAGAAAACAACGTGTACGTAAACGTTTGAAGCAAGCAATCAACCGCCAGACAACTTCCAGTTCCACTTTGCGTTTGTTCACGTGCAAACGAAACAACCAAAAACGTCGGTGCACCAATGCAAACCTGTAGTTATACGTTTATGATCGCAACGTTATAATTATGTACAGCATTATGTTTAAATTATTATTCTTATTTATTTTGATTTAAGCCGAATTAATATTGCTATATAACTGTCCAAATGTTCGTCTTGCTCTCTTGCGGTCAGAGTACTTGAGATAGGAGACCAAGGAAACCAAATATGGTTATAGAAAACGATAGGGGGCCTATATAACTATTCTCAGCGGTTTTAAGTTTGTTTTGTTTAACGACACAACTAGAGAA
The DNA here is from genome assembly GCF_016097555.1 of Gigantopelta aegis. Lineage (NCBI taxonomy): Eukaryota > Metazoa > Mollusca > Gastropoda > Neomphalida > Peltospiridae > Gigantopelta > Gigantopelta aegis. The sequence goes on from NC_054704.1 coordinate 26,373,478, forward strand.
CATTGATTTATTAATCATCGGCTATTGGATGTCAAACATTTTGCAATTCTGAAATACAGTCTTAGAGAGGAAACCGTAAAAAAAAGCGTTCGCGAATGCTCACTCTCCTAAAAACGCAACAGGAAATAGGTTTCCCATAATCCCCTAGGATAAAACACAAACAAAATAAACCCGCTGATTTCGAAAGTTCAATAATCTGATATCAAAAGGTATTGTATGTTGTTATTTTATTTTTACAAAATGGGAATACTGATCTGATCACTTCTATGATTTTATTTGGTTATTTACAATGCGATTTAGCAAAAAAACTAACTGAAATGGTTTGCACTTCACAATGAAGTTCATTTATCTGATTTGAATATTATTATCGATCTGGGAACAAGAAAACCATATCCCATTATCAAAATCGTATCTCTGCACAAGTCAGAGTCGAAAGGAGGTTAGTCAGTTATGTGCTTCCATGATCTATCAGGTGCTGTTATTAGGAGGACCGCCATGGAATGTTTCATCCCTCCTGCACCGACTAGGATGACTGCCACTCCAAGACTAAGGTCGACTACAGTCACTTTGAGTCTTTTCGGACCCAGGTTTTGGCTTCATAAACAGTAAATAAATCATAGCTGTGGTGTTGTTGATCCGAATGTTTTATTATCAGTGGTCTGAGTCATTGTGTACTCGCCTTTTACTATTTAGTTTAGTATTAATAAAAAAAACGAGTCTAGTAAATGGCATAATTATGTAACCATTTGCCTCATGTCGTATCTGGGATGCGGTGAACTCATATGCAAACTAACTCGTACAATTAAGTTTGTCTGCTTGTAGCACCAATTCGCGATTGGTCTAACACAACAGTTCCAATGGCCCAGTCATTGCCTCCATTTCCTATGTTCGATGTTCATACTGAACCAGCTTCTGTTGCACAAAGATGGACTAAATATGTTAAACGTTTCAATAACTTAAAGATAGCACTGAACATTAAAGATAAAAACGCCAAAGAGCACTGTTGTTACATTATGCAGGTGAAGATCTTTGTGACATATTAGATACACTCTAAGACAGGAGATGATCTTGACAGTGCTCTTTAGAAACTAAACACATATTTCACCCCAAAGAAAAACATACCATTTGAAACATATAATTTCCGACAAATATTTTAGAACTCTGACGAAACTTTAGACACTTATGTTACACGGCTTCGACAAAAAGCCTCCATTTGTGAATTCACTGATGAGTCACTTGAGATTATTAATCAAATAATCCAAGGGTGTCGCTCACTCGAAATTCGCCGTCGCATTCTTCAAAAGCCAGACATGTTCCTAACAGCAATCTTGAATATGGCCCAATCATTTGAGCAGTAGGAAACTCAAGCTCGAGATATTGAAAAAGGAAATAGTCAACAATGACCAGAATCAGTTGGACAAGTCGCAATACCCAAAGTACAATACTTCTAGAAATGCACAGAGCAATAAAATTGTAAAGCATCAAACTACCAAATCCAACTTAAAACTCTGTTATAAGTATAACTGGATTTTCACACAGCTGTGAGAAGCCTTGTCCTGCAAAAGGTAAAGAGTGCAACTGCTGTCACAAACTAAACCACTTTGCGTAAGTTTGCAGAAGAAAGCTATGTAAAGGCAGTCATGAATTTGTGAAACTTTAAACATACTGACACACTGATAGAAGGTGACTCTTTCTCTGAACATGAGTATCTGTTTGGACTTAATACTGATACTAAACATTCGCACAATAACAAACAATCAACTGCTGCCATCAGAATTAATGGTAACTCTGTCTTTGCTGTACTTGATATTGAAGCTACTGTAAATACAATGAGTGACATAGTTTACAAAAGTTTGAACCTCCTGAAACTAAATCGTGAAAATCTACCACAGATATTCAGCTATAATTCTGTACATCCACATGAAGTAATTGGAATATTTTCGGCAACTGTTGAAATAAATTCCAAGTTACTAAATACAGATGTTTTTGTAACCAAGGTGTTTGCGATACTTTACTCAGTACAAGTCCTGTACCGCTTTGGACTTGCTCTCCATCGACCAACGCTTGACTACAAATGTCTCTTCTACTGATGACGTCTTAGCCAAGTTCTCAGATCGCTTCACTGGTATTGGCAAATTGAAAGGTGTTCAGATTAAACTTCATGTAGATGAAAATGTCACACCCATTGCTCAGCCTCATCATCGGTTACCATTTTATCTTAGAAAATTAACCAAAACTGAACTTGACAGATTACTAAAGCTAGACATTATTGAACGTGTTGATGATGTTGCAACTCCCTGGGTATCTCCAATCACAGTTGTTGAAAAGCCTAAAAATCCTGTACAGATACATATTTGTGTCAAAACATTTAGCATGCATCAGCCATAAAAATATTGTTAACCACATTACTTGTTTCAGTGAGTGAAATGTTTAGTGGTATAGCCTACAGCTAATTTTAGAGTTAATAAAAAAAACGTGATTATTCCTGGGGGCAGCCATTTTCTTTTGTTTCCGGTGCATCAGAAATTCTAGCTTGTCAGCTCTGACCAACTCCAATATGCACAGTGTAAACAAAGGCAGTCATTTACGACACGGCACGTCGCTTTTATCAACCTGACTTGTAAAACAACATAAATGACTTTATAATATAATAAACTATTTAACTAAATATATTTCAATTTGCATTAACAGTGTTGGGCATGGTAATGGTAGTTATTTACTAGCCCAATATTGAATATCACTAGCCACGGGAGTGGGGCTACTATAATCTAGAAGCCCTGTAACGTTTGGACCTACACTCCTCAAGCGTTACGTAATAATTGAATAACTCCATATTTGATTTTCAACTGGGGATGTGCATAAACTTCCTCCCTCCCCCACCCCCCAGCTTATGACCCATATCTGGAAAATATGTTATTCTTGTAGCTATAACTGTGTGTAGTTTGCCGCTCTTCTAAATCATTTTAGGTGAAGACTGCCATGCACATAAGGCCACTTAAAAGATTGGTTTAACGTAAAAAAATTAGTTGGGGATAGTGTCTGCCCAACCCATGAAAAAGCCATTTTGATTAAGTGTCTGGTTCTGCCACTTAGGATGTCTCAATGGCTCTTTACCCTGATTGTCAGAACCATTTGTGTTTATATTGAAAATAATAATACATGTTTAAAGTTCTTTGATTTCAGTATGGTATTAAAAGTTTATATCTTTTAACATCTTTGCCCAATTTTATATATTTATCTTTGGAAAAAAAATTGCCTTTTCCGAATATTAAAAAAGAAAATGGATAATCATTGACTTTTTTGTTTTACTTGCCTTAATGCAGGATGCTTTATTTTACACCATATATTGTATATGTTCAGACGACAGTGGGATCACAAACAAGTTGACTTGTACATGTACCGTTGTCTTCTTAGAGAACATTTTGTTTTTAAAATTGTGATTAGCGACATTTCTAGTCAATTGAAAATTGATTAGCAACTAATGTTTAATATCTTAAAATTGGATTTCTGAGTAGTGAATTGTGACGCGATACTGAACAAAACGTTCCCTGCTTCTATGACAAAAAAAAACCCCAGTCTAGCGAGAAACTGCTGTCACTTACCATCCTGAACAGGCCTTTTCATTCATTTTATTTTAGTGATGTTATCCATTCAGAATCAAGTATAAACATATAGCAGCAGAAAGTTTGTAATTATATTACATCAGGGCTCAAACTTAACGACGGAGCCGACAGCAATTGTCGTTGTTGAGATATAGATTGCTGTAGGTCGGGAGCAACGGCATAAAAGTGCAGTCCTTAAAGCTCCTCAATGATGGCAAATATAGGACCTCCAGGAGTCCAAAATATTGGACTTGAGTAATCAAGGGTCAAACTCAACCCGGACCGAGTACCCGACACTTACACGAGATGATAATGAAACTATAAGAATAAAGTTAAACAGCATTATGGATCTTCATTCCAGCACTGAACCAGAATGCCAAATCATGTCATTGTATTGAATTTAGGAAGCAGCTGATACGTTTAATATTGTGACGGATGGCCAGATTAAAAAGAGTAACTAGCGCATGATCATATAGGCCTAATTATTGTGTGACTTCTGTTTTATTAGTTACTGCTGAAGTTAATGTTCTACATTAATTGTTTCACTTGTATGGGTACACGAGTCCTGTGAATGGACTTGAGTCTTGCTAGACTCGGTCCGTGCTCGAGTATTAGAGTATTCGTGGAGACCCTAATGGCAAAATGTATATACCTGGTGTACATTATCTGCCAGTATATAACATTTGTACATTTGAAATATGTCTACATACAGCAAAATAACCTTTGAGTCATGTTTATTTGTTGAAAAAGTTACTTTATTTTTTTTTTACTGTAGGCAGGGTCAAAATTTCTGTCGGTGGGACATTTCACCCATGGCAGTTAAAAACAAAATTGCCATGGGAAACAAATTCTTAAGTTCGAGGCCTGTTACGTATAATATATATAAAAAAAAGTTAGGACTTTTTACATTCCTATTGTCATCACTGGAATATATTTCAGAATGTTAATATACTGTAAATGATAGTTATTTTTCTTTGTTGCAGAGTACATGGATAATGACGATCTAGACAGTGATCTCGAGATTATTGAGGTAAGTATTTAGGCGATATTACCATATGGAGTTTTTACTAAAGACTCCATATGGTTAAGTCTATTTTGTAAACTGAAGCGTTTTTTAGAAACATGTTTTTCTGTGAAATAACATTTACTGTTGTTGTTCAAGGATGATTCAGTTGCTAGGCGATGCATGCGATCAATAAAGTTCACTTACTTGGGTTGTCCTTAGCCACAGTCAAGATCCACTTTTTAAATTCATATTGAAATGGAAATAATTTAAAACATGTTTTATGATGTTATGAACTGAATTTCTGTTATTTCTTGAAAGAACTACCTGGCTACACAAGCTTAACCATAGTCCATAGACCCGTGAACAGTTAACTGTTAATAGCTGTCCCACTTTTTAAGGACATAACCAAGGCTTGTGTGACCTGAACGTTTACCATTGTTTTATTGTGATTGAAGCAAGGTTAATTCCACTATTGTGAATGGGGTGCACGCAAGTGAATACAGGCCTCTGAGAATTGATAATTTGCATAAATCATTTATGGGTTACACAAAATAAATTTTCATTTTTCCTAACCCTTTGTGTCCATGTAAATAATATGCTAAATTTAATGTGCGAACAGAAAATAAGTTACGCTAAAGTAGATTTGCGTGAACGGCGTGCGAACAAAACAATCGTTCTCAAATTTTCAGAGGCCTAGAATAGCCAACTTAATTCAGGTACCTTTATCAATTGCACAGCCAAAAGCACTTGCAACATGTAACACAGGAATCTTGTTCTTCTGTAGTTTTACTCTTCAAAAACTACTTGTAATCTTGTTTATAAAAACGGATAAAATTTGATTGATTACAGTATATAAAAACATTTAAATGTGATTCAATTGATATACCAAAATACTGGTAATTTTACAGTCGCAAATATCCGTTTCATCTTTTCTGCTACGTGTTGCCAGTAAAATTCAATTTGCGACAGTAAAACCAGCATTAACGTCCACAAATGGTCAAATACAACATAGTTATCCACTAACTTCATTTTGTTACATGATCCATCGCAGGCAACGAAATGAGCATGATCTCTTATAACCCATGCACAGGGTACTACAAAATACAGGCCTTGTAACCAATGGAATGAATGAATGAATGAATGTTTAACGACACCCCAGCACGAAAAATACATCGGCTATTGGGTGTCAAACTATGGTAATGCAAATAAATAAAGTCATGATCAACATCAATTTAAAAATTCAAGGTTCAAACAAAAACAGTGTAAAGAACTGTGCAAAAATACAAATACAAATATCAAATAATTTTACGGACACCGAATTTTACTCTAAACTTCAATTTGTGCTGTATTGGCCATTCTCAAAGAGAATGTTACACCCTACACCACGGTGAGGTTACAGCACGCGCAGGGGTGTAACCAATGGATTACGACATGTGTATCAAGTTGACAATTACCTGTCCATCTGTCCCAAATATATACAATGTTATGTAGTTTTCACAGATTCTTTTCCCAGTTGTTCAAGATATTGAGCTGAAAGTTTGGATATAGTTTTGTCATGTACTGTTATAAATCAAGTTTGATGTTCCTGACATTTATGCATTTGTCACAGAGTTATGGCCCATGAACTTAGTAAATATGAAAATGTGTTTTCTGGACTTAAAATTTTGTGTTTAACTTTATCATGTACTGTTATGGATCAAGTTTGAATTCTGTGGCCCTTGAACAACTGAGGAGACATGAAAATTGTTAGGCCCAGGAGGGGACATGTATTTCTTTAGCAGTACTCTCAGAATGTTTGTTAGTCCCCCTACCGGTTCAGCTAAAGGGGACTATAGGTTTTATCTGTGTGTGTCCATCGATCCGTCCATTCATCTGTCCCACATATAGTTTTCCAGATGATTTTTGTCACAATACTTCGAGATAGTGAGCTTAAATTTTGTGTATAGCTTTATTATGTACTGTTACAGATTAATTATGGAACTGGAACTGGAACTATATTAACATACCCATATCTACTGAACGTTCAGGCACGCCCATCCCAGACTTAACCTCTGACATCGCCAGTGACTAATTCCGGGACAGGAGGGGGGTGGGGGGGGGGTAAAGTTTGAGGTGGGCAGAATTTTGAGAAATTTATTAAAGTCAAGAATAATCATGTCTGGTCAAATTAGAGGCCAAACAAAAAAACGTATGATTTCCTAGCAATTTACACATTTTTATGGAACTTGAACTTAGGAAATAAAAAAAAATTGCTTTCTGGGTTGTTTTTTTTCTGCAATGCTTCAAGATATTGAGCTGAAATTTTGTGTAAAGCTTTATCATGTACTGTTACAGATCAATATTGGCTTTCGTGGTGAATTTATCATTTTCTCACAGTTATGGCCCTTTAACGTAGGAGATATAAAAATATGTTGGGCCCAGTAGGGGACATGTATTGCTTTAGCAGTACCGTACTCTTAGAATGCTTGTTGACTTTGTTATTATAGCTACATTGATCTGGGGGATATTGTTTGTTTGCTTGTTGGATACGTATGGATGACCAAATTTCGGTTATGTCAAACCAAACAAAATCACACAAAAATAAATGCATATTGTGGTTTTTTAACTGGCATTTTTATGACATTGTTGTGAAATAAATGTGCCTAATTTAACTTTATTTTTATTTTATGATTGGTAAATAATAACTTAAACCATACATCAGTTTGTTGTATATGTACAGGAATCCAGTACATGCTGGTATGCTGATGGAAGTAACAAACAAAATGGCGTTGGATCGAAACAAAAGTATTCATTGCTGGAATCCGTTTCTGAACGGTTTGAACAGAATCGTAGAGAAAGAGAGAGTCGAGTAAGTACATATTTGTTTTGTTCAGTTAAAGCTAAATGTTTTGGGTTAATTGCAAATTATGTAAAAAAATTGGCCAAGATAACAATTTACATAAGATTCAAGTACCAACAAGAAAGAGTTTTGGTGAAGTCACGTGACACACATCAAAAGTAACACCCAATTTTACTTGAGAATCAGGAATGTCAACATAAGACTACAGCATGCATTTAATCTCTTCACAACACAGAAACTGACATTGTTATAAATGTTTGTTGTTGGTTGATTTCAATAGTAAACCGAACAAGGTAAAACATTATTTCATCAAATCGATTGTACATTAATATGAGTGTGTTCAGAAACCATTTCCCATTAATAGACCAGTTCATGGTTACTTGACGATACATTGTTTGCTTTATTCCAATATGGCAATGAAGTAAAAACATTTATCCAGCCTATTTATTCTCAGTTGGCCCAGGATTTCTTTTCTTCTCCTTGTTTTAATTTTAATAGATAATCTGTTAATTAAACCCTCCAAAAATTATATATTTTGATAGGCCCACCTAAAAAATAATGGGTCAGACTTTTGAATTCATCGTTTTAAAAATATTAAAACTATTATTATATTATTTTCCCCAGATTGAGACAATGCGGACCAAAAGAGAAGTTGAGGTGGCACATTCTCAGTACCTTAAAAATGAAGTTGTTTCCAGGGAAGAACTTAATCATGCCAGACCAATAGTGAATGCATGGGCACAGAAACATGGTAACGTAAGACTGTAATGGCCCACCAACCTCTCCCCGTAATACTTCTGCACCTGTTTATTGCCAACCACATGCTGGAGGGAGTACTAGTAATCAGTATTAATGTAATACATTGCAAAATTTCAGTGGTATGAAGTCAATCGTTTTTTCTTAACAATGAGAATATGATCAAAATCATGAATGTTGTGTTTTTTAACCTTTTGAGACAGCAAAACAACATTTCTAAGTGTATTTCTCGACTTTTTGGAAATAATTTTTCTTCTTTTTTTTTAAATTAAAATTTGTATTCGATCTTACATTCACATAGTTATTCAATACATACATTGTATACTACACACACATAAAAACTGATGGTAATTACATATATGTAAAAAAAAATAAAAAATGTATATATACATAAATATAGGATCCACTTTTCATTGTAAAGAACTTATTGATATGTTTTGTTTGATCACTCTCATTTTGAATTATTTATGGTTGTGGAGAAGAAAATCAGAAATTAATATGTAGATGGAAGGAGCCAAAGTAAACTGTTGATTTTTTTTTTTTAGAGAAATTGGTCATTTCATTTATACTGTATTGCCTCTTTATTTTAATAGGTTGTATACTTAGTATGAGTAATTTATTATTATTATTATTAATTTTAATTATCTCTTCTTTGAATTCTGATTTCTTCCTGATATGATTAAACAGCTCCTCCTACCTTTTGCTGTCCACCTCCATATCCCAGTCCTTGTCTCTCCAACTGGGACAGGTGCTTTTCTATAGCCATTACCTGTCCTCAAACAAGGGCACCTCCCCCCCCCCCCCCCCACGCAAGTGGTCTGGTCCGAACATCCCAACAGCCAGTGGGATGGCCTAAATTCTTCTACTGCATACTGCTCTCTAGTTCCGGTCACATGACTGTAACTTCCTTCTTTTTCTCTTCGCTAAAGGGTCTGGACGTCCTTTTGCTTGGCTCTGTTTGGAGTCAACTTTTATAAGACCTTTGGTTTTGTATTCGTGTTTGGGTGAAATGTTTTTCACCTTCGTTTTCGTTAGCTTTCGTATGTTTTTTTTTCCCCGCGTATTTCGCTTGACTTTCCAAGCGTTAATTACATGAAATATTGTTTATATTGCCGGTTGTCGTGTCGGACGCCATTTGCAAAATGGCGTCTGTGTTGACTGGCTTTGTGTTTGGGTGCAATGTTTTTCACCTTAATTTTCGTTAGCTTTCGTATGTCTTTCGCGTATTTCGCTTGACTTGTCAAGTGTTAATTACATGGAATGTTGTTATATCGCCGGTTGTCGTGTCGGACGCCATTTGCAAAATGGCGTCTTTATTTACCGGCTTTGTATTTGTGTTATGGTTGGTTTTTCTTTCTTTTCACAGATTGAAAAAGTACTATTATCATATCTGATAATGTTCAGGCGACTAGTTCGAGCGTGTTACGCTGCAAGAAGTTAGTGCCGGCGGTGACCCACACGACTTATGTCCAGGTTGTCGTGTTTCGTGTGGCCTCACTTCTAGATGCGACCTTTGTGCGGGCTTGTCTGATGTCGAGTTCGCGGCTTACCTGAAGGTGGTGTCAGCGAGGACCAAGAAGGTGGAATCTTCGAGGACCAAGAAGGTGGAATCTTCGCCTTCGATTGCTGACTCCGTGGCGGAAGTGTTACGTACAATTCTACCGACCATGCTGGAAGAAACCATGGCATCAATGGCGACCTTACCCAAACTGGCGGGTTCGGGGTCAGGTCCGGTTCCAGTCCCCTCTTCAGGGGGTGCGGCTTCTTCAGCTCCACCGATACCTAAGACTTCGGATGACAGGCCTGCGGTCTCTACGCAGCCCTCTAAGAAGCCGGCTCATTCAGATAGACGCTCCACGGATTCCAAGGCTCACCGATCTTCGGCGGGGAAGTCCTCTTCGGCGCATCGGAGCCGGGACCGTAGCCGTTCCACATGACCTGTATGGCTCCCTACGGGTTCCACAGATCGTCAGCGCCAACCTTCAGTTGATGTGGCTTCCAAGGCCTCCGAGGGCTAGACGGGACCATCCACGGTCCGGTTAACCGGCGGCTTCCATTACGGTACATCGATTGGCCTGTGCTCGAGTTCTACGAGACTTTGGTGATGAAGCGCCTGCGGCATCTGTCATTGAAGAGCCCGACTCTACGGACCATATGACTATGAGGGATTGCTTGGCGGCCGTCTACGACATGTTGCCGTCCTTGCCACATCCAACGACGATGTGGTCATCCGTTCCTTGGTATCCACACGGGACCGCCCACGGTCCGGTTCTCCGGTATCTCCATCGGGCCATGACCAGAGCGACTGGCCTGTTCACGGGTGCTACGTGCTGATGATGTATCGGTTCTTGCGGTGCTGGAAGATCTGGATGCGGCGGACCACCTGTCACTGAGGGATTGTCTGGCTGTCATATCTGATATGCTACCGCCGCTGACCCATCCACCTGTTTCAGCCAAGAAGGGTCCGGTTTCGATGATCGCCACGGAGGTTCCACCGGCAGATGTCGGCATTCGATCGTTGGCTGCCACAGGCCCCCGTCGGTTTACACGGCTACCAGTAACCGGCCCGTGCGGATCGTTGTTCCAGCAAGCAGACGGAGCCCTGTAACGAACTGGAAGATTGCGTCATCGGCTCACCGTTCGGTACCGTCGTCCCGTGATCGATCGAAGTGGTGCAGCGTCCAGGGTTCCACCAGCTCCTGCCGGTCCGTGTACATCGTACCATCGGCAGCTGATTCAGCGTTCAGGGTTTACACCGGCTCCTGACGAAGTGCCTGTGCCAGGTTACTGACTGATTTTCCAGATGATGCGTCGGCACCTTCCGTTATAGAAGATCCGGACGCAGTGACCCACATGACTGTGACTGATTGTCTCCCGTCTTCAACCTATCCTTCAACGGTGTGGCGCCGGCTTTGGATGACGCTGTTTCCGGCTGGACCAGACGTCTTCCTAGAACTTACAGATTGGCACGTCCTGTCGATGGCTTCAGTTCAGCATACATGTACATGGCGACCATAACTCCTCATGTGCAGGATGCCAGAGGATATGCCTTGTTCTAGCCGTCGACTTTGATGTTGGTCTACCTTATATCTTCCGTGACGTCGATGTGCACTACGATTGCACACTATCGTCAACCGACTTGCCTGAAGCGATCCATTCTCGACTTTCAGCACAAGCCGGTAATCTTGGCAGACCTGTGGTCTACATACGGCTCTTTGCCATGAAGGGGTTCGACGTTACAAGCGTTCCGGGTTGGTGACGAATACAGTCTACTGGTCCGGTCACTTGTGTTGAGATCCCGTGCACCGATATTCTCTTGTTCGAGGAAGGTTCAGCGACATTCGGCAGATCGTTCTCTATATCCGGTGGCGATGCAAGACAGTCGCTACTTCCGCTGGTTCCGGAAGTTATCCAGTTGCCATCACGTGGTACGGGGGTTTTACCTTCACCGTTTTCCTATGGTTCATTGCGGCTTATCAACTCACTGACGTTCACTGTTGTTACCGCCAGAGTTCGTGACCGATGCTGTCTAGATGGTCTCTGCTGCTGTTTCGCACCGGGTGGTGTGACGACCGTGGATTTTAGCCGGTTGCTGTTTTGCGTTGCTTCACTTCCAGGTATATCGGGCATGTAGCGTAGCGAGTTGCTACGCTGTCTTGGCTCTTGCCTGTATCACGGGGTCGCTGTTTCCGATGTCTTGATTCCTGAATCACTCTATTACTGTTTCATGAAGTATCATTGCAAGAGTAATTTTGACGTCGGCGCAACATTTTATGCTTAGAGGTTGCGGTATCCAGTTTGTTTCTGAATCCATGCATTCAGTACAATAACGCAGATTTGCTGATCCGGTTACCAGTCGCCTTGCAGTCCAGTCCCTGTTGGTGGCTGTGGTTTCCAGATGAAGCCGATCTACACATCAGCCTGTTGGAGATGTTGGCAGTTACGTCATCCTTCATTGGTGAGAGATGTTGTCAGGCGCCTCTCTCATGGTAGCCACAGACAGTACCACCGCAGTGGCTTATATCAACTGTCGGGGCGGAACCCACTCCAGCAGTCTGCTGCAGTTGACTTATCGTCTCTACAAGCTAGTTGACGAGATTCCGTTGCAACTTCCGGCTCGCCATATTCCAGGGGTTTCCAATGTACTAGTCGACACACTGTCTCGGCCGTTGTCTCCACATCTGACGGAATGGATGCTCCATCCCGAAGCGTTTCGATGGGTGTGCGACAGACTTTGCACACCAAACATCGATCCTTTCGCCACACGATTCAACCATCAGCTGAGGGTTTACGTGTCTCCGGTGCCGTATACCCAAAGCTCTGGATCTCGATGCATTGGCCATCAGCTGGGAACAGATGGACGCATACGCTTTTCCTCCACCAATCCTCCTTCCAAGGGTGCTTCAGAGGTTTCAGCTGTACCATTGTCGCCTGTTACTCATTGCTCCGATGTGGCCATCCAGGATGTGGTATCCAGATCTAATACGTCTTGCCGATCCACATCCTTTATCGCTGCCAGACTGGGATCATCTGTTGCTGCATCCCACGTCAAGACTATACCATCCACATCCGCAGTTGTTCCAACTGCACGCGTGGACTTTATCTCCAAGAGTTTGAGGAAGAAAGGTTTTTCTTCACAGTCTACGGCGGCCATTTTGAAAGCGCCCAGATCATCTACTACTGCGGCTTACAACATCAGATGGCTTTGTCTTCACCGATGGTGTGTCCGGCAAAAACTCAACCCTCAGACGATTCAAATACCTCGTCTTGCTGATTTTTTGCTGTATCTGCGGACCACTTTACGATTGAAGGGGTCTACCATCACTGGGTACGTTTCGGTCATCGCTACTGTTCGTGATGTCACTACTGGAACGAAGTTATCGGGTATTCCTGAGATCCATAAGATGATCAAAGGGTTTCGCCTTGAAGATCAAGTACACCGGTTTCGGCCACCAAGATGGGACCTGAATCTGGTGTTACGAGCGTTATCGACCGCACCTTATGAGCCGATCGAATCCTCTTCCACGCAAGACTTGACGCGGAAGACGGTGTTTTTACTCGGTTTCGCCACGGCTGCCCGTGTCTCAGAACTCCATGCTCTTGATGTAGACTTGGTACGTTTTCACCGAGATCGGCGTGCAGTCAACTTGGGGTTACTCATGAACTTTGATGCAAAGAATCAGTTACCAGACCAAGCGCCTCGTTCGTATGTTGTGCAGGCCCTCTCCTCTATCGTTGGTCCAGCGGACGTTGAGGACTTGGCGTTGTGCCCTGTTAGAGCCCTGCACCAGTACATCGAGAGGACCAGATCTTTTCGACAACATCGCAAAAGACTTTTCCTCTCCTGTAACCAGAGTCGGTTGAGGGATATTAGCAAGAACACGGTGGCCACCTGGATCCGGTCTTCTATCCTGACCGCCTATCAGAAGGAGGGTTTACCTGCTCCGTCTGCTTCTAATCCGCATGAACTCCGTGCCTTGGCTGCCACGATGTCCCTGCACTGCAACACACCCATTCAGCACATTATCACTGGTTGTTTCTGGGCTACGGACTCCATCTTCGCCAACTATTATCTGAGGGATGTCTCCACAGTAGATGTTGAGGGGTTCCATCATCTGGGTCCGGTTGTTGCTGCACAGACTCTGTTGAATACAAGCCGTCCTCGTCGCCGTTGATGTCTGTCTGATTCTGGGCTGCATACCGAGATGTCCATCGAATCAACAGATGAGGATTGCTTAGACTTTTGTTCTTTTGCACAGTTCACGTACTGGTGCCGGAACTTTTGTCTCGATAACCTTTACCCTGCACTGCATGTGGTTATTGGTTGTCGTTATTGAACTAACAGATCTTTGGTGTACTAGACAGAAAACACTCGGGGGTCTTGTTTTGTTCAATGTTCTGACGGATGCACCTCATTAGGTTGTCGCTTGTTATTGAAACAAATAACACTTCAATACGTGAGGGTTACCTAACACCTGCATCCCTGGTGGCTACGACTTCCCACCTGTCAGAACCAGCATGAGATGTGGCAGCCGCCTCCTGGTCCTTGTTCTGGGAGCCGTACCTGCCACTGCTGACGGATGCCACCATTCTGGTTGTTGTTACTAACATCACCTGCATTGGTCTGTGACGGGCATCCCTAGGAGGAGGGCTTACCAAGGTTGGCCTTATTCTTCCACTAGTCAGCCTCTTTCCGGTTGGGGAGTTATCACAAGCATCTACGGATCTCGGCACCCACCACCATCTGTTGAATGCTGCCCTTGTTTGAGGACAGGTAATGGCTATAGAAATGGAGAAAACTTGGAGTGTTTTCTCTTTTATAGATACATTACCTGTCCTCAAGATTTTATCCCGCCCGGGCCTCCCCACTTCCTGTTCTCCGTGCGATGCGCTCAGGGAAAAAGAAGGAAGTTACAGTCATGTGACCGGAACTAGAGAGCAGTATGCAGTAGAAGAATTTAGGCCATCCCATTGGCTGTTGGGATGTTCGGACCAGACCACTTGCGTGGGGGGGAGGTGCCTTTGTTTGAGGACAGGTAATGTATCTATAAAAGAGAAAACACTCCAAGTTTTCTCCAATATTTTCCCTAGTATTTTATATTTTTGCTATGAATAATTATTTAGCCAAGCCACTTCCACATTAATTCAACATTTTATTCCACACACACACATATGGGGAGAGAGAGAAAGAGGGAGGGGGAGAGAGAGATGGAAGGAAGGAAATGTTTTATTTAACGACACACTCAACACATTTTATTTATGGTTATATGGTGTCAGAGAGAGAAAGAGAGAGAAGAGAGTGAGTGTGTGTCTGTGTGTGTGTGTGTCTGTGTGTGTGTGAGTGAGTTAATTTGTATCAGTCATAAACTGCTTAATCACTGTGCCATCAAGGCTAGTTAATAATAAATATACATGTACTTAAAACTGAATTTAAAGGCTATATGTTTATAAGAACAAAATAACGAGAGGCCAATTTAATTTGTTTTGTTTCTGTGGTAGATAAAGTTGAAAAGGCCACCAGAAGGGTAGCTATGTCTAAAGACAGACAGTTCCATTCACCATACAGAGCTCGCAGGGGACAGCCACCATACGATGTGACACAGAGGTCTCACACTGGACTTTCAGTATCATCAGCTGGCACAAGTGACAGACATGTAACTGCAGGCCACAGTAGCAACAGTTCTGATACGTTTGTTTCATATGATCCTTCAGTGTCTGTGGACACAAGTATGAAATACGTATGTCCTGTTGTGAACTGTAAGGCCTGGTACATGTCTCGTCACAAGTACCGTGACCACAAGCACAGTTTTTCCCACTCACCGTGTAACCCATGTTTGTCACTTGCCGATAGTGAATTGCCACAGAGACCACAGTTCTACATATGTCCAAAATGTGGAGATATTTATCAGGTAATTGTTTAGGTTTAAAACCCTTTTTAAAAAAAAAGGAAGACTAGTGGCTTACAGTCAGTCATTTTCACACTTACTCCATATATACCCTTTCCACACAGTAATTTTTCTGGTGTCTTCTGTTGCTAGCAATTAAAAAACCCTGATTATATCCCTTGTATAATGGCACTGCTGACCTATCACAGCATTATTAACATTTAACAATAAAGCAAAATGTCTGCTTAAATAGTATTTTGATCAAACATGGTTGGAAGTCTTTGTAATTTACAAACAAAAACTTTCAACTAGTCATTTTACTTTGAAAGTTTGGCAGTGTTATAGTGGGGATATGTAAAGTGATGTTATTCGCTTGTGATGTCATTTGAATTTTTAACAATGTCATGTCAGTTTTGCCAAACTTGTCATAGCAAATGTATGGGTGTGGTCATTGTTTACCATAGCGACCAAAAACATAAGTGATGTGATTTGCCCAACCAAGTCTTAGGAACAGGACGAAGTCCAGTGGTAAAACATTCTCCTCATGCACACTCTTTCCAATCAGTGCACCACGACTTGTATATCAGAGGCCATGGTATGTTATCCTCTCTGTGGGATGGTGCATATAAAAGATCCCTTGCTACTAACAGATAAATGTAGCCGGTTTCCTCTCTTAAGACTATATCTGTATTACCATGTTTGACATCTAGTAGCCGATGATAATAAATCAATGTGCTCTAGTGGTGTCATTAAACAAAACAAACTTTAACTTCAACAAACTGAAGAACTTCCCACATTGGAAAACCAGGTTATGTGTACCACGGGTACTTACATAGAGTAACGACACATAATATAACACTTGGCTGGCGAAGATCTAACAATTTTTATCACATTTAACTTGTCATTTCAAAACTTTACTGTTCACTTTATTAAATACTCGTTTATTCAACCATACTTATATGTGGAACAGTGTCTTTAAAAAATAATAATAGCATTTATTTTCAGATTACGGGGATTAGGATTAAAAAAATATGTATTGTAAAAATACACTCAGATATTTGTTTTAACTTTGTTACAAAAATGATTTCATGTACTGCTCAGTAATACTAAGTGTTGTTTACTACATAACCTGGATTAGTTCATCATCTTCCACATTGTCAGTCTGAATCTGATTGTCATCATATGTCAGGTAGCTAAAACATTTATTTTATTAAAACAGATATGTGAGGTTTTTTCTGGTAACTGTATTGTATTCAAGAGCAGATCTGTTTTGGTATTGTAACATATATTTGGAATACATGTCAACTCTTAGATTTTAAGCTGTTGTTAATTTATGATTTTTTTTGTTTGTTTAATGCTTATGTAAGCTCCCACTAAGTCTTCTGTTTTAAATGTTCTGTTCCCAGAGGAAAATCGAATGTCAAGAACACATGATAATGAACGGCCACCTCAGTCTATTTTCACCTCTGGCAATAGTGGCCTTTGCTTGTCCTCAGTGCCTTACTTTCTATGACGACCAGGCTCGGTGTAGTCAGCACATGGCGAATGCGCACCACAGTGATGTGTCCTTTCCATTCAGCGGTAAAAGAAGTATATTATGTATATATCTTTTATTTATGTTCAAGGAAGGAGAGAACATGTTCTGTTGTTGAAAGTAACACCACACTTTAAAATTATATGAGATTGTTTTAGTAAACAGCTCTGAACCGCTCTTATTTGCAGTAATACAAGTTCTCACTTTTACTTTGTTGGGCTTTTTCTTGTTTTGTGGGGGGGGGGGGGGGGGGGGGGGGGGGGGGGGGGGGGGGGTGGGGCTTTTTGGGGGTTGGTTTTTTTAACTTCTAAGGCTGCAAAATGGCATCCACAAAATCAGTATGCAAGATTTAAGATTTTGTGAGAATTTGTTTTAAAATGTGTAGTCAAATGCAGTTTGTTATTGATATTAGATGGCTTTTTATTAGAATTTTTAATGTATCATAATTATATATACCAAACTGAATTCATTCATTCATTCATTCATTCATTCATTCATTCATTCATTCATACATTCATTCATTCATCCATCCATCCATCCATCCATCCATTCATTCATTCATTCATCCATCCATTCATTTATCCATGATTTATTTTACAACTATAAATTCTGTAAGTCTGATTGATAACTTCTGTGACAGATATTGTTGATAGCCAGTCTATAAAGTCCACAAGTCTTGCTCTTTCTTCAGACTACCCTGTCTGTGGGATGGTGCATATAAAAGATCCCTTGCTGCTAATCGAAATGAGTAGCCCATGAAGTGGCAACAGCGGGTTTCCTCTCTCAATATCTGTGTGGTCCTTAACCATATGTCTGATGCCATATAACTGTAAATACAATGTGTTGAGCGCATCGTTAAATAAAACATTTCTTTCTTTTTTTTGCTCTTTCTTCAGGTGACTTTGATAGAGCTGGGTCACAGGATCCTTTCACCATCCCGATACCACAGAGTCTCGCAGAGGACTTTATCATCAAGTGTGCCGAGGTTCCATTCCATGTGATGTGTACAGAGTGCAACTTTCTCATCAAGGATCACCACCACATGAAGCATCATGGGAAGAAAACGGCTTACAGCCATTTTCTTTCTTCTCATGCAGATTCCACCCCAGTATGTAACATGCACTGACATATTCAATCAGTTTTAACATACATTTAACTGAATAATATGCTTTTAGATAATGCATTAAGTGAGCAGGATGTAGCTCAGTGGTAGAGCACTCACCTGAGGTGCTTTAGATTAATAGTTTCTGGCACAAGTCCTTTTGTAGATGGTTTTTCTGACACGTCTCATGAAAATAAGTCCTTGCAGTGAGCTTCAAGGACTGACTTTCTTAAGATGAGTGTCAGGAAAAAATCATCTATAAAAGAACGAGTGCCAAAAATAATTTTAGTTCAATCAGTCTAATAATTTTAGTATAATTATTATAAAATTCACTGCATTTGTTTTTTGTATATCTGCGGTCTCAGCTGATGTATATTATGTTACATATTACATGACATCACATAATACCTTTGCTTACAGAATGACACAATCAATAGCAAGATGTGTTATGTTACAGCAAAGCAGCTGGTGGTATCTTTTATAGCACATGCACACAAGTTTAATTGTGTTTGTCCTTTACACTAGTAATTTGTTTTAAATGAGGAAGAAAGATTGTGGCTTTATTTATTGTGTTAGTGATTAAAATCTTTAGATTTGCATTAAACTTTTAAACCCTGTTTTAAAATGTGTTACAAAGTGTTACACATACCATATTGTGTTGAACATCTAATGACCTTCTTGAACCATGGCAAGACCTTGATAGACTGTTCATTGATAGACATTTAGAAAGAGACTTAGGACAGTCTGTCAATCAAAGAAATATCTGTGGGTCTGGGTACTAATTGAACCATGTCCCAGGGCTCGAACTTAACGATGGCACTGATGACAATATCTGTCATTGAAATATAATTTGCTTTGGGTTGGGTTTTGTGCCATTGAATAAAAAAATTAGTGCTGTCAATAAAACTCCTCAATGACAGCAAAAGAAATATATATGGTGTACAGTATTGGACATTTATTCAATTGAAATATGTCTACATGCAACAAAATAACCTTTCAGTTATATTTATTTGCTGCGAAAAGAATTTTAAAAAACAATTGACATAGGCAGGTTAACAATTTTGTTGGTGTGCCGTTTCACCCACAGCAATAAAAAAAAAACCCACTGTAGGTGACAAATTCTTAAATTTGAGTGCTGATGTCCTGGGATGTCATTGAACACATTTATTTGTTTTTTTCATTCAGGCTGGAGTTTTCTCAATGTACCTGAGTGGAACCACTTGCACCTCTTGTGACCAGATTCTCCACCCATCCGACTTCGTTGACGACTGTCACCGCTGTGATCGAGGCTTGACAGGCAGGAGGACCGAGTTGAACTGCAAAACAATGAAGGAATTTGTCCGCAGGGTCGGCCTCACGCTGGAGAGGAAGGCAAGCAGCGCCATCGACATCACGAGTGAACTCGATGAGGTACTGACCGTGGATGATAGCTTAGACGATGTAATCGATTTGGTATCTGATGATTCGTTGATATCATGTTCGTCTGAGCATGTGACAGATGCGCCAACTGTAGACTATTCTGCAGCAAATTGCAGCTCGGTTCACACTGATTTGATATATTTAATGAAATCTACTAGGGAAAGTACCCCTTATGATGAGATTAACATGCCAGATCCTAATGTTATCATGAGTGAGAAATGTTCTTCAGATAACAGTGTTAATGATAGTGGCATCGGGAAAAATATCTTGAGTGACAGTCAGTTGTCAGGTAATTATTTTACGGTCAACAACAAAAGCGCTTCAGAGAAGAATCATGTTACAAGGCATTATTTTACTGCTGGTGAGAAAAGCACTTCAGACAGTAGTAAAATATCGGATGATGGTGATGGTAGTAGTAGTAGTAAATGTAGTAATACCAAAGTGCCGGATCATTATGGTGAGCCAGGTACTTCAGATAACAGTCAACAGATGCGTTATTTTGTTTTCGGTAAGGAAAAAAGCATTTCAGATGACAGTCCAGTATCATGTCATTACACTGACAGCGAGAAGAGCACTTCAGAGACGAGGCGTTATTTTAATGTTGAGATCAGCTCGGCGGATAGTAAAACACTACTAACAGAACCTTCAGCATCTGATAGCATGGAAACGTTATTTGAATATATACAAAGAATGAATATCTCGCAGCCTTCCGCTGATTTCATTCCCTTATACCAAGATTCTGACATATTTGAAAAACATTACACTAAATCTGCTCCAGTACCTGAAGAAACTGTTTTATCACCAAACATGGTTGAAGACTGTCCAACTTCCAGTGCAAGTGAATATCCTAAAGATCATATCCATAGAAATCATGAAGAAGTTAGATTGAAAAAAAAGAAGAGGAAACATCATGATGAAACTTTGCATGATGCAAAAAGGAGAAGAAAGATTGACCCTGATGATGATGATGATGATATATCACATTCTGTGAAACACCGCAAAACTGGCTCATATTTGAGGCTGAAGTCATCCGATTCTGGTCATTCACACAGAAAGACTAAGTCTGGCCATCACAAGTCTGGCCATCATAAGTCATCTAGACGGGCTGAGAAAACACGGGAAACCTCTCCAGAGGAAACATCCATGTCCATGAGTACAAATTGTCCTGTTTCTGAATTAAAACGGAAAAAGAAGAAGAAGAAGAGGAGAACAGCAGAAGAAGACCGAGAGTGGTTGATTTCCATTAACCAGAGAAAGTTTGCTTCAAATCTGAGTAATTCACTTTTTCCCTCTTATAAACTGAACATACCTAATATGCTTTGCCCATCAATTCCAAAAACGGTATCAGCAGCATTCACTTGTGCAAAACAGAAATTGTTTAGGAAGAGGAAAAATAGGAAAAAGACTCTTGAAGGAGCTAAACTGCCTCTCCTGAATGGTTTAAGCTCTATGCTGGTAGCCTCGTGCAGGGAACCGAAAGATCTGGACAAAATGAACCACATTATCTTTCTGGATTTGGACAATTGGTGTGGCTTTTTCAAAATGTTGCCATCCTGTCTTCCTGATAAGACATTTGTTTGGGCTTTCTTTGGTGCAGGGCTACAAAATTGGAGAGTACCAACGTAAGTGCATAAAATGTTCTTTGATTGAAGCAGTGTATTTTCCACATTAAAAAAAAGGTATTTCCACATCACATCAAAGCAGGAAATATAAATGCAGTTTTCTGTAAATTTTTTCAAGAACTTTAGATTTTGTTTATTAATGGAAAAGACAAATACATGCACAACATTGGCCCTTGTAACCATGATTGTTTCAATTCGACAAGGGAAGAGTTTTGTTAAAAATAATTACTGCTATCCATTCATTCATTAATTTTTTAATTTTTTTTTAAATATGTAAGGTTAAAACAAATATTCCTGAGGTCAGTTTTAGTAGTATATTAGTGTTTAGTGTTCTGATGATCAGTTATATTTGAAAATTGATCAGGTGCAATGTAGGTTTTAATAATCGGTGGTATTTGAAAATTGATCAGGTACAATGTAGGTTTTAATGATCAGTGGTATTTGAAAATTGATCATGTGCAATGTAGGTTTTAATGATGTAATGATCAGTTATATTGAAAATTGATCATGTGCAATGTAGGTTTTAATGATGTAATGATCAGTTGTATTTGAAAATTGATCAGGTACGATGTAGGTTTTAATGATGTAATGATCAGTTATATTGAAAATTGATCATGTGCAATGTAGGTTTTAATGATGTAATGATCAGTTGTATTTGAAAATTGATGAGGTGCAATGTAGGTTTTAACGATGTGATGATCAGTTGTATTTGAAAATTTATCAGGTACAATGTAGGTTTTAACGATGTGATAATCAGTTGTATTTGAAAATTGATCATGTGCAATGTAGGTTTTAACGATGTGATGATCAGTTGTATTTGAAAATTGATCAGGTACAACGTAGGTTTTAACGATGTGATGATCAGTTGTATTTGAAAATTGATCAGGTGCAATGTAGGTTTTAACGATGTGATGATCAGTTGTATTTGAAAATTGATGAGGTGCAATGTAGGTTTTAACGATGTGATGATCAGTTGTATTTGAAAATTGATCATGTGCAATGTAGGTTGTAACGATGTGATGATCAGTTGTATTTGAAAATTGATCAGGTACAATGTAGGTTTTAACGATGTGATGATCAGTTGTATTTGAAAATTGATCATGTGCAATGTAGGTTGTAACGATGTGATGATCAGTTGTATTTGAAAATTGATCAGGTACAATGTAGGTTTTAACGATGTGATGATCAGTTATGAAATCCTTAAACAATCGTCATGAAAAATGTTAACTAATTATTCTATTTCTTTTAACTTAACCTGACTTCAACAATGGCATATTAAACAATTGAGAAGCCAGGATGACTTAGATTATGCACCAGTAAGAAGAAGTCATCCGGACCGTATCAGCAAAGGAGAAAGAAGGAAGCTTTAGTCATGTTACCGGAATAGGATACAGAGGATTCAGTGGAAGATTTTGGGCCATCCCATTGGGATGTTCGGACCAGTCTACTTACATAGGGGGAATATACCATTGTTGAGGTCAGGTTAAGTATTCACAAAAGAGAAACCGGTCCACGTTTTCCACAATTTTCTCATTCCACTGGCCCTCCATGGTGGGTAGGGGTGGGAGATTAAAATAAGTTTTAAAACAATCATATGGATGGTTCAGCAGAAGTCATCAGTTGGTTGCTTGGACTTCTGAGTAGCGACAAGATGGCAGATAACAATTTCTTCAATCCTTTTTTTTTTTTGGAGATGTACCAAGGAAAAATCACTTTTTATTCATTCTGTAACCCCATATGCATCAAGGTGGTAACAGCAAATCATTTTTATTTTCCTGGTGGGAAGGAAATGGGTAAAAAAAAAAAAAAAAAAAAAACCCACAAAAATGTACCGTTCTTTATTATGTGTTGAGTGCTCTTTATTTTGTGTGATTAAATGGCAGAATTGTACTTTTGAATTACATGTACCATTAAGCAAACTGATCTTCTCCAATGCTTTAGCTTTTTTTTTTTCTCTTTTTTTTTTTTCAGAAACGAGGCCTTCCTGCGCCTCAAGATGAAAGGGTGGCTTCATTTTCATGATCAGTGTGGTGCTAGCAAGGATGCTGCCGATTTTGCTCTCTGTCTCACAGTATGTTGTCACTGTTCTAAATAAGACTGTATTTTTATGAGATCACTATATTAACTCATCAACTCGTTCTTTTCCATTTCTACTTGTCCTGCCTGAAATGAGCTTATCCCACTCAAATGTTTTCATTGAAAGAGTCCCAACGATATTTAAATAGGTTTCTAGCTGGGCAACAAACTTTCTCAGTTAAAACTGTCAAACATATTGTAGCATGCAATTCATGGATAAATTTTTGTTTTGTTACTTGTTTGTTGTTATTTTCATTTGACTTTTATCTTGTTGAACAAGTTGTTAGAACAGTGTACCTGTTCTATTCCCAGAACCACTTGTTCCGGACAAGTCGATAAGTATGAGTGTAGAACACCGCTTATAATTTTTGTTTTGAAATAAAAGTAACCATTTACTTTTCACATGCATGCTATCACTGTCAAGGCTAAAAACAAATATCCAGTATCGATTTTTAAAACCTAAGTATTTCTTAGAGCTTTTGTGAAAAATGGGTAATACACCATGGAAGTCAAACTTTATGTTATCAGTACATGATAAAGCTATACACAATATCTTAAAGGCACAGACCCTAGTTTTAACCTGTAAAAAATGGACACCAAGTTTAGTTAATTTACAAACCTGTAAGTCATTTGGATAAAGTTACAACTGTGAAAGAAGAATCTGTGACTTTAAAACAGGAAATATCTTTAAAAATAGACTAGTTCTACTCTAATCAATAAACCTCTACCTCTCAGACACACATGCATTTTTAAAAATATAAAAAATGCAATTTTTGGTACTATAAACACCAGGATGACCAGAAATACTGCGATCCTACAGAAATGGATAATCTAAAGAAGAAAATATAAGTAATGTTTGATTTCAGTGATCATAAATGGCTCTAATAGTGAAAAATATGCTGTAATGTTCAAAAACTAGGGTCTGTCCCTTTAAGGCATTGTGATTTAAAAAAAAATAGACTGGAAAACTGTATGTGGGACAGGCGGTTAGACTGACAAAAGGATGGAGACGAAACCTATAGTCCCATCCGGTTGGACCGGTTGGAAGCTAATAACTGAATACTGATTCACATGGGAATTAGTTTGTAATCATAGATGTCTTTACCCAAGTTTAATGTAATAAAAACAGTTCATTTTTGCAGATTGGGAAAATGGATGAACGCTTACCGAAGAATATCCCATTCACAATTCTCTCAGGTGACAAAGGTTTTATTGAAGTGGAACGCCAGATGAAATCCTCTGCCCGTCGAACGGTTGTGATTAACCCACATGATGAAGTTCACAAACGGTCCAGTGAAATTCTGTATGCAGCAATTATCAGTGTTCTTTCATCAGACAATAATCTCAGTAAAGACCATACCGAGGAATTGTCAACAGCATAAAGACTATGTTGGAAATGATCCTTGCAAATATTATATTTATTCACATTCAGATTAAGGCTTGTGTTAAATAGCTTCACACCATTCTGAGGACAGTTTAAAAGGAATGTTATCATTGTTTTAGCATCATGTCAGTTTTCATTTAATTTCCCTACATAGAAAATTCCAGGAGCTAGTTTTTAGTTCTGCAGCAGAGGCTGAAAAAGAGCTTTAGTTTTTAGGCAACCTGAGCTAGTAGCGTAACATTTGTCACTATGGCTGAAATTAATCTCTGGGGTGTTGATTTCTTGGAAATATTTTTATATTTTTTATTTTTTTAAATTGATGTGAACAAGATTGTGGGCCTTTTCCAAAATGGTCCCCAGTCCATCATTGACATTTTATATCTTCAGAACTACAAAACTGAGAAAGGTGATCTTGATGATCTTGGGGTCAATGAGTTCATTAAACCTATTTGTAATGCTATTAAATATTGGGTTGGCAAACGTTAGAAATGGCTGAAAACAAAGGGCAGTATTTTTGGTATGAAAATCTAATAATAATTGTAATATGACTTAGAAAAAGCTATTTTTATATCAAATGTTAGATTTTGATTGTTGATACTTTAAATTAATATGTTTTGAAATTTGAAAATGACTATACTAAAATATAACTATTAACTGTAAAATAGCATATAAAAATGGCAGACATTTGTCATACAGTTGTAAGTAAGCATTGTCATTATACAGCTATTAGCACCCACAAACCATGATAACTACATCACCTAACCTCTAAGGTCTGTATAAATTAATAAATAAATAAATGAGCAAGTGAATGTTAGAACTAATGAATGTTTAGCAAACTCTGTATGAAAAAATGTGAAGGTAGTGCATACAATGTGTTGTACATATTACTGCACTCATATATACACTTCGATTCATTATCAACTCGCGTGACTTGTGTTGGTGGATCTGCACACACAACAAATTCATCTGATGCATCCCTTGGATACATTGCCCTTTATTTGCATGCTGCCTTGCAAGGTTGTCCAGTGTCAGGTGCACACCAGGATGTTCAGCAATTCAGGATCAGTTGAATCAAATAGAGCCCGTTTCATCACCATGGGTAAAGCACACCCATCAAACTTTTTCTTGAAATCAACTTTGTGGAAATCTTATGCAAGGGCATTATGGTTTATTGGCATGTCATCAGAGGTAAAGGCATCAGTGTAGTCTGCAGATTTAGGTGTCTTCAGTTGGTGGCCGTTTCTTCGCAAGCATGCTCTTTTTATTGACAATGTCACACTGAAACTTGTTCAACAACAGGCAGTCAGCATTGTTGTATAATGTAATGTACACAGACCAACAGATTTGGTGGCTGTTTCCAGGTTGGGAACTGCTGAAAGTGTCCAACTTTCTGCGTCATTCTGCAATAAACTGGACATTTTCCATCGTCCTAGAAAGAGTTCACTGCGTCACATATATGTGTACTGCCTTTATTCCAACTGTAAAACAATGATCCAGAAGCCATATAAGAACATCACTGTCTTGACTGCTCATAACAATGTGCTGGGTCTATTTTCCTACAGCATATTTAATATGTAGCACAATTCTAGTATCAGCCTAATTTGTCATTTTAAAATGTTGACTACTGCCATCTATTGTGATCTTAACTTCTAGTCCTGTTCACTATGTTTGTATTGATGCCTAGATATTTCATTATGTACTCTATGTAGACACGGGGGTGGGTCCTAGCCAGTATCACCTGATGTATAGTTGGTCTAGGATTGATCCACGTCGGTGGGCCCATTGGGCTATTTCTCTCGGAGACTATCAAAATTATCAAATGTTTGACATCTAATAGTTGATGATTATTAAATCATTATGCTTTAGAGGTGGGTTTTTTTGCAAAACAAACTTTACTGTACAGACGTTTGCGGGACTTCCTAATAATACACGTGGAGTGAAGGAAATAATATATCTTCTCACATTCATGGAAGAAAAGCATGCCAGTCTTGCCCAGTATACACTAGTGCATGCTGTACAAGACTAGCTAAATAATATGTATCACAGTATCTTGATTTGGCTGCGACACTTCATCTCTTTGTAGGGTTGCGAAAAACATTTAGTTTAATAATAAAGAAAGTTGACCAGTTGCAGTTGATTGTAAACTTGGGAACACATGGATAAAAAAAAGAATGGTGGCCATCAAATTTGTTAGGTCTCTGTATGAAAAATCTTGTGAACAATTGTGTTGGCCTCTGCTGCAGGACTATTTATAATAATTTTAGGTATGGATATAAATGTGTAAAAAACATTTCAGTGAAGGGAATTGGGTATTAAATCCAGAAAATTCTGAAGATTATTTTACCTATTTAATCAATCTATACTATAGATATTGGTAAAAATTTAACAGCAAGATAGAATTAAAGATGGGATTGGAGTTTTATTTTACATTACATGTCTATTCCACCATACCTAAAATCTAAAAGGCATCTGTGTTATTTTGAAGCATATCTGATTTTTATACTTATTATTGTACTTTTCTAGAATCTTTATCCTTTTTGTGCTAACTTCATAGTCACTGTACATATTTACCATATATGAGTCTACTATTAATAGAACTTACTGTAACTTATGTTGTTGACATCAACATTTTATTGACTTTCTTTCATGCACATCCACCCACGTGCACACACACATTAACACTCTTTTGCATTCTAACAATCTTTAGCCTTCCATTCCATAAATGTTAAAGCACAGCAAAATATTTGTATTGCAATTTGAAAAAATCTTTTGACGGTATTTTAGCTGGACAAAGAAAAAGAATACTGTATTGTATATTTTTATGTGACTTGTCTACAAGTAAATTAAGACAAAAAATGTTTAGCAATTTGGCACTACTGCATTGTACTTTTAAAGTAAGCTACATTCAGTGTGGCAGCTATGCATTTCATTTTGTATTGGAAATCGCCTGTTAGTTACACTGACAAATGATGCATCGGTTAAGCCAGTGTTTGATTTCACTTTGAAAGTCACAAGTTTTGTTTTACTTAAGCACATTTACCAAACATTTTTACTAAAAAACTATTTAATTTGAATAATAAATGCAAGTTATACTGATGCTTATACTAATATTTGTCATATGCAAAGTTTTTGCAGTTTTGTTCTTTACTTATTGATCCTCTCTGTGTTATTCTGTTGTGATACTATGTTTTACAAAGGGATGTAAACTCATTTATTTTTGCAATAAAATATGAAAAGATGTTTGAATTTATGCAATAATAATGGGACACCAACACAGATAGTTTTGAGAAGTAGAAATGCCAAGTTCATATCATCCAGGCACGGATGCAGAATTTCGGGGTGTGTGTGTGTGTGTGTCCAAATGTGATGACTGATCTCTCCTTTTACACAGCGCGCCTCTTACAGCTGAACACATCATGCTCGAATTTATAGGGGGGGGGGGGGGGGTCCAGACCCCTGGATCCGCTATCGTCATCTGTTCCAGGTCAGGTCACAGACCATTATCAGACCTGAGACAAATGTGTGTGAAGCCTCTGTGGTATAGGGGCACGTTAATAGAGCTGAGTAAGCTCATCAGAGGTCAAAACAGCTGTAGACTGATGAACCGGTCCAAGATGTCACACAGCATGTTTAGGATGTTGATAGAATCATCTGTCACCTTTGAATCAGCCATTTTTAGAAGGTGTTCAGGACGTAGCTCAGTGGTACAGCACTCACCTGATGCACGATCGATCTAGGATCAGTTCCCATCGGTGGGCCCATTGGGCTATTTTTCGTTCCAGCCAGTGCTTCACGACTGGTGTAACAGGCCACAGTATGTACTATCTACTACCCTTGCTGCTAATCAAAAAGAGTAGCCCATGAAGTGGTGACAGCGGGTTTCCTCCCTCAATATCTGTGTGGTCCATAACCATGTCTGATGCCATATAACCGTAAATAAAATGTGTTGAGTACATCGTTAAAACATTTCCTCATTTCCTTTTTAGAAGGTCCCACTGCATCAGTCAGTTATAGGTTATTTAGATTTCAGATCGACACTATATGGAACCACACACCCACACCAAACTTAGTTTTTTTTTTAATCTACTAAACTACTCCTTAGCTGTGGTCATCTCGATTTCAAAGGGAAGCAATTGGGTTTCATACAAATCATGGAATTTGCACGTGTCTTTTTTTTTTTCCAGGCCTGGAAAGTCATGAAATTTTGAGTTGAGTCTGGCAAATGTTCGACTATTATACTGCAGCACATTCTCACAAACAAGACACTTTTTGCTTATAATGTATAATACACTAAAACATAAAATGTATAAGAAATTTAAATTTTTATTCTTTAATTATGAAAGTTTTAAAATGACATTTTAACCAACAATGTAAGGCTTCCATAGTGCAGATGGCTCACTGTTTGCATTACTCGAAATCAGCCTGCTGAAATCTATGTGATGGAAATATTCCAATTTATGGCTGAAATGATACCAAAAAAATACATGTTTTTATTCAAGATGTAACTGTTATATACCGGGTATAGATAAATTCTAAAAGAAAAAGAGGAAAATAATATTTAATTATAAGTACTGGGACTGGGTCCAAAGGGTCAATTATCGAAAAATATTTAGATGGGTGTGTGTGTGTGTGTGTGTGTGTGTGTGTGTGTCTGTATGGAGTGATTTTTGTGACATTAAATGGAGGTAATTCATTAAACAGCTTTTAAAAGTGAATTTGGTATGACTAAATATTTATTAACTACTATATAATATTTATGTGTCATTAATTAACAATTTGAACAAATACATCTACTTACAAATCAGGGTTAGTGAACTTCCCATATGGAACTGGATACAGTGACAGATATGTTCTTGCTGAAGAAGTGCCATGAATTGCATAAGCATTAAATTTCGTCACTTGAGGTGGGAAAAGGTCTGCTGGAATATGTGCTGTGCCAGTCCATCGGTGTTTGTGTCTGTGTGCAGTAAACTGGATTGGAAGTCCTATCTGGAAAGGTGAAGATAATTAGAAATGGAAATAACTGAGCAAGAATAAAATATTAAAAATCAAATTCATGTTGTGCACAATCGGCAAATAAATTAAATATCAATATGCATATGTCTTAATATGAGGGGAAAGGCTGCAGGCCTGTGTGGCTTAATGGTTAAACCATCTGCTTTAGTGCTGGCAGGTACTGAAATCATTCCCCCAAAGTCTGTTTTAATGTCTCATTGTGACAGTTTGCAGCCACCACACTAACTTCTCTTACCACTAACCTATGTCCTGGACAAACAGCTCAGATAGCCATGGTGAGTGCCTAGGACACTGCACTTCAATCTTAATTGGATATCACATGAACACAGATAATAATTCATGGGCATACATAGGATTTTGAAAAGGGGGGTTCCAATACATAGGATTTTGAAAAAGGGTGTTCCAAAATAGATTGCAGAGATATTGGGCGTATATTTCTATGTTGAGTAAATATAATAATGTCAGATATATTAAATTATAAAAAAAGCGATTCCGAACCCCCTATGTACGCCCATGTAATTGATCATTGAATATAGAAGAGTTAATAAAATGGGGACAAACACATTTAACAGTTAATAATAAAATGGGGACAAATACATTTAATAAGTTTCACAATTTTCATTTTAGTATATCAAGAGGAAATGGCATTATTACATGTTCCCTTTGCAATGTGATGTTAACTTTTACACTTTGCCTAATTAATATTTTACACCAATACCTTAATTGCATGTCTTCTTCCATTAAGCATGAGAACAAGATGTTCACCATGTCTGAAATAAAGATGAGATTCAACAATGGTCATATCTATTTAATGAAAATATTCCAACAGTAAATAATACAATTAGCTGTATATCTGAGTGTTGGTAATACTAATAAATAAATAAATATATTTTAGTGAATCAAGGTCCACAAGTTTAATACTACTATTTGGTGGATTTTTAATTATAATTTCAAAGACCGTTTTAGTTGATACATATAAAAGAATAAAAAGAGTAACTAGTTATCAAATTTATGTCTTGGACACTTCTGTTAATTTTGGTCAAAACTGATGTCTACAGTGGTGTTCTTTGAACATTCAATATATAAAATTTATAAGAAAAAACATAATTATGTCTATGAAACTACGAAACTACATGTATTGATCAATATCTAGACTAGTACTTACGGTGCTAATTCAATTTCAAGATACTGGTTATGATCATTTAGGAAGAATGCCTCAACAACTGAAAAGGTAAAAAGATGGAAACTATTCTTACAAGCATTCCTGATTCTGAAACTTTAAGCAATGCATGTCCCCTACCCAGTCCAACAAATTCTTGTATCTCCTAAATTCAAGGGCCATAACTTTATGAAACTGGGTAAATCGCCATGAAAGTTAAACTTGATCTGTAACAGTACATGATAAAGTTTATATATTAAAAATTCGGATTAATATCTTGAGGCATTGAAAAAAATCTTGACCTGTAGCGGTACATGATAAAGCTATATACCATATTTTATCAATATCTTGATGCACTGAGAGAGAAATAGTCAGGAAATAAGAAAAACTGAATTTCAGACCTTTTTCTCAAGGGCCATAACTCTGACAAAAATTTGTAAATTGCCATGAAAGTAAAATTTGATCTGTAACAGAAATGGTAAAAAGCTACACAAATTTCAGCTGAATATCTCCAGGCACTGTGAAAAGAACATCTAGAAAACTATATGTGGGACAGACTGATGGACAGACAGATAAAAGGACAAAGATGAAATCTGAAGTCCCCTCCGGTTGGACTGGTAGGGGACTAATAAAAAAAACTGGTACAAGTATTATGTCCCACATAAAATTTATATAAGATAAGGTCCTTTTAAATTGTATTACCGGTATTCTCATTCTTGCTAGAGGGGATATAAATTATGAATAGAAAACCATAAATAACAAGTTCTTTCATACTATATACATTACCATACACATAATCATTGTGACAAATAAATGATCACACTTGTGTTTGTGCCAATCAAAATGTATGCACATCCTTTGAAAATTGTACTGTTTTCTCTTGACCAAGGAAGTAAATAATTTCCAAACTTATTTCATAAATTTTGTATTGCACACTCTTACATTATTTCTACCTTTTAACTCTGTAATTAGCACCGTTGGGCTCATTGGGCTATTTTTCGTTCCAGCCAGTGCTCCACAATTGGTGTATCAAATGCAGTCACACTGGTATATACTATCATGTCTGTGGCATGATACATACAAAAGAGTCCTTACTGCTAATAAAAAAAAAAGTAGGCCATGGAGTGGCGGCAGTGAGTTGCCTCTCTTAATTTTCTTTGTGGTCCCTAACTATATGTCTGATGTCATATAACCATATTTAAAATGTATTGAGCATGTCATTAAATAAATTAAAAAAAGGTTATTTTGATAATCGGCACTATGTACACATAATTATTTTCTTTATTCCAAAGTTAGTATGAGTTTAAATTTACCGTACCTTCAAAGTTATACAGATGATTGTAGGAAGAGCCCGGCTGTCCTCCAGGAGGAGGTGGGTCGTGGTAGAAGGGAGCATCCACAGAAATATGCAGGCCAGTTGGACTACTGCTGAATGTTAGCTTCACATGATCAGCTGACGAGACTG
The DNA here is from genome assembly GCF_016097555.1 of Gigantopelta aegis. Taxonomy (NCBI): domain Eukaryota; kingdom Metazoa; phylum Mollusca; class Gastropoda; order Neomphalida; family Peltospiridae; genus Gigantopelta; species Gigantopelta aegis. The sequence goes on from NC_054704.1 coordinate 26,405,843, forward strand.
GTGTACTGTCCCACAGAGTGGTTATGGTGTATGACATAGAGGCACTGCAAAAAACATGACAATAGAATGTGGTTCCGATTACAGACTGGTGTACTGTCCCACAGAGTTGTTATGGTGTATGACGTAGAGGCACTGTGAAGAACATGACAACAGAATGTGGTTCCGATTACAGATTGGTGTACTGTCTCACAGAGTGGTTATGGTGTATGACATAGAAGCACTGCAAAGAACATGACAATAGAATGTGGTTCCGATTACAGATTGGTGTACTGTCCCACAGAGTGGTTATGGTGTATGACATAGAGGCACTGCAAAGAACATGACAATAGAATGTGGTTCCGATTACAGATGGTGTACTGTCCCACAGAGTGGTTATGGTGTATGACATAGAGGCACTGCAAAGAACATGACAATAGAATGTGGTTCCGATTACAGATTGGTGTACTGTCCCACAGAGTGGTTATGGTGTATGACATAGAGGCACTGCAAAGAACATGACAATAGAATGTGGTTCCGATTACAGATTGGTGTACTGTCCCACAGAGTGGTTATGGTGTATGACATAGAGGCACTGCAAAGAACATGACAATAGAATGTGGTTCCGATTACAGATTGGTGTACTGTCCCACAGAGTGGTTATGGTGTATGACATAGAGGCACTGCAAAGAACATGACAATAGAATGTGGTTCCGATTACAGATTGGTGTACTGTCCCACAGAGTGGTTATGGTGTATGACATAGAGGCACTGCAAAGAACATGACAATAGAATGTGGTTCCGATTACAGATTGGTGTACTGTCCCACAGAGTGGTTATGGTGTATGACATAGAGGCACTGCAAAGAACATGACAATAGAATGTGGTTCCGACAATAGAATGTGGTTCCAATTACAGATTGGTGTACTGTCCCACAGAGTGGTTATGGTGTATGACATAGAAGCACTGCAAAGAAAATGACAACAGAATGTGGTTCCAATTACAGATTGGTGTACTGTACTACAGAGTCGTTATGGTGTATGACATAGGAGCACTGCAAAGAACATGAAAATAGAATGTAGTTCCGATTACATAAGCCAGAAAATATTGGGTAGATAGATAGGCTCAAATCTTTCTCTCTCTCTATTTCTCTCTATTAGGCATTGTAGATTTTTTTTTCAAAAGATCGAAATATTTTATATTAAGATATATATAGCAAGAGAGCAAACTGAATGCAGTTTAATTCTCAAATAAATATTGTGCAAAAGTTATACAAAAATATCTGCTATGTTGGTGATATCAGTTTAGACTAATTTTCTTTAAAAATGTTAGGGTTTTTTTTAGAGACAGTTGGGTAACTGGAACCATGACTATTATTTTGCTAGGCCTTGTAATAAAAAGCAAGAACAAAATAATGCTCATATTACAAATACATGTAGAGACTAAAATACTTTTACTAATAGTATAAATGGTAGAGAAATAGTAAAATGCATTTTCCCATTTGATGTACTATTAATTAAAAAAAAACCCTACAAACTCTTAAATAAGTATTTTGGAGAATACACTTGTAAACAAAAATAAAGAATGGAAAATGGACCAAAAAAAGCCATATAAAATTATCAACAATGGAACTACGGAGCACATCGGTCAACTATGACCCAAACCCAAAGTATTCTTTTGAGACTTAAAAAAATTATATTATTAAAAAGTGGTCATATTCATATGTCAGCATTTAACATTGCAATCTACAAAATACAATCATGTTAACAATTTCATTGTCAGGTGTGTTTTTTACATACAATTACTTAATAACTGTATTTCTGTGGTACAGCGCTGCTTGATGTGCGGTCGGTTTGGGATCGATCCCCATCAGTGGGCCCATTGTGCTATTTCTCGCTCCAGCCAGTGCACCACGACTGGTATATCAAAGGCTGTGGTATGTGCTATCCTGTTTATGGGATGGTGCATATAAAAGATCCCTTGCTGCTAATCGAAAAGAGTAGCCCATGAAGTGGCGACAGCGGGTTCCCTCTCTCAATATCTGGTCCTTAACCATATGTCTGACGCCATATAACTGTAAATAAAATGTGATGAGTGCGTCGTTTTATAAAACATTTCCTTCCTTCTTTGTATACCCATTTACAAAATACTGTTATTGACTAATAAAATAAGAAATGACTTCAAAAGACTGAGTAATGTAAATACTACAAAAAACAACCTACTTGTAATCGTGAAAGAAAAAAGGAAAAAGTAATACTGTATTTTATATACATTTTTTAATGACAACCTATTTCCTAAACTGGTCTACATTAAGCTGGTACAAATAGTAACATTGGGAAATGGTTACACGTATAAAACCTAATGGCAATGGAAATGTCCAAAACACATTCCAGTAAAAAAAGAAAAATGGTTTTCAATGTAATTCAGTAAAAATAATAATACATTAAAGAGCCATTGTTAAGATTTTTTTCACTAATTGAGACTTTATAATGACAAAATTATATATTTTAAATAATTTGTCTTTAGAATATCAGTATTTATATACGTAACACATTTTTGATTGTTCTAATGTTTGTAGTACTTCAAACTTCATTTTAGTTCCTAATACATGATAATGTTTTTTATACATTCAAAATTATTTGGAAGTAAATTCCAGTTTGGACTACCTAAACATTAAGAAAACTAGAAACACATTGAAAATACAGACACTGAAATTTTTAAAAACAAAAGAATTAAAAAAGAAAGTATTTTTTTGTTAAAAATGCTGTCAGTTTGAAACATCTTACAATGGCTGCAAACTTAGGACAGTCTCTTTTAATAAAAAGTAAAAAAATTGGGAAAAAACCCAACAAAAAACTCATACCTTTGAACAGATAAGATGCTGATACCGAGAACAAACACCAGGAAGGATGCCTCCATGTTTGTTTCAACCCTGGTCATTGATGTCCTCCGAAATGCTCGAGTGTCCAGGTACCAGTGAAATCCTCAATCTTAGAATGTAGGTGAGAAAAATCCCACCTGACTGATAACCGTCTTCCTGGTAACTTGGTTTGTATAGTTTCATAGCAAAGTTACTCTATTTTTATTAACAGAAAAAACCCAACTTTGTGGTGGCATGTAACTCGGTGATAGAGTGCTTGTCTAGGTGTGACGGGGCACAAGATCAGTCATCCTTGGTGGATCCGACGCCATATAACTGTAAATAAAATGTGTTGAGTGTGTCGTTATATAAAACATTTCCTTATTTCCTTGGTGGACCTGTTCCTCCCCCCACCCCCACCTCCACAGCCACTACCATCTGAACCAACGTCCCACAATTGGTATATCATGTGATCCTATGGAAAAGAACCATTGTTTCTATGGTTAAGCCATTGGTGTTAAGGCTGGAAGGTACTGTGTTCAGTTCCCAGTACCAGCCCCCACCAATGACTCAACATGTAGGTGTAAGACCACTACACAAACTTCCCTCTCACTAACCACTAACAACTGACTTACTTTCCTGGTGGGAGGGCGGGATGTAGTCCAGTGGTAAAGCATCCGCTTGATGCGAGGTCCGTCTAGGATCGATCCCCGTCTATGGACCCACTGGACTATTTCTCATTCCAGCCAGTGCTGCACAACTGGTGTAACAAAAGCCATGGTATGTACTATCCTGTCTGTGGGATGGTGCATATAAAAGATCCCTTGCTGCTAATCGAAAAGAGTAGCCCATGAAGTAGCGACAGCGGGTTTCCTCTCTCAATATCTGTGTGGTCCTTAACCATATGTCCGATGCCATATAACTATAAATAAAATGTGTTGAGTGTATCGTTAAATAAAACATTAAAAAAAACCTTTTCTGGATAGATAGTCTGTGCCCAGGACAACATGCTTGAAGCTTAATTAGATATAAGGATGAAAATAAATATGAATGAATGAATGAATGAATGAATGAATGAATGAAGTAGGACTTAGCCACATAGGCACATAGTAGTGGGTTTCCTCTTTTGTATTCTGAACAATTGTCAAAATAACCATATGTCGGGATACAATATTTTGTGTGAAATGTCATTCTGTTTGGGTGCCTGTTGTGCAAAATTCAAATCAACTGATTTGCTACTTCACATAGTGAACTGCTATATCGAAATATAAAAAAAAGCATTTTATTTATATATTCCAAAAATTAAAATTAAAAAATACTATTTCTTGGCATCATACCTCAAACAAATTCTCTCTACCACTGAGCTACTAATGACAATGACAATGACAAAGAGATTTACGTGCACATTCAGAGCAAGCTGTTGTAGCACACGCCTATCCTGGCCACAGGGACCGGCCTTGGCCGGTTCCCTCTGTCCAGGACAGGAAAGGGTTGGGGGAGGGTTGTAGAGAGGGAACGCCTGCGCTGGCAAGTGCAAGGGAGCACCAGCAGTCCAATGTTGGTGACAGGCGTTGGGTATTTGGTGCTATGGAATTTTGAAAGTCCCATAGGATTATGTCAAAGAGGAAGAGGTGCGCATTTTACATGAAGGAAATTTGGCGCAATTTTGATGGTCATTCTAATTGAAATAGTGAGGAGAGCCAATAGGTTTTGCTTTTAGTATTCCGAAAGTGGCTCTTTATTATAACCGTCTTGGTGCTGTAGGGTGTCTCCCTAGGTTGCCCATAGGGCCCTTAGAAAGGGCCTGATCTCTTCTGATCGTGGCATGACAACCCAGGGGAGACTCACTGAGATACTGCTAGTATTTCCCATTAATATGTTGTTAGTTTACACTGTCGACCAAATATCACAATTACCATATTTTTTTATTTTTTTTGTTTTTTAATTCTACTTGTCCCTTTCATTTCTCTCCTTTGAGTTACATCCTATTTCTTCCCAGTCTGGCAGCTCTTCCTATTTTTCAACTTCTTTCTCTGTCCACCTCCATATCCCACTCCTTGTCTCTTAAACTATGACAAAAGGCCTATCTGTGTAAACAAAATTAACGGAGGTTAAGTGTCTACACAGTGAAAAATACAGAGTTAAACTGCAGGGGGAAAAATTAACCTGGGTTATTTTAACTCTGCAATTGTACTAGCGTCAAACTTGACAATTACTCAAGTTCACTTTTTAACTTTAACTCTACTTTTAGGTTCCTGTGTAGACCAATAACTTGGGTTAAATGATAGTTTCTTGACTACACTATAAAGGTCACAGCTGTTTTACTTAATTGCTAAATACTTTGTAAAACTAAAAATATAAATGATAAACTGAAGAAAAAATAGAGGCGATAAAGGTGGTGAATTGAACACAACCACACATGAATGTAAATAGGGTTTTTTAATATATGGTTTTCTTCTATTTCACAGAGTACCACTAATACATCATCAAGCATTTTTAAAATTCCATTTAACCCAGGTTAAATAAATCTGGGATATTTTTAGTCTATGCCAAAACATTGCACAAGTAGACAGTTTTAATAGCTCTTGATATAAATGTGTGCTGGAATATCATTAGGCCAGACATTTTTTATTCTATGTTTTACATGACATAAATTTTCTCAAATTAGAATAAAAATAATTTTGAAAAAGGTGCCATGAATTGCACATATTGAATAATTTTGTTTAACAAGTTAGCATTCTTTGGACAGATGAATACAGTGTATATGTGAAATAAGTTACACGTTATATTACATAGGAAATATAGATTATTTCAACTCTTATATTATGTGACATTGCAATTTCCTGGTATTTTAATTTATTTTTATTCTCATTCCTGACATTATTTTATGTAAGAATTAGACTAAGACAAAAAATAAAAATTGTCTGACCTTAAGGAAACATTCCTTTTTTCCATTCCTCATTTATCTCTTTGCATCCTATAAAAGGTATTTTCAGACTAACAGGTATGGATAAATGTTATCAACAAACTATATACAGTTGTCACCTCTTGATAGCGAACAGGAAGTTTTTTGCTACACATTTAGTACACTTGTATAGACTGGTTTAAACAAGTGCCAGGTCAGGTCAGGTCATAGGGCTTTACAAGCTGTTGTAGTGCACGCCTGTCTTGGGCACAAGAGCCGGCCTCTCCATCCAGGACAGGAAAGGTGGGGGGGGGGGGGGAGGGACCACCTGTACTGGCAGGTGCAAGGGAGCACCAGCAGCCTGACCAAGGTTGGTAGCAGGCAAGGATGGGGGTGATGGTGCTATGGAATTTTGAATGACGCAGAGTATTACGCCAAAGAGAAAAAGTGCGAAAATTTGGTTGAGGAAATTGGGCGCAATTTTGAATCGTCGGTCAAAAAGAAAGTTCCAGAGCTAGTATAGGTTTTGACATTAGAGAATCGAGAGTAGCTCGTTAATTAGACCTCTATGATGCTGTGGTGTATCCCTAGGTTGCCCATAGGGCCCTTAAAAAGGGCCTGACTGCTTCTGGTCGTGGCATGACAACCCAGGGGAGACCCGTGCAATTGTGTAGATTGGGGGTGGGATAAGGTAGGCTGATATTCTTTTGAAACAAGTGCCATCACAATTTACATTTTATACTCGTAAAACCTGCACCAGGACAAATTTAACAAGCATTCTGAGAGTACTGCTATAGCAATACATGTCCCCTACCAGGCCCAAACAAATTTTATATTGCCTAAATTCAAGGGCCATAACTCTGTGAAAAATGGGTAAGGTCTCACTACACAGATGTCATCTGCCATTGAAACCCATGTTAAACTGCCCAACTTCAAGCGAAGATTGCCCATAGAACGGTTCTCGTTGGCACTAACAACATACACCATTGCAAACATACATTATATAAGCATTTATTTTCACTCCAAAATTGAGAACATTTCCGTCTCAGTTTTTTGCTATATGACCGCATCTGGCTGTAGTACCGGTCCGAATAGGTGGTTCATTAACCGATTCACTCCGGCTGTCACTTGCACTATATACCCATGTCCCAAAAGGTCGATGCACAATATTACAAAATAACATGGGCAAAATACAGCCAGAAGGCTTACCATTAAACATACATACTGTTTTAATTCTTCACAATTTGCTAGAAGTGAATATGTGACCCATAACATGTGTCCCAATTAGGAACTATAGTGGACCGTGATAAATGAACTGTCACCTGGAAGTGATCTGTGTAGTGAGACCTAAATTGCCATAAATATTCAACCTGGTCTATAGCAGAACATGATTAAGCTATACACAAAATTTCAGCTCAATATCTCAAGAGATTCTAACCCCCCCCCCCCCCAAAAAAAAAAACCACAACAAAAACAAAAAAAACATCTGGAAAACTATGTGGGACATACGGATAGACAGACAGACGGACATGAAACATATAGTCCCTTAGGTTGGACTGGTAGAGGACTAAATAGCAAACAAATAATTTTGCTTCTGTGAGAAACAAAAATCATTTCAATATTTTGAAAATTCTGCCTAACAGCAATTAAACTCAAGTCTTTCAAGTTATAAGAATGAAAGAAAAGAACAAAAGAAAAAGAAATAGAGAAGAAAATAATATGGAAAGCAATAAACAAAGAAAATAATATCTATTCTGTCCTGATCTGATATAAGGAAATAACTGCAAAATTGAACATCCTCTTATTACAAACTCCATTGTTCTCTTTACTTGAATGATTACTGAATGTTTAACAACACCCTATAAAAAAAAAAAAAGACCCATCAGCTATTGGGTGTCAAATAAAGGTAAGTAATACTATATGAATATGATTAATTACATTAAAATAATAATTATATAATTATGTAAAAACACAGTGTAAAGAGCTGGGATGGGGTGGGGAGTATAATTTTGTATACCTTACAATCTCTTTACATGATTGCATAATATAAAACAAGTTAAGGTATGGTGGTGGTGGGAATAATCAACATGATAGTAAGACAGAATTATCTTGCACGGTTTTTCACACACTCAAACCTAAAAAATTACCTGCTGAATGAAAAATGTCAGTCTCTCACTAAAACACATCAATCAAACTGAATATACGAGTGTAGTTTTTCTTTTTATAATACTTCAACGTTTTTCTCTTTTTACTGAAATTAAATTACATTCAACAACCTTCTTTTGGCTGTAAGCATATATGTTGGCAGTTCAATGCAAAATTGTTTAATGCTTATAAAAAAACAAAGAAAAGATATGCTATATCAAAATAGTTCACCAGTTTTTTTGTTTTTCTTTTCTTCAAGGTTATAACATTTATTTGATGATTGATAGTTAAACAAGCATTTTGAGAGTACTGCTAAAGCAATACACGTCCCTTACCGTACCCAACAATTTTTCATACCTCCTAAATTCAAGGGCCAAATTAACATCTGTGAAAAGTGGGTAATCACCATGAAAGTTAAACTTGATTAGTAACAGTACAATATCTCAAAGCCTTCTGCAAAAAACATCCGGAAACCTATATGTGGGACAGACGGATGGACCGACAGAAGGACGGAGATGAAACCTATAGTCCCCTGTGGTTGGATCGGTAGGGGACTAATAACTACTAACTGCATAGTGGCATGGTTGTCATTCACCATCATTAAAAATATCTGACATATTATGGAGCCAGTTGTTCAAATCTTAGTTAACAGAAATGTACAAACCGAACGACTGAAACAAAACGAAAAATTTAAAACATAATGGTGAAAGTTGATTTAGAACAACCAAATGTATCCATATATGATCAGATTTAAATTTTATTTCATATTTGTGCAAAAATAATTAAAAGAAAAATATAAGACTAACCCAGAGTTAAACTATGCTTTGAACAACTGGACCATGAAGATTTTTTTGTTTTTTAACTTTATTATAATAAACTACAAACTATTTTCTTGCTGAATAGTTTCTAAGATGGAGGGGGTGGTCGGTGAGGATGTAAAATAACCAAAATATATAATGAGAAGGAAAAAAACAAAAAAACAACTATTATGTTTTCTAAATATTTGTTTAGTTTTTAGTGTGCACATCACAATGCTTGGGGTAGTGTTATTTTTAGCAAGTCGTGATGCAGGTGTCTCCAGACAAGATAAAGATAGAAGGTCAGAGGAATTTTAGTTCATTACTACAATGAAACAAATCCAGTATTTAAACAATATTGAGGATTAAATGAAAACAAATAACTCCAATTATTTTTATTCTTGTTTATTTTTTAATAGAGGTAAACAAACAAATTGGTTACTCCCTACAATGCTTAATATAGTTTAAAATCCACATAAGTAATATTTACAGTAAAATCATCAGATGATCCAATTTGATATTGCCACCATTTTGGTTATTCTTGTTCTTGTTCCATTCATTTAGTTGTCATCCATTCATGTATGCTGAACAAAAAAAAACCCAGCCCAGTCTATTAAGACTTTTTGTATTATGTAGAAAATGACAAGATCTCAAACTACTAAAATAAAATAATAAATCTTTTTTTCTTTTTTTTAAGACTTCAGTTGCTTGTCTATGAAATATGTTCACTCCAGACACTAGAATTATAATCAGTCCAGTTTGAAGTTATCAGAGACTTCATATCAAAGTGTTGAAAATATTCCAGTCTGTGGCTGAAAACAAAAAACAGAAACTGTCTTTATACTGAATTGATAGGCAATGAATATGACAAATACTGGTAATCTCAAAGATTCTCTTTGGGTTATTTCCCATTCCTACCAGTGCTCCATGATTAACCTTCAGGTAGTTTAATGACACCACTAGGGGACATTAATTTATTAACCATCGGCTACTGGATGTCAAACATTTAGTAATTTTGACATAGAGTTTTAGAGAAGAAACCTGCTAAATTTTTCCATTAGTAGCAAGGAATCTTTTATATGCACCATCCCACCATGGTCTTCGATATACCAGTTGTGGTGCACTGGCTGGAACGAGAAATAGCCTATTTTAAACTTCAGAGGCTAGGGCAAATTTGTAGCAGCAGCAGTTACAATTAAATTTATCATCATCATCATCATCATCATCATTACTACAATCATCATCATCATCACCACCACCACCATCATCATCATCATCATAATCAAACTGTGTTGATTTGAATACAGGTAAGTGCTGAATTCAATAGGATTTAGTTTTTACAGCTGTATGAACCAGCAAGGAAATTGATAATCAATATGCTTTTTGGAGGTCAGAAAAACACCCAAGAACAATGTTTAATCAGCATTTACTCAGTATTAACATATGGTATTTGCCAAATCATGTTTACATATTCAAGTGAAAACAAAATCTATACATAGGCTATCTTATTTGATTTGAAAAAAAAAAAAACACATTGTTATTTGCACTTTGAACACGTGGAAGTGATATGTAGCTCAGTGGAAGAGTGCTAATCACAGGTATCATGAGCTGGCAACCCCATTTAGGGTTCACACTTGAAATTTTTTTGGAGTAGCCAATTTTCAGATATATAAAGTATATCCTTGAACATTATTAAAATGTGGTTAATTTCAGAAAATTTTGTTAGCCAAAGACTAAATTTTGTAGCCACTTCATATAAAAAAAAGGCAATTAGCTATTTTGGCAATGGACAGGGTGAGCTGTGAACATTGATCCTACTCATTGGGAGCAATCTTGTGGAATACGAGAATCCTACTCTCTTGGGGTTCCTGTTTCAACCAGTTCTCCACAACTGATATATCAATGATTATGTGCTATTCTATTTGTGGGAAAGTGCATATAATATATATATATATATATATACAAGACCTTGCTGCTACCAACAAAAGGCATATGTTGACAAAACATTTCTTTTTATTCTCTAGACAAAGTATTCTATCGTAATGTTATAACTAACATAGATACTAAGTAAACACTGTACTGGGGTGTAATTGGACAAATATTTCTTTTCTAACAGCCTTGAATTAAGCCTTCTTTTTGCAGTGTCTTTGGGTGCTAATTTTTTTAGATAAACCTTCCTTTCCAAACAGCCACTGATTAAACAATGTGTGGGAGTTTCGTTAAACAAAGACTCCTCTCCTAATATCTATTGATTAAAAATGAACTTCAAAACTTAATAAATAAACATAATCATGTTGATAAAAATCAAATTAAAATCTCACAAATTAGGTTCACTGAATTCTCCTCATTAATCAATGACTCCTTTTCTAATAGCTACTGAATAAAAATACATTTTAAAACAAAATAAATAAAAATAATCATGTTGATAAAAATCAAATTAAAATCTCACAAATTTGGTTCAGTGAATTTTCCTTGTTTGACAGGGTATAAAGCTTCATAGACTCGCTTCTCCTTTGATCCATGAATTGCAAATGCATTAAACTTTGAGACACAGGGAGGAAAGTAACTCAGTGGAAGAGTTGTCTCCCCATGCCATATATTATTCTCTATCCTCACCGAGAACTCTAGTGGTAGCTGCTCCTAAAAATATAAAATACTAATATTGTTACCACATAAAGTGATACCACATAAAGTGATAAAGATATATATATTATTTTTAATTAACAAAGGGTCTCATAACATTTTCCCAACATATCCTTTAATATTCCAGTTGTGAAAGCAATTATTGGAATGGGGTCAACGTAATGGAGATTGGATCCTCTGATGCTGTGTTCACACTGAAAGTGAATTAAAACCAATTTCCTAAAATTGGTTTCAAATCAAATTCATCGTGAATACTGATAATGCAATGAGTTTCACATGGCTTCAAGCAAGTAATTCACAATCAAATAATGATGTCATCAAAACATCGTCATTACACCAATTCAGATCAATACCAAGATGGTTATGTACTTGCAGCTGTCAATGCTCTAAGTCTTGTTTGGTGATCAGCACCATTTCACAGGCCCTGTGCTTATAAAAAAAGTTTGTTTTGTTTAAACACATAACTAGAGCACATTGATTTATCAATCATCAGCAGCTATGCAATCATAGCTATACCACGGCCTTTGATATACCAGTCATGGTGCACTGGCTGGAATGGGAAAATGCCCAATGGGTCACAGATGGGGATCGATCGCAGATCAAACGTGCATCAGGCGAGTGCTTTACGACTGGATTATGTTCTGCCACACCTGTGCTTATAAAACTATTACTGGTAGTCTAAACTCAAAACTCTATGGAGTCTGAGAGTTTAACATCTTAGAGATTTGGGTCTAGATATTAAAGTTTTATAATTACTAGCCCTGGTTTGTCAAATGTGTGAATATTTCACAATCTTGAATGTAAAATGTTAGATTCCTGCAGACTCCTTTCAGCTGACCCTCAATATCATTTACTTTCCAAACTTTGACCAAGATGTTTATTTTGTTTAATGACACCACTAGAGCACATTGATTAATTAATCATCGGCTATTGGATGTCAAACGTGGTAATTATGACTGTAGTCATCAGAGGAAACCCGCTACATTTTTCCTAATGCAGCAAGGGATCTTTTATATGCACTTCTCCACAGACAGGAAAGCACACACCACAGCCTTTATCCAGTTGTGGTGCACTGGTTGGAACGGGGAAAAAAACAATCAGCTGAATGGATCCACTGAGGTGGTTCGATCCTGCGACGCAAGCACCTCAAGCGAGCATTCAACCAACTGAGCTAAATCCGGCCCCAAACTTCGACCAATGCAATGACCTCATGCAGACAGCATCCACACTGAACCGTTACCCCAGTCTGTAATTCACACCAATAAATATGTATCTTGACAGAAATGACCAACCAGCCTTTGTAGTGTTGTGGTTAAGCCATCACACATAATGCTGGTAGGTACCCATACCAGTACCGGCTCCCACCCGGAGCATGTTTTACCTCAGTAGGTAGGTGTAAGGCTACTACACTGACATCTCTCTCTCACTAATCACTAACTTCGGACAGACAGCCCAGATAGCTGAGGTGTGTGTCCAGGACAGTGTGCTTGAACCTTAAACAGAAATAAGCATAAATGAAATGAATGAATGAAAGGACCAACAGCAAATATCAAAACAGCAACTACACTTACTGACAGAATCAAAATGGTAGTACACATATGAAGACTGCATTTATGCTTATCCAGTGTGTTTTTATTGAATCATATTAAAACAGTGACACTGTAAGTCAACCACTAACTGTAAATTCCTGTCGTGGACAAATATCTCAGATTATAGCTGAGATGTATGTCCAGGACAATGTGCTTGAACCTTAAGTGGGGGCAGGACATAGTCCAGTGATAAAGCAGTTGCTTGATTATAATTAAAATCTTCACAGAGTTGTCAAATATACATATAGCCAAAGGTAAAGTGCGAGTCCGATATATTTTAACATGCTCCTATACCACTAAGGTTTCGAGCATGTGTGTCCCGGGTCTTGTCTCTGGATAGCCAGAAGCCTGATCCGGGACAGAAAAAAGTAAAGTTGTTTAAAACAAAAACCCACAGATGTCCAAGCAAGAAATGGCATTTAGGGTTAACACAGCTAAAAGTCATATTAAAGTCATTAACCAGTGAACATATCTAAAAATGGTGAATATTTTAAGTGAAAAAAAGAAGAAGAAAGAAAGAGTACCTGAGATGAGGATGTGAGACATAACCCAGTGGTAAAGCATTCACTTGATGCACGTCAGTCTAGGATTGACTCCCATCGGTAGGCCCTCTGGACTATTTTCATTCCAGCCAGTGCACCACGACTGTTTATTAAAAACCGTGATATGAGCTATCCTGTCTGTGGGATGGTGCATATTAAAGATCTCTTACTACTAATAGAAAATGTGGCAGTTTTCCTCTAAGAATATAAGTCAGAATTACCATATGTTTGACATCCAATAGCCTATGATTACTAAATCAATATGCTGTAGTGGTGTCATTAAACAAAACAAAATTTTACACTTTTTTTAACCTTAAGTGGATAAAAGCATGATAATAAACTAAAACTGAAAACAAAACAACAGACACTTCAGTCTTAATACATCAATTGTGGACTAGGCTAACTTTGTCATAAAAAGCTACAGTCAATTAACTTTGTTTGTTTAAGGATTATTGGCAGTGTTGCAGTGAAGAAGAATTGTTCACTGTCACCGTTATGTTGACATTGCTTTGACACATAATTATGTAAACAAAAATTCATTACTCAGAAATTGTTTTGGAAAAAACTACAATCTGAAGTAACCAGACATCAATCAAAGAAGATGCATGTTATCACAGTAAAAACACATGTTGACAGACAAACTGTAAATATTAGTGGCAGTGGACTCTTTATCTTAACCAGATTCAAGAGGAAATATTAGTGGCAGTGGACTCTTTATCTAAACCAGATTCAAGAGGGAATATTAGTGGCAGTGGACTCTTTATCTAAACCAGATTCAAGAGGGAATATTAGTGGCAGTGGATTCTTTATCTAAACCAGATTCAAGAGGGAATACTGGTGGCAGTGGATTCTTTATCTAAACCAGATTCAAGAGGGAATATTAGTGGCAGTGGATTCTTTATCTAAACCAGATTCAAGAGGGAATACTGGTGGCAGTGGATTCTTTATCTAAACCAGATTCAAGAGGGAATACTGGTGGCAGTGGATTCTTTATCTAAACCAGATTCAAGAGGGAATACTGGTGGCAGTGGACTCTTTTATCTTAACCAGATTCAAGAGGGAATATTAGTGGCAGTGGACTCTTTATCTAAACCAGATTCAAGAGGGAATATTAGTGGCAGTGGACTCTTCATCTTAACCAGATTCAAGAGGGAATATTAGTGGCAGTGGACTCTTTAGCTAAACCAGATTCAAGAGGGAATATTAGTGGCAGTGGACTCTTTATCTAGACCAGATTCAAGAGGGAATATTAGTGGCAGTGGACTCTTTATCTAGACCAGATTCAAGAGGGAATATTAGTGGCAGAGGACTTTTATCTAAACCAGATTCAAGGGGATATTAGTGGCAGTGGACTCTTTATCTAAACCAGATTCAAGAGGGAATATTAGTGGCAGTGGACTCTTTATCTAAACCAGATTCAAGAGGGAATATTAGTGGCAGAGGACTCTTTATCTAAACAAGATTCAAGAGGGAATATTAGTGGCAGTGGACTCTTTATCTAAACCAGATTCAAGAGGGAATATTAGTGGCAGTGGACTCTTTATCTAAACCAGATTCAAGAGGGAATATTAGTGGCAGTGGACTCTTTATCTAAACCAGATTCAAGAGGGAATATTAGTGGCAGTGGACTCCTTATCTAAACAAGATTCAAGAGGGAATATTAGTGGCAGTGGACTCTTTATCTAAACCAGATTCAAGAGGGAATATTAGTGGCAGAGGACTCTTTATCTAAACCAGATTCAAGAGGGAATATTAGTGGCAGTGGACTCTTTATCTAAACCAGATTCAAGTAAGGAAATGTGCTGCTATATATCAAGTGCTAGCATTAGACAAACACATCCTTTTGTTTTCTTCTTTTTTTCATTTTCACTTTTATTTGATCTTGCATTCACATATTTAAATACATACAGTACATCTACACAAAACTATGTTTTGTCACATTAAAACAAAATATATATCCATGAATATTATACAAACTTACAGATATTGCATGATACATTTATGAAAATAAAGCCTGCTCAATATTTTTCTTATTCTAGATGTCTTAACCATATGCCTGATGCCATATAACCTTAAATAAAATGTGTCGAGTGCTTCGTTAAATAAAACATTTCTTTCTTTTTGTTTTTTAGACATACGTGACCCAAGATATTGTTTTCTTTAAGATAGACCCATTGGGCTATTTCTCATTCCAGCCAGTGCACCATGGCTGGTATATCAAAGGCTGTGGTATGTGCTATCCTGTCTGTGGGATGGTACATATAAAAGATCCCTTGCTACTAATGGAAAAATGTAGCGGGTTTCCTCTCTAAGACTATATGTCCAAATTACAAAATGTTTGACATCCAGCAGCCAATGATTAATAAATCAATGTGCTCTAGTTGTGTTGTTAAGCAAAACAAACTTTTTCTTTAAGGTAGAAGTATATTAAATAATGTCTCACCAGGTCAAAGTCTGAAGTGTTGCATCAAGTAACACCATGCCTACATGACAGGTTACACAATTCCAGCAATTTAATTTGAACTAATGTCAATGTACAGCTATTAATGTGCATAAAACATGTGCATTCTATTAAAATTAGGATGGTAATTTTTGTGCAGGTAGTTTGTGCATCATACTGGTTTGTACACAGAAATTTAGATTACATTAAGTCCACTTTAGCTTGTAATAAATGTACAAGGAAATGAATATTTAATGACACCCCAGCACACATTGAATTGTGGCTATTTGGTGACAGCATTAAGTGGCATGTAGCTCAGTGGTCTGATGGGTCATGGGTTCAAATCCACCTTGAGGTATTTCCCATTCCACAATTCATATATCAAAGGGTGTGGTATACAATACAATGTAGGAAAGAGCATTTAAAAACATGTTTGCTTTTAACCAATAGGAGTAACATATGTGGCAGCAGCTGGTTTCTTCTTTAATTCTCTATATCAAAAGTCATAATGAGTAAAAGACATCCAACAGCAGCTGATGAAACATCAGGACAGTGCTTGTCATTAAACACTTTTCTTTTCTGACAATGTCTGTCTGAAATAAAACTCTGTATTTTCCTGCCATCGCCTTGGTGATCAGAAATAATCTATGGGAGTAAAGCTGCAGACAAAACTAATAAATAAAACATGAGAGTGCATACAGAATATGTCCAAGTGATCCACTCTGAACGGCAGGAAATGGCACTTAACAAACAACCCTAATACACTTGTTGCTTCATGTAAATGCCAGCTTCAGTTGTTTTAAAGCCCAATGCAGCCAGGCATTGACTAACTTAATGCCGAAACTTACATAGAATATACATATGCCATGCATCACCACACCCTCTAATAAAAAGATATGACTCACTCGCATACAACATTTGATATATGTACGTGGATAGATCACAATAATTCCCACTTGAGTTATTAAGTGCATGTATCTCTTGACTTTGTGTTAATTTATCAGGGATATTCCAAAAATCTAAATAAAAAGAAAAGGAATATTTGCTCGACACCTCAGCACATTAAATTGGGTGCACAGATCCAGGGGGAGGTGCCAAGGGGCATACACCCTTCCCCTTTTTTGCAAAATTAAATAATAATAAAAGCCTGTTCAAACACCTCTTATCATCTCCAATGCCCCCCCACCCACCCCCCAAGTCACAAACCCCTGGATCTATGCCTGCATTAAACTAGAGTTAATTTGGTATCCAGTACAAGGTTAATTCAAGACTTGACCACAAATGATTGCAATAGAATTAGAAGGGAAATGTTTTAAATATTATTCAACCAGAGAATAAAACAAAATGACTTCTCCATAAAATATATTTGAATGTAATATGCAACATGTCTGTGAAAATAATATATACAAGTAAGGTACCAGGTACCAGATGTTACAGGATGAGTCAAAGGCAAACACAGTTGATTGATAAAAAAAGTATCATGCATGGCTAGAAATGTTTTGATTGTCTGCTTATTGCAAAAGTGAAACAACTGGTTTACAAACATAACAAATAAAATTGGAGATAAAATGCTGTTTTCTGAGAAAGGTTTCAAATAAAGTCTAACAGTTGGATGTATACTTTCCCTAGAAATAATTAATTTTTATAATGTTTATACCGGTGTGGCAGGACATGCTCATCTTTCGTGAACACCTGATATCATCACTCTTTTAACACTGATTCAGGAATGCATGTCATCACAGCTTTATTTATTCCAATGAGCTCTGTCTTGTGTTAGTTTTCATTAAGAAAACTAGTCTGGGAGTGGTAGTCATCTTTTACATAGTGCAGTAAAGGATCTCCTTGGGAGTGGCTGTCCTCCTATAGATGAGGCACTAGATAGAGATTCATGGAATCAGCTACTATTTTACTAAAATGCCCATTCCACTCTGCACTGTGCAGCAATATGGTCTTGATCGCAGATTATGGTTTTGTCATTCAGAATTACAAGTATGTTTTTTATTCATACTAATTGCCTGAGGTGTGATGGGTTGCAGGATCAACTACCCTCTATGTTTTTGTGTTTTCCCCCATATCAACCAGTACCCCTTGACTGGTCCATCAAAAACCATGGTATGTACTGTCATGTCTATGGGAAAATGCATATCAAAGATCCCCTGCTGCTTTATAGATAGGAATAGAGGTTTTGTCTCTCTCTCTCTCTCTCTCTCTCTCTCTCTCTCTCTCTCTCTCTCTCTCTCTCTCTCTCTCTCTCATTCTCTCTTTGTCTTATTCTCTTGACCAAGCATCAAGATCACCAACTGTTCAGATACCATATAGCTTAAGTTTAAAATGTTCTGAGATGTCGTTAAACAAATATTTCTTTCCTTTCTTTTGTTCATGCTAAAATATAATCAAGTTTCCATCCATCCATCATCCATCCATTTATGGGCGTCTCAGAATTAACAATTTGTTGGATTACGCAAAAAATCAATTCACGTTTTACATAGCCCATTATATCCTAGATGTCATGCATGAATGAAAAATAGGTTCTTGCAAGTTTCAGACGCCAACATCCATCAAGGAATTCATCAACTGCAAGAACAGGTACGGTAATTTGTGCATCCATTATATCCTAGATGTCATGCATGAATGAAAAATAAGTTCTTGCAAGTTTCAGATGCCAACATCCATCAAGGAATTCATCAAATGCAAGAACAGGTACGGTAATTTGTGCATCCATTATTGTATCTGCACTAATATTATTTAACCAAGGCTTTACATACTGGAATGAGATGTTAACTAAGACTTTACCAACAATCTAATCATGATACATTTACCAGTAGTACCCAGTAGTATTAAAGAAGGAAATGTTTTATTTAACAACGCACTCAACACTTTTTATTTATGGTTATATGGCGTCGGACATATGGTTAAGGACCACACAGATATTGAGAGAGGAAACCCGCTGTCGCCACTTCATGGGCTACTCTTTTCGATTAACAGCAAGGGATTTTTTATGTACACCATCCTACAGACAGGATAGTACATACCATGGGCTTTGTTACACCAGTTGTGGAGCACTGGCTGGAACGAGGAATAGCCCAATGGGTCCACCGACGGGGATCGATCCTACACCGACCGTGCATCAAGTGACCGCTTTACCACTGGGCCAGTAGTATTACTTACACTGCTTAAACCATACTGAAATAGACATTCATCAAAGTACACATTTTATTATTATAATTATTATAATAATAATAATAATAATAATTATTATTATTATTATTATTATTATTTATTTTATTATTATTTTTTATTTATTTATTTATTTTATTTTTTATTCACAAAATCTATCACAAAATCTTGTCCGTAACCAGGGCTGAAATCAAAGGACAGGTAATCAACATAGCCTTGAGTAATTAAAGAACACACCACCTTTGATTTTTGCTGGAAGGCATATAGACAGGTGCTAAATCAAGTCATATAATTACCTGGACAATATTTTCCCTTCCTTTCAACAGCAGTACTAAGTGTTGACCATGACTACAAATCAAACCATAATTAAATATTACTGATTAATTCATCATTCATCAAATATTTGTCATGTTATACACAATGGGCTGATACCAGCTGTTGGCTATTTATCATGCAGGTGATTTTGAACTGAGAAGGGTATCAGTCATGTGGTTCAAGCTGGATATGACACCTCTTTTTATCATCCATGTACATTAAAAGTAAGTAACAGATATTACATAACATTGTATGATAACTTACTTTTGTTTGACATCCAATAGCTAATATGTATTTTTTGGTGCTGGGATGTTGTTAAACATTCATTCATTGTATTATAAATATTAAGTGATGATTTCAGTATTGTTTACAACAGACATTCATAACATGGACAGATCATAATTTCAGATACTGTTATTCAAAGTTATAACTGGTTGTCTACAGAAGACAAAAAGTCACAAAAGAAAGGAATATCAATTGACACCCCAGCACATTGTTTAATAATCAACATTTAACATGTTTTTTGTGACTGGAAATAGATGCGATTATTTCTTAAATAAAATTGTATTGTGGTTTATAATGTGTGTGGATGCAGATGTATCAACTATTATTGTTTTACTCATGTATGCTTACAAATCATACTGTGGTATACAATACAAGAATGTTACTACAGAAAAAAAGACAATATTGTTTGAATATTTAGTATGTAAAACTAAGGACCAATAAATTTATTTTTAAAATTTTAAAATTCAAAGAAAAATAACTGACGGGCACAGCTCCACTTCCAGATACTCTTCCTTGTCATTCAGAAAGAAGGCTTCGACAACTGAAAAAAAAGAAGAAGTTTATTTTGTTTAACGACACCACTAGAGCACATTGATTACTTAATATTTGGCTATTGGTTTGATTGATTTCAACTTATTTTCGTGCTTATATCCAATTAAGGTTCAAGCATGTTGTCCTGGGCACACTCCTCAGCTATCTGGGCTGCCTGTCCAGGACAATGGGTTAGTTGTTAGTTTGTTAGTGGTTAGTGAGAGAGAAGAGGGTGTAGTGGCCTTACACCTACCTATTGAGCCCTTAAGAACTCGCTCTGGGTTGGAGCCGGTACCGGGCTGCAAACCCTGTACCTACCAGCCTGTAGTCCGATGGCTTAACCACTGCACTACCGAGGCCGGTTTTGGCTATTGGATGTCAAACATTTGGTAATTATGACTCGTAGTCATCAGAGTTAACCTGCTACATTTTTGCACTTTCCCACAGACAGGAAAGCACATACCATGGCCTTTGACCAGTTATGGTCCACTGGTTGGAATGAGAAAAACCCCAATCAGTTGAATGAAAAAAACAAAAATCAGTGATTAGAATTAATGGCTTTTTATATTATTATAGGCATTCATGATTAAGTTTAATATTATAGATAATTTCAAATATTGTTTTAATCAGTAGCCATTAGTTATCTTATATACAGTATTTTTAACTTCTAGATCTAGATACAATAATGGTTTGCGGGAAAAAAGTAATAACTATCCCATATTGGAAATGTTTCAAAATACTCATTTTGGTGTCAGATGGAATTTGATACAGGGGTTCTCTTGTTGAAATCAAAGTAAATTAAGGATTGTCTGTTATTTCTTTTATGTTCATCAGGGTATGAACCCCCAAAAAATCATCCGCAAAATGTGTGAATCGGTGAAGCCGTTCTCACATAAGTTTGCAGATGATTTTTTTTTTTCATACCCAGATGAACGTAAAAGAAATAACAGACAATACTTATAATTAAATTTAAAACAGACTTACTAATAATAACATTAAAAGTTCACATTTTATTTTTAATAATTTTTTTGGTTAAAACAATAATGCTCAGTAAGACAAATTACCAATATAAAATGATGTCATCAGGTATGACATTCCTTGACGACATAATTTTTACATTCATCAATAAATGAACAAACTCCCGTTGCTATGTTTGGACCAATGGGATAACGTTATATTGTAATGAATGTATTGGAAATTTAATTATAAAGTATTTGTCTCAGCGAATCGATTAAAGTAAACAATGCACATATAAATTAAAATACAAATGTCAACAACAAACATTAACTGAATTCCAAAATAATCATATAAGTATTTTTCTACAATAAATAACAGGAATAATTTGAAGAAAATAGGAATACACATGTATTTGGTGGTCAAAACTACATATAATTGTAAAGAACGATAATATTATAAGTATTTATATTTCATACTTATTTATTGGTAGATTATATTGCAATATATATAGAAATGATTTACAGATTTATTACACATTAATTTATTTTTAGCTTTCATTTATCAATATCTATCAGTTGTACTTTGTATTTTGTATATTCTATGGTGAAATATTTATTTTTGAAAAATTCAATATGGCATGAGCATGCTTATGAGTCGGCATTATGTATAGAACTTTCAGGTAATTGTGAGGTGGGGGGAGAGTGTTCAGAGGAGCCTGTGTCTTCCCCAATTGAGGACGAAAATGTCTGGGGGTGGTTTCCTATTCTATATATATATAAATATAAAAATATGGCTTGTGCACACACACACACTCCCCCGAGACTATGTCTACCTCCACTAGAGATTGTGTCTCTCACACGAGATGTCATTCATACTGGCCTGAGCTGAGTTTGCATGTCCAGAAAAGCATACTTGAACTGTAGATGGATATGAGTACAGAAATATGTTTCATTGCATATATTATCGTCACCACCACTAACATATCCACAACTACCACAACCACCATCACCATCATCATATCATCATCATCATCATCATCATCATCATCATCATCATCATCATCATCATCATCATCATGAATATAATAGCTTTATAAAGGTATGGAATATGATCAATATTTTATTTGTAAGAAAATTATTGATCAGCACATTAGGAATGAGATACAATGTGTAAAATATATCACTGCCTCGGGGAAAACCATATTTTTGAGATATTAAGAATTAATGACTGCTGGTATAGAAAAATACTGTACATTTGTAGCTTAAATATCAAAGGTATTATATTAAACAAACATTACTTTCCTTTCTAATACTCAGTTAAAAGCAGTACAGTATTATTTTGGGATACTATCTCTCAAAACGTCATAATATTCAGCCAGTTTGAATGAAAATGTATCCTAAAATCCAGTATGTTTATTTTTAAAATAAATGTATGGTGTATACTACCAAATCAAAAAATTGGGGGTAAAGCTGCTCATTTTAGAGATAATGGGATAAGGCTATTTGACACAGTGGCACTAGTTGAAATAAAATTTCATTCATTTCTTTTTACACTATTTTTTTGACAACAAACACATTAACATTTGTCACCAATGACAAGACTTGCTCTATCAAATGTTTGCTGCACCTCAAACTTTGACCCAGTTGGAAGTTATTTGGTTTAGTACTAGCTTTAGGATGTTGTGGTGCACTGGTTAGAATGAGAAACAGCCCAGTTATAAATGAGCCATCAGACAGGGATCGATCTAGAGTGATTGTACAATTTTACAGGATTGCTTGCTGCTGATTAGTAAAAATGCCCTTATATGATATTAACAGGTTTTTTCTCTTACTACTCTGTAAACCATTCACAATTAGCATACAGGCAACTAACAGTCAGCATTCCTTTCCTTTCTACAGTGAAACCTGTCTAAACTGGACCCTCAACAAACCAGAATCCTGTCAAAATCAGCCTAGTTTCATGGTACCGAAATTTTTTAAATTCTGCAATGCGACCCTCTAAACACCGAATCCTGTCTAAATCAGATAAATATCAGGTCCCTGGGGCTGGTGTGGTCTGGTTTAGACAGGTTTCACTGTATATGTATTAAGTACATATATACTATGCTGTTTGTTCACCTATGTACTATACTCTTAAAACAAAGTAGGGGAACTCTAATAAAAATTTACAATTTCCAAAATTGTAAGGTATATTAGCTGTGGGGAATATGATAATAGTTAATTAATGGGGCAAACATTACAACTGGTAGTTCAGTATTACAGTAGGTTTTATGACCACCAAAGATCTTGAAGGACAATTGGGGTCAGAAATGAAATTTGAAAGTTGATGTTTTTTATCAGTAAATCGCAAATTCAAACAATAAAAATGACTAAAAACAAAACAATAACAACTGTATGATCAACAGAATGAAAAAGATTGACAGAAATAATGTTACACAGTGATTAATGGACCTTCCTGGAAATTGTCAAAATCGAGAATGACACCCCACGCATATGTACGGGCAACTGCATGATGTATGTGTAAACTATGGAATGTGTTTCGGTGTGTTGATAAACAGACCTGAACGTTCTTTACTGGGATGTCTGTGGTCAAAATGTATGTTCCGTCTAATAGTTCCCCTACTTTTTTTTGAAGAGTATAGTATAGATACAGTGAGCTACATTATCATATGCATGAGTGGCATAACTGAATTCTCACCTTTGTTCAGCATCATTTATTTTCAAAGAATAACCATGAATGTAAAAACTACACCCATGCTGGCCTTCATACATATTTGACCTAGCTTCTATACGAGACCACCCATTAGATTTGTTCTGATTCCAACCAATGCTCCAAGACTGTTATATGTAAAAAAAAATAAAAAACTGTATTTTCGAAGACCGTGATACGGTTCTCAAGCTGCAAACACTATCATAGCCAAGTGGCTATGGCTCCCGACCTCCAAATCATAACTGTTTTTTTCCACCACCTTTTATATTTGCCTGTCACCTCATAACATGACTCATAAGACAGTGTGGGTTCTCCCAATATAAAATCTAGACTACGTCAATAGATGTAAGTAAAATAATAATAGCCTGTGTGGCATTGCTGGGTTTCTTTTCCAGCACTCTAGGCTACAGTTACCATATATTTCATACACAATAGACCCCAATTAAACAATGTGCCAATACACAAACATTCTTGTTCTATCATATTATTTCATTCATTCATTCATGCATTCTTATTTTTCATACTTTTATCAATCTAAGGTTCAAGCACACTGTCCTGGGCACACACCTCAGCTATCTGGGCTATCTGTCCATGACAGTAGGTTAGTGGTTAACACTTGAGCCTTACACAGACCCATTGAGTTGTTAAACTAGCTCTGGGTGGGAGCCTGTACCTTGATTTGAACCCAGTACCTACCAGTCTTAAGTCTGATCTAGCTTAACCACTAGACCACCAAGGCCAGTTATCCTATTAAAAATCAGACTGCATTTAAAACCGTGACTGCATTCAACATCAGACACATATTTAAGGATTTATGGTAATTAATGCTAAACCACAAAAAAACTCTTTTTGTGTTCTCACTGAGTAATTACTTTAAACTTGAACTGACCTCTTTTAAAAGTATAAACATTTAAATGTGTCACTAATATTGAATCTGCAAAGTTGAAACATGCAATTGAAAACAAGCAAGACATTGCATACATGTACGGTAAGTAAGCAAGTGTTCAAGAAAACTTGCCCCCTCAGTCACCTGACTTTAAAAGCTGTCATCTAATTAGGACTGAGATCTTTTCTTTTCACATCATTATCAACTTATGCTCCCTAAACTTCGAAACTTTTAAGTGTAAAACTCTGTAATATATATAAATATATATACACAGATAAATTAATAAATCAATGGATAGATGGATGGATGTATAAAAAGATAGATGGATACATGGTGGGTGGGTGGATGGATGGATGGATGGATGGATGGATGGATGGATGGATGGATGGATGGATGGATGGACAGATGAGCTTTATGTAGAAATATATGTACAGATGGATTAATGGATGATTGGTGGACAGATGGAAAGATGGATGGATGGACAGATGGGTGGGTGGATGGATGGATGGGTGGATGGATGGATGGATACATGGATGGATGGATAGATAAATGGACAGATGAGCTTTATGTGGAAATATATGTACAGATGGATTAATGGATGATTGGATACAGATTGGACAGATGGAAAGATGGATGGATGGATGGATGGATGGATGGTAAATAAATAAAGTTTATTTTGTTTAATGACACCTCTAGAGCATATTGATTTATTTATCATCGGCTACTGGATGTCAAATATTTTAGTAATTTTGACAAATGGTCTTTGAGAGGAAACCTGCTACATTTTTCCATTAGTAGCAAGGAATCTTTTATATGCACCATCCCACAGACAGGATAGCACATACCACGACCTTTGATATACCAGTTGTGGTGCACTGGCTGGAATGAGAAATAGCCCAATGGGATGGATGGATAGATGGCTGGATAAATGGCTGGATGGCTGGCTGGCTGGCTGGCTGGCTGGCTGGCTGGCTGGCTGGCTGGCTGGCTGAATGGATGGAAGGATGATTGGATGGATGGATAAATGGATGGATGGATGCATGCATGGCTGGATGGATAAATGGATGAATAAATAAATGGATAGATGAGTTTTAGGTGGGAATATATGTACAGATAAATTACTAAATGATTGGTGGACAGATGGAAAGATGGATGGATGGATCAGTGGGTGGGTGTGTGCATGCGTGGATGGATGGATAGATGGATGTGCTGGTGCATGTGTGTGTGGATGGATGGATGGATGGTTGGATGCATGGATAAATGAACAAATGCGTTTTGGATGAAAATATAGGGATTAATGGATGGATGGATGGATGGATGGATGGATACATGGATGGATGGATAGATAAATGGACAGATGAGTTTTTGGTGAAAATATATGTACAGATAAATTAATGGATGATTAGTGGATAGATGGAAAGATGGATGGATGGATAGTGCATGCATGTGTGGGTGGATGGATGGATGAATGGATAAATGGACATATGAGTTTTAGGATGAGTTTTAGGACGAGTACTCATGGATGAGTAGATATTTGGATGTATAAATGAAAATATGGATGGATGGTTGGATGCATGGGGATTTTGTGTGAATGGATCAACTTTGTAAGTGGATAATTCAATAGATGGATAGGAAGATAGATAGCTGGATGGCTGGCTGGCTGGCTGGCTGGATGGATGGATGGATGGATGGATGGATGGATGGATGGATGGATGGATGGTCGGGTGAACAAACTTTGTAAGTGGATAATTCAATAGATGGATAGGAAGATAGATAGCTGAATGGATGGATGGATGAATGGATGGATGGATGGATAGATGGATGGATGGATGGATGGATGGATGGATGGATGGATGGATGGATGGATGGTCGGGTGAACAAATACATGGATAGAAAATACAGGAATGGTTAGGCAGGCATAAATATAATTATGTTTGTATTCTATCACAATTCCAGTCCCACAGACAAGTGTATATATCTTCATAGTCCCATGGACAGGTGTATATACCTTTATAGTCCCACAGACAGGTGTATATATCTTCATAGTCCCACAGACAGGTGTATATACCTTCATAGTCCCATAGATGGGTGTATATACTTTAAAAGTTCCACAGACAGGTGTATATACCTTCATAGTCCCACAGACAGGTGTATATAACCTTCATAGTCCCACAGACAGGTGTATATAACCTTCATAGTCCCACAGACAGGTGTATATAACCTTCATAGTCCCACATACAGGTGTATATACCTTCATAGTCTCACATACAGGTGTATATACCTTTATAGTCCCACAGACAGGTGTATATAACCTTTACAGTCCCACAGATAGGTGTATGTATCTTCATAGTCCCACAGACAGGTGTATATATCTTCATAATCCCACAGGCAGGTGTATACATACCTTCATAGTCCCACAGGCAGGGGAATGGTTGACCAGGGGAACCTGCTGGTGATGGTGGATCACTGAAGAATGGAGCCACCACATGCAGACAACATCCACTGTCTGAATCTGGCTGCAGTTCAATTCTGACTGGATCATGGTCGACTGCTTCACCATCCCACGTTTTACTAATAACAAAATTCCTGAAATGTCCAGAATATTACTGAGGTAATATTAACAGTAAATGTAATGTCTGTCTCGTGCTTATAAAACTTTTAGAATCCAGACTCAAGACTTATTAGAATTTGAGACTTTAATGTCATGGCAATCATTAGAGATCAAATCTAAACTTAAATACTGAGCCCCACTGGTGCTTAACACCTCCTGCTTAAAGCACATTTTCTTTTTTTAATACATTTTCTTGGGAAGCATGACTCAAACCCCCTAGAAATTTAGTTTTCCACAATTTAGACCTCCCTCCATAAATTCCTGCACACACGCCTATCCCACCCCACCAACATTGAACACTAAAAATTATTAATTTTAATAACCTACCACTGAATGAAACACAGAGTAGTTTTGCTGGATGCACATATAATTAAAGTTGGACATTAAACTTCAAGCTCCCCCCATCCCCCATAAATGATTTGATCGGGCTTAATCAGACCATCAAATTTCTCTCCCATGGCCATCCCATTGACAAGAACCGACCCTCCCCCCCCCCCCCATCTGTGGGCCCTGTATTAATGCAAAATACTAGTATACATAAGTGAAAGGAAACTACACCTGGAGAGTCACTGTTAGTGTTATGCAATACTCATTTATGAACTGTGTGTGCTACAGCTTCCAAATCAACCGTAACGGTGCACTCACGATCACGCCTATTGCAAACATTGATTTGTAAGAAAACCAATTACCGCCTGATCACCTTAACGTTTGCGTCAAAATCTGTTATCATTTATGTTATGCATTCTATAAGAGAGAGTTACTGACATGACATGAATGCGATACTAACATATAGCTGAGAAAGGTGAGAGAGAAAGACGAAAATCTGAAAGTTCACTCTTGTCGGCGTGTCATCCAAAGTGTAGGTCGAGCAAGCTGTCACGTGATCAAATGACCCAAGACAGAAGCAGCCATATTTGTTGTTGTGTGATTTCTGTGACTGTGAAAAGTAGCATATCAGTGGTGGCGTGGAGATACAGGAAGACACTGGATTGTACCGGATTTTCGCACATTTTTACGCGAACTGCAAGCAGGTAATGAAACACGTTCGTGTTAAGCAGATCGAAGAACAAAGTGTCTTGTCGCTATCTATAAAAAAAGGAACCCGGTTTGCCAGTGTCAAGTTTCAGTTTCTATCTTTAGATAATTCTTATCTGTCGCGATAGCCAAGCATTCGCTTGTTTGATTTCCATGGACACAGATTAGTCACTAAAGCCAGTAATTTGAGTAAACATAATGTTCTGCCATAAGTACATGCATTTAAACTAATTTGGCGATAGCTGAAAGATTTCTTTTTCAGTTTATACTATAATCTATAGTGCAGAGCACAGCGACTGAGCAAGGGGTCTGCGTTTTCAGACAAATTTCAGACCGCACCCCTTTTTATTCGACCATTGTATATTTAAAGATACATATAATATATATTTAATTCATGCATCAAATTGTCAAAAGAAAAAAGAAAGCTATATTCTGTTTCCTTTAATAAAATTATGGAATAGGCCTACATTTAAACTTAACTTTACCAAGTAAATAAACATTGATTTATAAATTCATTCCCGCAACTGCCAGTGCCATGTCACATTGACAGCAGACCCAGGGTGCACACATAGACCTATGTCTGAACTATGGTTGGATATGGGCATGTTAAAATGGTTTGGTTTGGTTTGGTAATGACTTTGTTATTGTCTGTACTAAATTGCTGTCACATCATGATCAGAATTCCGATGGCATTTCCCTCATATTATCTAGAAATGTGTTATAATCAGTAAATATAGGCCCACAAAGACATCTGAAGGGGTAGGCAAGGTTGAGACACTGACTCCCTCACCCTTAAGCTGAGTGGTGTGTTTGTTAGAGAATATGCATTGGCCCTACCAGTTGAGTGAATATTTGATTATTATTAATATTTGCCACGCTTGCATAACTGGCTCCTCCCCCAATCACACCCATTTACCACCCCAATTTATATTTGTCTGATGCCTAATATTCTATCCCCCACCTCTTTTTAAGGCATTTTTTGATGCCTTTGATACCACAAATGAATATATATATATATATTATTTATTTATTTATTTATTTATTTATTTTTCGGTCATCATATATGAGAATAATTAATGTAAGTTTTAAAGGAAACAAATATTTTTAAAGTATATGTACAGCATACAGTTACATACATACATACATACATGCAAATACATATGTGCATGCATTTTAAACTATGGTCTCTGATCTCGGTTTTATACAGGTAGTTTGTTAGACACTGACCTAAACAAACATTAACCTCTTCGTGTCTGGACTGGATGACGTCACAGATTGAGATTTTTTATGATGTAATACTAATTAAATAGTGTCCAGTGCACTCACATCTATAACGTAATTAAATTTATGGTGTGTTGTGCACTGAATATAAAATACAAAATATGATGCCAAGGTCAGTATATAATTAACATATATCTACATATAATTATATATATGTACACGAACAGACCTATTTCAGTTCCTGTACCAAGTGACATGAACTGAATAATTTACATGTTTCACCCATCCATTATCCATTCATCTGCATGCATCCATCCATCCCAATTGTGTGTGCAGGAAATTATGCAAGGGAAGGGTCTGTACTGTGGCGAGCAAACATTTTAGGGGTGGCCAGAAAGAAATTTTTGGGTATGGCGCTATGGAATTAAATGCAACCAGTCAGCAGGAGGTATGAGGGCCCAACCTCCAGAAAGAAAATGGGAAAAGTTTAGGGTTAGGGTTAAGAAAATCATACAGTAATGATAAGAGTAATTAATTTTGTCAAAAGATTAACTTGAAAAAATTAAATCTGCAACAACATTTTGGTATGGTGCCATACCCATATTTCTCTCTGGCAGAAACCCTGCCTGAACACCCCCCCCCCTCCCCCCCCCCCAATCAGATGCCTGCATCCATCTACCCATCCACCCATTCAGTCTAGGTTATTGTACATGTATGAATGTATTCATAGTTGTCATATTACGTGGGCCCCACTACAGGTACATAATATAATATATAGGGCTCTGTGTTCGTTATATACTACTCAAAAGAATTTAAGGGTCAGACGATATTTTCGACATTATTTTCTGAATGTCAATTATATTAGCTAGACCATAATGTCACGCATGGTATTGTTCCATTTTGACGAAAGTGGGTCTAAGCAACCCATCAATGAATTAAAATCCACTGTCATTGACACTGTCGACTAGTTCTAATGGCGAAAACATGCTTACATTTGCACGTAAATTAGGGCGAAAGCGAAAGGTCTGCTAAGTGCCCATAACTTGCTTTTTCACAAAGTGCTTCATTTGCACGCTTTGCATGTGTATTCCATGTCCCCGGTGCTGAATTTCCGTATAATTGGAGCTTGCGTTCGTGTACGGTGCACACTCCAAATTCGACAATGGTACGACGTCAACTGACTATCGAAGATCGAGGAAGGGCTATTGCTTGTCTTCAGGATGGCAATACGCAAAGAAATGTTGCTCTGAGACTTGGTGTCAGTCAGAGTGTCGTTGGCCTACTGTGGCAACGGTACCAAGCAACGAATTCTGTTCGAAATCGTCCACGTTCGGGAAGACCCAGAAGCACTACAAATAGAGAGGACCGCTACATCACCAATATGGCTCTACGTCAACGCACAACCACTGCACGCCGATTACGTGACAATCTGCGGACTGCGACTGGAACTCGAGTGTCTGATCAAACCATACGCAATCGTCTGAGAGCCAATAATCTACGCTGCCGTCGCCAGGCTGTTCGACCACCACTCCTACCACGTCACAGAACAGCCAGACGTCACTGGTGCGCTTCATCTGCGGTGGCAACGTGTTCAGTGGGGTCGAGTGATGTTCACTGATGAGCCAGGTTTAGTCTCCAGTTCAACGACGGTCGGCAACGTGTCTCAGACGTCCTGGGGAGCGCTTCGCTGATGTTCACTTAGACAATGTCCCGGTTCGGTGGTGGCAGCGTCATGGTGTGGGGCCCCATCTCTAGACCACAGGACCCCCCTCTATGTGGTGGAATGGCAAATCTGAATGGAATCCGCTATCGAATGAGATTATCCGGCCCATGCCCCTCTCCCAGGCCAAGCAGATTGGCGGCGGGGCATTCTGCAGGATGACAATGCCAGACCCCACCGTGCCAGAGTGGCAACGGACTTCCTGAACAACAAGGTATCGCCAGATGGATTGGCCATCATATTCAACTGACTTGGCCCCAATGAGAACGCCTGGGACGAATTAGGCAGGAGTGTTCGAGATAACCATGCCCCTCCGGCCAACCTTCATGGTCTGGGTCATTTATGGCACAGTGCCCCCCAGGCCATTCCCCAAGAGTTCTTCAGATGTGTAACGCATGAGGCAACGATGTGTTTCGAGAGTATTCGCGCCTTCAACACTATTAAACGAATGTTCTAATGTGTGACCATGTTTGACAACGTTCAACTTTGACAGCATGTCATGTGACCTTCTTGTATACAGTGACGTTTATTTGTGTTTTTTTGTAAATATGGAACAATAAATTAAATTTTTGGTGTAGTTTACATCATCAATCTAATACACTCTGAAACTTATTTGGTTATAAATTTTTGACCCTTACATTCTTTTGAGTAGTATATTTGGAAGTGAACGTAGGAGGCTGCACAAAGTAGGCAGCTGTGTTTAGTGAGTGCAGATAAGCATAGCATTACTGGCTGGGGGTTCAGTGATGTGTTTAAAACAGATTTTTTTAATTCATGTAATTTGTACTCTTGTATGTTAATCTTTCATCGATATAATTAAAAAAAAATCTACAAATATTTCAGCCTTGTTTTAATTGATCACTAACTTGTTAACATACATTTGTTAATGTTAAAAGAGCATTACAAATGTTGAATAATTATTTCATTTACTTTTTACTTAAATACAATTTTTGACTAACCTGCACAATGCACATATATTTATGGCACCTAACCCTCTCTTATAAAAAAAACCCAACACGGAAAACTAAACTCTACCCCATTTGAAGCAAGATGAAACAACCTAATGTCATGTGTATGTAATTTGTAAAGGATAGACGGTTGTCCTGTAGGCCAAGTTGATGAAAGTTATTGTAGAGTCTTGTTAACTTACTCTTTATTTGAGTTCTAGACTTATTATCATGCATGTAATGTATGTCGTTTATTATTACATTGACATCCAACAATTAACAGGATTCTGTTGCCAAATCAGTAGGCTTTCTTAATAAACTGAGTTCTAGCTGTCTTCATTGATTCAGTAATTCACTGTCAGAGTGAATCCCAGTTCAGAATGCCAAGTGATGTACGTCTATGATCATGATCAATGGCTTTTTTTCTAGCAGCTTTAGATATATTGCTCTCAACTTCATCAAACTTGTGCTTACAAAGAAACCTTCATTGCTGACCAGAGAAAATTAAATTTCCGGTTGCACAAGCACCGGCTCCAGTAATCAGTCTTGTTTCTCCTCCTCAATTAACAGCTTTAAAGGTCAGCCCGCGTCAGATCATGTTAATCCCAGGTTTAAAGTGCAATACTGACAGGACAAACACGGCTTGAATTTGAGGATCTCTATACTTACATACATGTAGGTCTTTCAATTTGTGTGGTCTTCTTGGAGATGTAGGCCTACATATGTCTGTGTGTGTGTCTGTGTGCATGCATGCATATGTGTTTGTGTGTGTTGTATACATTTGTATGTGCATGTTTGTGGGTGTCTGTGTTTGGTTGTACAGTAGAATCTCGTTGGCTCGACCTCGGAAGGGTCGATCACACTGCAACGCTCTAACCAAAAACGAAGTCCTGAGATTTTTGTTCAGTAAACATTTATATTAACTGCTGAAGGGTCGAACACGTCCAGGGTCGACTATAAGCCTTCGCTCGAACTAAATTGTCGGTCCCATCTATGTTAATAGCTATATTTCCCTCGAACTGGTGATCCATCAAATATCAATTAGGCCAAAAAAAAGAAGAAAAGAGTTGGTGATCGTCCTTTTGATCACACAAACCAGGGTGGGAGGAGGGGAGGTTGTTTTTTTTTTTTCTGTGAAAAACTTTATAAAACCCTGGAGACCAGGAGTAGCAGTCAACAGCGCATGCGCCTGGATGTTGTAGTTCCTTCACTGGCTGCCAGATGGACCTGGTGATGGTTTAACCCGTTACGGTGCTTACGAAAGTTGAATTGCTGCTATCTCGACACATTTTTAACAGTTTTTAACAAACTAAAAAATAAAATAATTTCTGGGGCGGGCGCATTTTTCAGGTACGGGTGGGGACAATCACCAACTCTTTTTTTTTATTTGGCCTTATGGCAAACCGGCAAACAGGACTAACAATTACTGCGCTTGCGCAGTTGGTTATTATAACTTTCTGATTAATTATTTAGGCGGAACGAACTATAGAAAGAAAGAAAGAAATGTTTTATTTGACGACGCAGACATAGATGAATTGGGGAATCGCAGCACTAGCTATGCAATCCTTTTGTCACCACACTTGTCATGTTTGTTAACGACTATCGGTAATGATCTTTCAAGTACAGCTAATGTTACTGCAACTGTTAGATGAACTGTGATACCAATCAAACAATTAGTGCACGACTACATTTTTGAAAAGTGGACAGTGCTGCGTTTTTTATTGTTGAAATATTCAAATTGTTCAGTAGTAAATTCATGTAAATACAGATTAAGAATTTGCCATTTATTTATTTGATTTCAGTGCATTTACGTGTATTACACAATTTGTATCTAATTCAACTTTCTAACTGATGTTACAGAAATGTCCGATGTTGACTGAATGGTTCGATCGAACTACCCGATGGGTCGAACACTTTCTCGAGCACCGACGGGGTTCGAGCCAACAGGAGTTAACTGTATATACATGTACATGTATGTGTGAATATTTGTTAAGTCATGTTGAAATTAAAGCTTTATGCTGAAACTGAAATATCACATTGTTTGTCCCAGTTTAATCTAATTTAATTGTGACTCTTTCTTGAGAATTGATTTTTTTTTTCTTTCTCATTTGCCATATAAAGTCAATCTTATACAAACCTGCATTGTTCAGTGTTTCATTATATGAAAGGAATGTTTGTTTAACAACATCCCTGTGCATTATTTAATCAAAAGCTATTAGGTGTCAACACATAAGAAAATCATGCCTACATGAATATGCCTACAATAAATATGACTACACTGTCAGTCTGTCCTTCAACCTCTTTAATCCTGTCTGTCTGTCTGTCTGTCTGTCTGTTGATATAGTCTTTCTCAACAACTACATGTTTACAACTGTATTCAATATAACTTTAAAATTAATACAAGTAATCAATCACTGTTGTCATGTTTCACCATGGTGATTTTTCTTAGCTAGATCTGTATCATGTATTAGTATGATGTATGTACATTGTACTGTCTTGCTTGGCTTGTAAATATCACTTCATTTTATTTTGTAATAAAAAATGTCTGAAATTTTGAACATTTCATCAACCAAATGTTGACATTGTCAGGAAAAAACTAAACATAATTATCAACAAGTGCAGCATTTAAAACCAGAAGTATATAATATGTTGTTTTGTATCTAATTTTACAGGAAGTTGCACATGAGGAAATTGAATGAAGTAAATGCGTGTAAACTAGAACTATTCTTATCTTAGAGTTTTTTTGTGTGTGTACATGTAGTTTGTTGTTATTTGCCAAACATGTTAATTAAACAAGATGGCAAACACAATTTACAGTCGTGTTGTGTCTTTGTTTTATAGCACTGTTAACAGCCACCTTGTTGAAGCGTTCTCTGAAACTTGTTATATTTGCATAGTAAAAGTGACAAATCTTTCAGGAGTAGCAGTAATTGGTAAATGTCTAAAACATGATAATTTTTCTCAAATAAAATTTATGCAAAATTTTAAAAAGAAAGAAGTCTTTGATGAATCCTAATAAAAAATCTCCCAATTAATTCCCCCTCCCCAATTATACAGGTAGAATATGTTTACTTTTTAATGAAATTTTCTTAAATTTGCTGTCTTTGTAACATATCTCTCAATAATGGAACTTTTTAAAATGACTAATTACATGACTGTTAGTTGGAAACATCTTACAAAGGCAGGAATGTCAAGTTTGTCAGGGTTTTTGGGGGTTTTTTTAATTTATAAAAAAATATTTATTGTCAATGATTCCTACTAACCTACTAATGGTGCATGTGTCAATTTGCATTGAACCGAACTGAACTCTTAAATAACACCAGAAATACTGAACCAAATGAATGATTACTTGAATTAGTGTCACTGAAAGTTTAACAACACCCCAGTATGAAATGTATACACATCAGCTATTGGGTGCACAATTAGTATAAAACTAAAAAATATATATATGTAATGTACATGTGTATCATGCATACATTTAGATATATATATATATAAAAGATATACACAATATGTTATTGTCTCACCTTGAGTTCATTTCTATAACACATTTAAGAAAAACAACCGAACAATAAAGACATAGCTGGGATAATGTACATGCATTGTCTAAAAGGTCTTGAAGAAGATTTAAGGAAAAAGACTTGACAATAAAGAAATATTTGGGATAATATATAGTGCAAAAGATTTCTGTAAAACGGTCTATTCTCTGATGGCCAGATCTGATTTTACATTCAGTATGTGTCACTGGAGACCACAGTCTTGATTCCTATGACCTAGTATTTACTAGGTTATGCACCGTTTCAGCTTTAAAAAAATACTCCAGTTTGAGATGTTCATTTGAAAATATTTACTCTTGGATGCGGCCGGCTAACAATGAAAAGGATCAACTGTCACTATTATCTAGATGGCCATTGTATTTAGGGTGTATTTGCTCTGAAATTCCATTGGCTTTCAATCAATAAACAGTCTTTTGTTAAGGCAAACTTACTTCGCAAGCGTATAATTTTGCCAATACTTGAGTAAAGGTGAACCTGTAATTTACTTTTCCAGCTGTCAGTTGCCATCTTGAAGATATCTTGTTAAATTGATGATCACTTAAGTGTGTGTGTGTGTATGTGCGTGTTTACATGTGCAAACGTGTGTTCTATTTTGTAAGTACAGTGTTCTTGCTGGGTGAAAATTAAAGGAGGCGGCCGCTCGGCACCACACCCTTCAACCCACCCCCCCCCACCAATAAACGAAAAGCAAAAAAAAAAAAAAAAAAAAAAAGATGGGGGGAGTAGTTTGGTTACCATATTGTTGTGTGTTGGTAGACTTTGTGAAAAAACATTTTGCCTACAAAAAAGTGCAAAAAGGTTTATAAATACGAAATACAAGCAGACTTAATTGAAACGAAGATGATATCGGTCTGACATTCACGGGCAGTTCCGGTTTTGGTGGGCCGATCAAAGTTTTAATATTATTATTTTTAATAAAGATTTCAAGATATATGAAAAACAATAAAGATGTTTGTAAAGTGATCTCCTAATGTCGGATACATTTTTGTTATTTCCATCTTCATCGAATGAATCGATCACTGTGATAAAATATTAGTTTCGTTTTTGTAAAGGCGGTGTATATATTATTTGGCACTCAAGATAAATGATTTTAATGATAAACACTACCACTTCCGTTGTTGATATAAGCATTCATATCCCCCCAAAATGAAAAGTTTACAATATTTTATAAAGAACTGCTGAATAAACAGAATGACAGAAAGTAAAAATCATCAGTTACAACCAATTATATCTGCAACTGAGGACAAAATATCAAACGATAGTTAGTGGAAACAAAAGACAGAATGACAAGTTCTGATCACGTGACAAATTTGGCGCCAAATAAGAGGGTTTTTTTCAATTGAAGATTGCCAAATCCATAAAAAATAAAATGTTTTCATTACTCACATAAAATATAACTTTTATTGAGTCTATCAAACATACAAATGGATACAGATATTGGACAAAATAGAGGCTGTTAAAAATACTGTTAAATTACGTTACAGTAACTGTTGTAAATGTCTCGTCAATTACTTTTTCGTACACAACGCAGCTTGTTTCCTTTGATGTCCAGTGTGCAGACTGATCGTTGTTTTTTGTGTGGTAAAAAGTGTGCATTTGGAAATAGTGGAGATAGGTGCTGGAAAATAAAGAGGGGGGCTCAAAAATAAAGGAGGGTGGGGAACGTGAAAGGAGGGCGGCAAAATGGAATAGCAGGGCGGGGCGCCCTGCTTAAATGGAGCAGCGAGAACACTGAAGTATGTAAACAGCACCAATTGAACATTCATGAGCAGAATGTAACTGATTGAAGATAAAAGGTGCTTGTCTGAAAGTGCAGTGATTAATAGGTCATGGATTCATTCTCCATCACCGGCCTCGGTGGCGTCGTGGCAGGCCATCGGTCTACAGGCTAGTAGGTACTGGGTTCGGATCCCAGTCGAGGCATGGAACTTTTAATCCAGATACCGACTCCAAACCCTGAGTGAGTGCTCCACAAGGCTCAGTGGGTAGGTGTAAACCACTTGCACCGACCAGTGATCCATAACTGGTTCAACAAAGGCCATGGTTTGTGCTATCCTGCCTGTGGGAAGCGCAAATAAAAGATCCCTTGCTGCCTGTCATAAAAGAGTAGCCTATGTGGCGACAGCGGGTTTCCTCTAAAAAAATCTGTGTGGTCCTTAACCATATGTCTGACGCAATATAACCATAAATAAAATGTGTTGAGTGCGTCGTTAAATAAAACATTTCTTTCTTTCATTCTCCATCATTGGACAGATCTTTTGTAGGGATTTCCAGTTCCAGTTCCAGTTCTTGTTCTTTGTATATTGTAGAGCTCCAGGTCAAGTCTGGTCACAGGGTTTTATTTGTACATTTAGAACAAGCTGTTGTAGCGCACACCTGTCAAGGGAGCAGATGCTGGCCTTGGCCGACTCCTCTATCCAGGACAGAAAAAGGGATCTGGTGGGTGGGAGAAGGGACCGCCCGTGCTTGCAAGTGCAAGGGAGCACTAGCAGCCTAACCGAGGTCGGTAGTGAGTGTAGTGCTCCAAAGTCCAAATGCTTTTACTTGCCCACATTCATGAGTTCTTGTCTACCGGTATATAGACTTATGGCCTTACATACAATAAAATAATTGATTGATGCCCACATTCACTAGGTTCAGGCTTGTGGACCCTGGGTCCTGTCTCTGATATGACCAGTGGTTTGACCCAGGGCAGATGGTGTAGTGCTCCACCACTACAGGGCCCCTGTAACATAAAGCACTCGTAACACTTACGTCAGACTTGCACCATAATGTGTGGCGTATGGCTGATGTAATTGTTACGAGTGCTTTGTATTACCGGGGTCTGGTCCTTATATCGGTGACCATCTTACATGCTATCCTCTGTGTGTAAACACATGCTATGTACATTACAGTTATTCTGTTGGCCTAATAGTCACTAATTAAACATTGTACTGAGGTGTCATTAACATTTCAGTGCTGCATATATATTTTACTTTTTGGTCAAAATATCCCATGTATTTACTGTCTGAAATTTTCCAGTAGGCTACAGGTACGGTAAACTTGATTAATATTGTGATATGGTTTTACCACAAGACGAAGTACACACCTTAGTGCTTGTTCATAATGTGTACATTTTGTGAACAGCCATTGGTATTTGCAGTGCATACACATCTACAATAAAAATAGTGCATGCATTGTAAATTTTACAACTCGAGGTTGGGCATAGACAATAGTTTATATGCACATGGCCATGTAAAATGTACAAGACATAATTTATTATTTTTATTTCCAGCAGAAGAATCATTTTTAGTTACATTACAGATACATTCCATGGTCAGTTGATCATTAGTTATATATATACATGTATGTATACAGACCTGTGTATATATTATATACATAATCTTGGCAGTTGGGTGTTCAGAAATCTAAATTAGCTGAAAGGCAAATATTAAATTTTCTGTCTGTTGATCCTGATGTTTACAAAAGTGACATAAATGAAACGAGGATTTGGAAACATACATACCTGTATGTGCATAGTAGTGTTAAAAATGTCAAGTGTACAACTGGCATAAAACACTTAACATAGCATAATAAACCTGTACAAACACATGTACATGTATCTTCATATACGCACACACAATAATTACTACATGTGCATACGTGTATATACATGTACAGTAAAACCTCTCTAAACTGGAGACCCTTGGTACCAAGACATATGTCTGGTTTTAAGAGGGATATGGTTTAAAGAGGTTAAATTATGTACTGGATTTTAAAAAGGGACTGTAAAATGTCCGGTTTTGAAGGAATTCTGCTTTACAGAAGGTCCGGTCTTGAGAAGTTTCACTATATATTGTAATGTATGTTGTAGGCACTATTTCAAATCAAAGAACAGATTTTGTTCTATGAGACCAGTGCATTTTTATTTGTTGCTTTACTGGTAAACTTAACAAAACAAAAAACAGAATGGAGAATGGTATAAAAATTAATACTTTAATGCATAATGTTCTCTATTTGTGTTTTTATTGGTTGCATTTTTATATGCCTGTCTTTGATTGGTCGTATTATGGTATGGTTCTGTCCATCTGTATACTTTTCTTTCAGTAGCATATTTTTCTTATCAATTCATATACGATTATCAAACCTTGTATGCAAATACAACGTGGGATAGCTGTGTCTCATGTACATTGACTAGGTCACTGTGACCTATTTTTATGCATTACTGCACATTAAAAAATTCCTTGTCCGGGCCATGTCTTCCATATCAGTTCATATAACACCTTCAATAATTTGTGGGCTTCTCCATCAAACTCCTGACGTGCATTTCATGTAGCTCAGTGATACCCTTGTCGGTTCTGATTTTCATCTTGATGTTCAGGGAATGTCCGCTACCGTGTTTCAGATTATCAGTGTTTCTTTGCTCACAGTATTTACACACAGCCATGTTTGTCTGTTTACTTTGGGTTATCTTAGCATTATTCTGACACAGATACTTTGGTAGTTTTAGAAGCAAGACCATGAATTAGTGATAATCCACTTGCTACACGTACAAACATAATATACCAGTATTTTTAACTGCATCTTAAGTGTTTAAGTTTTCAATTGTACTAAATTTTAAGTGAAACTACTCTAAAGGTGAAGGTCACTGGCATGATGATTCATACAATAAAAACAATATTTTATTAAACATATATGTGTAATACAAATTCTTGCATACATAGTTACTTGTTCACGGGAATGATGTCATGTCACTAGCATAGGATGCTCAGTTTTCTGTTAATTCCACAAAATTCAGCTAACTTTCCAGACAAAATAAGTTGTATTATTTAATAAAATGTGGTTATGTATAGAAAGGTGGTACATAGAGAATACTAAACAAGTTTCTGTGTGAAACCGTTTATATTACAACGAGTGTATTTTAATTGTACATCACAAGTGAAATCGACTGATGTATGATTAAAAACACACGAGTTGTAATATAAACAGTCTCACATGGGAATGAGTATAGCATTTTATTTATTACACTGCACATCAATGAATGAAAATGCACGGATTAAATACAGAGAAAATGACTTCGCTTACCAAATGATGTCATGTGGCTACTTTATTTAGCTATTTATTAATGAAACTTTGCATTCCTACTCTGGTATAAACATATTCAAGGCTAAACTAAATTATTCAAATATATAGTTTGTTAAAATTATGCTTCTAATATTAATTATAAGAATTAACAGGAAGTATTTTTCCAATTTAGAAATATGAATCGAAAGAACCATGTGCACTTTTTCTGCAAAGCATCTGTGCAGAGTTGTACTGTGTGACACCGTTGCTCACGTGATCGGAGGTCATGACCTTTCAAAAAACGTATTCCACAATGTGAAGAGACGATAAATATCACATGGGTATCTCTTCCACTGCGGTGTAATGTATGTAATAAATATAGAACTACATGCCAGTTGTTTTCCCATGTTACTTATTGTTCTCGTTTAAATAGTGCACAAGATTTATACCACTCGGCCACTATGCGGTCTCGTGATTTATATTCCTGAGCACTATAAACTTACGCAATAAGTTACATGGGAAAACAACTCGTGTGTAGTTCGGTATATATGTATATTATTAATTAAAATTTCAACCATCTAAGTGTGTCTATGTGGACATAATTTTTTTTTAGCAAATCTGTCCTGTCGTAATATTTCACTAGCAAATGTTTTTGACTGGATTAGTGAGTACTAGCTAGTATAATTTAATTGAATTGTCTACACATTAACAATCATGCATGGACATACATGTATATAATATTCATATACATAATGCATAAATTTGTATGTACAAAATGTGTAAGTACTGGTATGTGTAGCAAAAATTAACACCTGCACAAAGATATATATATAATTACATGTATGTCCATTGTAAGACATCTTTACATTCTTAAAATAACAATAATAATCTTTAATAACTGAAATGTACACAATTATGTGGCGAAAGACATTACATGTGTTGGATATGTTATATATGTTTTCACATGTACATACGCTTTCCTCAGTCTGACCTGGCTTTCTAAAATTCATTCATCCGGGTAACAATAAACATACTTGAAATTCCATGAATGTGATCTACCATGTCTTTGTATAATAGAGCTGTCTTACAATCGTAAAAGGTCACTTTATATTTGTATGTAAGCATCACATCGAATAATGTGTTACATTCATCAATGAATACATTTTAGATTCTCTTTGGAATTGCACACCTGTTAAAATGTATTTGATTTTGTGATGCATGTTACAATTTATGCATACAACTATTACAAGTGCAGATATACAATGTTAATATCTTTAGTGTTGCTGTTGTTGACTTAAAAGTAAATATAATGGGCGTACATCTTGACCCAAAGAAACATTTTGGAAGTTATTGTTTGTTGTGTTGTGAGACCATGGGTGTTTCAAAATCCTTTTGGTATTTCAGGTTACAATGAGACCATGTATATGCATATATCTGTAAGGAATTTATCTTCAGATAAGATAAAAGTATAAGAATACAAATCACATGGTTATCCTTTGAAGATTAAAATGCATTTATCAGATGCAATCTACATGTACAAGAAATATTGATATATTATCTAACAAAGTCTACCGAGTGTCAGCTGAAAAATAGTCTGTCACTGATCTCTGCGATTTTCTGTGTTTCAACCCGTTACAACAGGTATCGTTTGTGGTTCATTGTTTAAAAGCCTTCAAAGAGACGTGATTATTTCATAACACTTTGGTGTCCTAATTACTGGCAAACTGCTGTCATTGTTTAAAAGATGACCAAAGACCGACAGTAGAGGTAAGATTGTGTCCCGGTGTAGAAAGAGCTAATTACTACATAAACCATTCATTTGTCCTTGAATTTGCATCCGAAATCCCGAATGAACAGCTTCTGGTTTAGGCAGAGTTTTATTCCTAATAAATTAACGGTAGCTGCATGGGACTTAAAAACTGTGCCAGTTTACACAGAAATACAGTTTAAACAGATGCTGATTTGGACAGAGTCCACTGTATTATAAAAGATCAATATTTTAGCCACTACTTACATAAATGCACAATGCTAGCTACAGAAATCTCATCCCTGGAATCCAGTAATTAATATTTTGAAAACACATGGACCCTTTAATCAGCTTTAAAATAATGAAGCACTGTGGCATTCATTAAAACAAAACAAAAACCCATATAAATTTAGAGCCCTATTTCATGTGAGGTTAATCAATAAAAATAATGTTATTTATTCTGCTTCTTGTTTTTAAATGCTTTGTGGTTTGAACAAATTTTTATTATGGTCAACTGTTGGTATCCATAGTGAATGTTAATATTCCACTTTTAAAATTCAAGTCTAGTCCCGCTTCTCACTGATGATCTGTCGTATTTTGTTTATCTTAATTTTCATTGTTTTTTAGGAATGCAAGTATCTTTTAGGTTTATACCAAACACTAAAGCAAGCATTGCTTAGACTTGCTTTCACAGATGTCTTACACATAGTCCAAATGTTTGGTGACTATGACATTTTATTTATGGTGGTATTTTCTGATCACTGTATTGCAGGAACCGTAACTCTGGACGACATCTGTCTACTCCGGCACTCTGTCAGTTCCAAATGAATCTGGTTTAGACAGTCCACTGTATTATGTTTTACATGTTTATGTGTTTATCGTATGTAATGTCATCTTGCATATATAATCTGTCTTAACCATCTACTTCATTTGTAATGTAAAGGATAGTTTTAAAAATGAAAACATTCTGTTACTTTTGCAATACAAGTTAAAGTTTT
Organism: Gigantopelta aegis; assembly: GCF_016097555.1. Lineage (NCBI taxonomy): Eukaryota > Metazoa > Mollusca > Gastropoda > Neomphalida > Peltospiridae > Gigantopelta > Gigantopelta aegis. The sequence continues at coordinate 26,449,479 of NC_054704.1, forward strand.
GTTTTATTTAATGACACCACTAGAGCACATTGATTAATTAATCATTGGTTATTGGATGTCAAACATTTGGTAATTCTGATGCTTAGTCATCAGAGGAAACCCAATACATTTTTCCTAATGCAGCAAGGGATCTTTTATATATATGCACTTTCCCACAGACAGAAAAGCACATACCACAACCTTTGACCAGTTGTGGTGCACTGGTTGGAGCAAGAAAACTCCCAAATCAAGCACCTCAACTGACTGAGCTACATGTACATGTATACTGGTAAAAGTAGCAGTGACTTTATTGTTTATCTTTCAACACTGTCTAGTAGATTAGAAAGTAGGCCTATGTACACGGTAGTAATTTGATACGCAACCAGTCCTTTTCAAGTGACAATGATTCGTTAGTAGCCTCCTGGTCTTTGTGGCCAGCATACTATAGTGATCACTACTACACAGTTTATTTTCTTTGAAAGTGATATTATTCAACCTGTCATTCTATAGACACCCACTAACCATTCATAATACATCTGTTGTCAATGTGTTTGGCTTAATATAAAGAAAAAAGATAAAGAGTGGGTTTTTTTTTTTAACAAATGTTTAGGTATACATGTAGTTTTATTTGTATATTGTTTTTCCTTGTTGGTGTTTTGGGTGTTTATTTTAAATTTTAAATCGATGTTGATCATCAGTTCATTAATATTTTCCCCATTATTTGATTAATTTAGTGCTGGGGTGTCATCAAACATTCATACTTTCATTATACCCCGTCGATGGACCCTTTGGTCTATTTCTTGGTCCAGCCTCTGCACCACAACTGGTATATCAAAGGCCATGGTATGTGTTATCCTGTCTATGGGCTTGTGCATATAAAAGATCCCATGCTACTAATGAAAAAATGTAGTGGGTTTCCTCTCTAAGACTACATGTATGTCAGAATTACCAAATGTTTGACATCCAAAAACCGATGATTAATAAATCAATGTTCTTTAGTGGTATCATTAAAAAGTAAACAAAACAAACTTTAACTTTTCTTTGATTTCTTGATTGTTGCCATCTTTCCTTATGTTTCACTCTTTGACTTCCAGTGGTCTGATGCTGCACGCTGCAGGGATGGTACCAAGCATGCACCTGACTTAAACGTTGAAACACCTGTCCAGTTACTGGACACCAACTCCAGATCCAGGCCAGAGCATTGGCTAGACCGCCATCATGGCTTCAGGATCTGAAGACATGCTCACACCTGATGAGGACACACCGGTGGAGGTGCCTGAAACGACTGGTAGGTTTTTAATGGGAAACTTTCCCCTTAGCCAGTATACACATACAGTGGCTGCAATAAAGATTGCATTGTATTGTATAAATGTGTAGGATATAGTTACATGTATTTATGTCTTATTTTTATTTAAACACGTATTATTATTTAAAATATATGTAGAACTTAGAATAGGCTTATATCCAGGGTTTCCCTAGAGCGAGAAAGCCGGACACGGCCATCATGTTTATATCCAGTTACGGTTGTACTAACTTGCTATTTTAATTTTTGTAAGTCAGGCAGACTGTCCTGGACATACACCTTAAAATTAGTTATCACGGCTGTCTGTTGAGTTAAACTGTGAGTTTCTGAAATTTTATTAACATTTTGGGGGTTTTTTGGTAGTTTTTTTTTATAATGGAATATACTGTAAAGTCAGCTATATGAAATAAAACATACATGTATGTAATTGATGGGTTTTTTTAGAAAAAAAGTTTACACAAAAACCTCAGGATTTATGGATGTAGACAATTAGAACTCAGGATTTTTGTGTTACATATGTAAGCATTTTCATGGGGAAAGGCCTGGACAGTTAAGCTGGAAGTGGAGTGAGTTTATATTATTTGATTTGAAGATTTCATTATTACATTCTGTTTATGACAAAAGGTTGAAGTTAACAGCAAAAAAAAAAAAAAAAAAAAAAATGTACTGAGGTGTCATTAAAAAAAATATTCCTTTCCTTTGTCCATCAGTAACCTTGTGTCCTGGACACTCCACATAGCTAATGTTAGTGCTCAGAACGGCATGCTTGAACTGTAATGGGATATATAAGCATGTAAATAAGAAACTAAATAAAGTGTTTGTAGTGATTCCTGGAAGAATGCTGCTACACTCTGTGTGACATTAGCCCCCAGATCCTTGTGGCCTCTTTACCTGCCTGGGGGCAGGAAGTAACTCTGTCAGAGTTGTTGAACTTGGCAGGTGGTGCACTTTGCTGAGAGCTTTCGATGCTAGTTCGACAAAGTTGGCACTTATTGGAAAGCCCATTGGTTTGAGCTTCGTTCTATTCAAATAGACCTAAAAGTTAGAACAAATTTGACTAACTTGGAGTAAACACCGTTAAAAAATTAAACCTCTGTTGACGAAATTAAAGAAGAACTCCAAAAATTGCCAAGTGTGTAGTTTTAAGGTGTACATGTTTCACATGTATTATTTAAATAGCCTGAGGGTTATTTTTTATTACCTGTTGGCAGTCTGATATCATTAAATTTTCTGTGGGTTTTTTTCTTGTTGATTTTTGGAGTGTGTATTTATTTAAATATGGACATATAGGATTTTATTTGTTGAAGCAAGTGTATTTCAACTGTTGTATTCTTTCTGCATATACATATGTACATATATATAAATATGTATATGTTTATAAATTAAATGTGTAACATTGTTTAACCAACAGGTATACAAAAAAAAAAGAAAAAAAAAAAAGGAAAATAAATTCTTTTGCCTTGACCTGAACAATCAAGTGTCTTTAATTATTTGTTGTTTACAAAATGTGTAACATAAACATCACTGGTCTGACTGGATGGACTGGAGACAAGACATCAACAAAAAAAAACCCACAAACAAAACATCTCGGAAATGCATGTTTGTGAAGTCTTGCAAGCATTAATAGACCATTATTTTTAGTATTTTTTTTTACATTGATATCAGTTTGAAACGGGTTGTATTGTCTTTGTAATAATTATTCATGAAACTTAATGTTTATGATGGTTTTGTTAATTCAGATTACTGTATATCTTCGCCTATAAGTCGAATTTTTTTCACCCAAAAATTATTTTATAACTTGGGGGGTCGACTTATGAGGGTAAAAATATTTCACCAAAAAATATTACTGTTTTGGGGATTATTTTACAAGTTTTATTGTTGAAGTATGCCATGTATTTATACTCAAATATGTTAATTTGACACATTTATTTTTTATAACCTATTTTTGGGAGCATTAGAACGGTTTTGGATATGCGAAAAGGCGTGCAATCTCACTCACAGTGTCACACGCCAAGACAAGTCCACTTAGTTAAATTAACAGTCATCACTAATAGTAAAAATGTAAACAATACTAACTACCTGTTGCCTGAGTTTATTTTGAAATCTGGTCACTAGTATTAATGGTTGTTCAAACAATGTTTTGTCGGTGATTAACTTCATGAATATTACTGAGCTTTCCCTTAAAATAGACTGATCTCTGCAGTTCACTAGAACAATAGGGACACACATCATTTGGTACAAAAACCAGTGTACTTTCCAGAGTTATCCTCCTTACATGTATTAATATGGCGGCAAAACGTGATACGTTCAGGTTGCACTATACCAATTAATTTCCGGCTGGGTCGAAGTTCGAGGTGTACCGAACTTATGATAGAGAAGTTAACACCACAAGTCCTGTGATTGGTTATAAATGTGAGTGTGTTGGTTGTAAAAAAAATTGGTTTCATCTGGGCTAAAAATGTATGCAATTTTATTTGATGTAGTACCACCGTGTCAAGTAGCGTTGTGCTTGGAACATGTATGGGGTACCTGTAAAAAAAAGTACTAAAATTTTGTGCGAAACTAGGGGTGTTGCAGAAACATCTGGTTATACCAAAAATGAGCCATGAAAGGTACCATTTTCTGCAGTTAATACTTTGAGGTAGGGGTTGTGGTACTGATATTTATGGGTCACAGTTTGGTTGATATATTGCATATAGTGTTTTTAAACACAAACGTTAACATGGTCGCCTATGGGATTTGAATTGGTATAGTTCAACCTATAGCACATATTCAGTGCATAATAAAAAAGATTATGATTTTTGTGATTTAATTAAATTAAACTACACTATTTGATTAATTAGCCGTCACTCAGCCATGCAAGTTCACAATGACCTTGACCTTGACAATAATTACTGTACATAGCTCTGAATAGAGTTTGAACAAAAATTAGCACTGAGGAAAAGTTGGTTTTGGCCTATAATTCATACTATACAGATTTGAATGTTCTTATTTACATGGTGTTTGACTTGCCATATACAACTGCTCTTAAATATGTTAATATATCTAGGCAGTCTGAACTTAGATTTTAATAGCAATTTATTTTTATATTAAAAATAACATGTGCCAATATTGGGATAATGTCTTTAACTTCTATAAACATAGTTAATGTTTCATGTGTGTACTTCTGATAGCTTAACTTTTTAAAGACCTTGATTTTTATTGTCCTTTTGGCATATTTATAGGGTGCTAAGTCATATTTTAGACACATTTGTAGTTTTAGGGGAAACATTTTCTAACTTTGAAGAATTTTTTTACCAAAGCCATAATTAAAATTTTTGTCACTATTGTGCCTTCTGTTCTCATTTATACATAACAATAAGCTTGTTAAACATATCTTTAGGTCTCCAGATCAAATCTTTTTTTAAAATAATCACTTAGTTTGCTCCCATGAAGTGTATTTTAAGTGTATACTAGATTTGGAACCAATTTTTCCAGATTTGATTATCTACCTTGGTGTAATTTGATGATTTATTTTATTGTTAATGCTGTATTATCCAATGTTAATAGCTAAATGATATGCTGGATTACAGATTGTAGGAATACATCCAATATACATATTGTATTGATCTGGATTAGAAAATAATGCAATAAAATAGATGTTCGGGTAATTATGTCACTTAAAAACAGGTTTTTTTAGTAATGAATCAAAAATAAATATGCGAAAGCTGCATGATAATTCCAGATATCACAAATTTTTAAAACCTCCAACTACAGTAGGGTATACATAAAAATATAGTCAGGAATATTGGTGGCTGCCAATGGTTTTGATGGTCCAATTTGAAAATCTGCATAGCTGATGGATTTGAAATTCCCGCACATGGTAACTTGAAGATGCCCACACTCAGCATACAGGATTTTCTTCCACAGTGATGTGCAGGACATTAAGTCATTACTTCATACAGATGCAGTCATGTTGGTTTTCCCTTCCTCAGACATTGTATTTTTTTAATACTGATATTTCTTTGATGTGCCTATTGAGGTCTTCATAATCTAGGGGTCAGTCAAGTACATGTGTTTCAATGGAATAAGTTTAAGGAGTTGAGGTACTCTGAATATAACCATGCTGTCTCTACATATATAGCTGAGCACACACACACATCTGACAATAAATATCTTCAGGAGTATTATTTAAAAAAAAAAATATTTGTTCAAATATGACATATTGCATTTGTACAAAACTGTACAAAATATATGTGTTTTGTGAGGTGTACATTAAATTAGGTTGCACTGTAGAAACAACAGTTTCAGTGAGGTTGTCAGTTTATGTCAGAAGACACCAGATCCTGGTTGTCATAAAAAACACATGATTCACCACCTTTGAAAACATGTATGTTATCTTCGTGGAGGCCGTCTAAAGGTTGCACTATACCAATTAATTTCCGGCTGGGTCGAAGTTCGAGGTGTACCGAACTTATGATAGAGAAGTTAACACCACAAGTCCTGTGATTGGTTATAAATGTGAGTGTGTTGGTTGTAAAAAAAATTGGTTTCATCTGGGCTAAAAATGTATGCAATTTTATTTGATGTAGTACCACCGTGTCAAGTAGCCTTGTGCTTGGAACATGTATGGGGTACCTGTAAAAAAAAGTACTAAAATTTTGTGCGAAACTAGGGGTGTTGCAGAAACATCTGGTTATACCGAAAATGAGCCATGAAAGGTACCATTTTCTGCAGTTAATACTTTGAGGTAGGGGTTGTAGTACTGATATTTATGGGTCACAGTTTGGTTGATATATTGCATATAGTGTTTTTAAACACAAACGTTAACATGGTCGCCTATGGGATTTGAATTGGTATAGTCCAACCTTCAGTTTATCGTAGTGATCTGTTGTCAGTGTTTATAAATAAAGTTGTTGTCTGTGCACAAAACCATCTGTACAGTACCATACAGTAACAGTCAAACAGCTTTCACTCTCTACTAAGGGAATATTTTTAGTTTTGATGCTATGTAATAATGATAGTTTGATTGGAATAGTCTGATTATATTGCGATGTACAAACTTGAAAACCGAAGTGTGTAAAATAATTTTCTTTTGTTCAAAATATTGTACATTATTGTTCTCATGTGCTGAAAATAAGAAATATTTCAATATTTATAAGTTGTTTTTCATGGGTCGACTTATAAACGGGTCAATAAAAAAAATACGTTTTCAGGGCTTGAAATTAGGGACTCGACTTATAGCCGAGATCGACTTACAGGCGAAGATATACGGTATGTAACTTTTACCATGAAACAGGTTGTGCAATATTCTCTGCAAACTTGTCTCCATTACATAGGACTGGCCTCGGTGGCGTCGTGGCAGGCCATCGGTCTACAGGCTGGTAGGTACTGGGTTCGGATCCCAGTCGAGGCATGGGATTTTTAATCCAGATATCGACTCCAAACCCTGAGTGAGTGCTCCGCAAGGCTCAATGGGTAGGTGTCAACCACTTGCACCGACCAGTGATCCATAACTGGTTCAACAAAGGCCATGGTTTGTGCTATCCTGCCTGTGGGAAGCGCAAATAAAAAATCCCTTGCTGCCTGTCGTAAAAGAGTAGCCTATGTGGCGACAGCGGGTTTCCTCTAAAAAAAAAAATTGTGTGGTCCTTAACCAGATGTCTGACGCCATATAACCGTAAATAAAATGTGTTGAGTGCGTCGTTAAATAAAACACTTCTTTTCCATTACATAGAGCTTTTATTGTACCGTATATTGCCGTGTATTAGCCGACTTTTGAAGTCTAGAAATACTTTCCAAAAGAAAAGAGTCGGCTTATACACGGAGGCAACAAATTGGAGTATAAAATTCCGATCGGAAATATGCCCGACCGCGACTTATACATTTTGATCAGACCCTTAGCCTTTCACAGATTATGTAACAATAATTTGTGCACAGTATAAATAAAACACCCCATCATGCAACATTATGCAGTTTTTTGTTCTTGAATGCATTATAAGTTTGATGAATAATAATAAAAATTACTTGTTTTATTGTTATTTCAATGGTAAAAACATATTCTTTCCAACTGTCCGCCATCTTTGTTGGGACCAGTCTTTCAAATAGCAAATTTAAGATACAAAACAGTGTTTTTTCTTCAAACATTTCTAATATTATTTTTTGTTGGGAGGGTGCATTATATATATATACTCTTCAAAAGAAGAAACGCAAAACCACATTGTCGTAACATTTGGAGAATTGATTTAATTATTGAATGGTGAGTCCGATAATTACCAAATGTTGCAGGATTGTTCACAATTCACTCTAGTCCATTGTGAGTAAGTGATAGGACACACCACCAAGGTCAAGGTCATCTGGAGTCAATACCGGGTGTGGCCTCCGCGTGTGTTGACAACTGCCTGGCACCGCCTGCCCATTGAAGCAACCAGAGTACGGATGACGTCCCGGGGTATGGTGGCCCACTCGGCCTGCAAGGCTGCTGCCAGCTCGGGCAGGGTCTGGGGCTGTGGTTGTCGCTGTCGGAGGCGTCAGTCCAACTCGTCCCATAGATGCTCAATTGGGTTCAAATCCGGTGATGTCGATGGCCAAGGAAGGACATTAATGTTGTTGTTCTGTAGGAAAGCCGTTGTGAGACGTGCTGTGTGAGGCCTGGCGTTGTCATGTGGAACACTGCATTGGCGTTGGCCATAACTGGAACGATGTGTGGCCGGAGGATCTGGTCAATGTAGCCCTGTGCATTCAGGTTGCCCTGCACGTGGACCAGGTCAGTTCTGCCAGTGTGTGAGATGGCTGCCCACACCATGACACTACCCCCGCCGAATCTGTCCACTTCCTGCACGCAGTTTGCCGCATAAACGTTCACCACGACGCCTATACATGCACATCTTCCATCATGACGTCGGAGCAGAAATCGGGACTCGTCACTGAACCACACCTGTCTCCATCGCAGTTGAGGCCATTGTCGATGAATCTGGCACCACTGCAGTCGGAGTCGACGGTGTTGTGGTGTTAAGATGACACCTCGAACTGGACGTCTGGCACGAATTCCTACCTCACGTAGGCGGTTCCGTACGGTCTGGTCGGATATCCTGCGCAAACCTGGTATTGCTGTGGCTGTGGAGGTGGCAGTAGTCAATCGTTCCCGAAGGTGGCGTACCCGGATGTAGCGGTCCTTCCCGGGGGTAGTGACCCGTGGTCGACCGGATCTAGGGAGGTCACGTGTTGATCCATGTTGCTGGTAACGGTCCCACAGTCTGGAGATGGTGCTTGGGGACACATGGAATGCCCTGGCAACAGCCGTTCTGGATTCGCCTGCGTCTAGTCGGCCGATGGCATTGTTTCTCTGCGGTTCACTGAGACGTGGCATGTCCTGGATTGTCAACTGTCGGCCAGATACAGAGGCCAGGCAAGCGAACACCCTGCACTTTTATACTGTCAGTGTTCATGTTGCACGTGCAGACAACGCACGTGCAGTGGTGACATGGTTTGCACGTGGCTGCGTTTTTGCGAATATTCACATTTTGGAACTTTATTGTACAGTAGCTGCGTTTTATCGAATGTAACCGTGGGAATGTGTTTGGGACATGCAATGACCTTATATTCACAAAGCATGAACCGGTAGGAAACATAAAATCGGAGTTATAACCCATTTGTACCCTTTTGCGTTTCTTTTTTTGAAGAGTATATATAAATAAAAAGCAAAAAAATATTGAATGCAAAGTTTAATATACATATATGTACATGTATAGACATTATATATATATATATATATATATATATATATATATATATATATATATATATATATATATATATATAAAACACAAAAGTCATTGATTTTTGTCAGCTGCTCAGTATATATATTGCATCTTCTGCAGAAAGGGAATTAACTCATTGATCATAAATAGCTTCTTTTCCAGAACTACAGATTCATGTGTATTGTTTGACGATGCAAGTCTTTTTAGGCTAATATTTAAAAACATTTGTTTACTATCACAAAATAATTATAGAAACTAAAATAAATTATTTCAAGTACAAATGTTTGGCAGAGTCGAAGAAAATCAAACTGTGTTTTAAGCATGCATGCTCTTTTCATTTTTTTTTGTAAAATGAAAACAAAAAGCATTAAACTTTTGATTTATCCATCCTGAACTTGTTTTGAATTTTTATTGATTCAAAACTTTAATTTTACGTACCTCTGAAATTTATATTTTTTGCACAGCTCTTTTAATTTTTGTTTTAATTTAACTCTTGAATTTTTATACTGATATTGATCATCGATTCATTTAGACATATTTGCCATTGTTTGACACCCAATAGCCGATACATTTTTTTGCTGTTTTTATTTATCTTTTTAAACATTTGATATACATGTGTAACCAGGTTTCCACTGTTCTTCAAAGAATTGTGAAATGAATCTGTATACACCTGTATTTCTCAGATATATTTTTTGTTACTTGAGATTTTAATTTAAAACACAACATTGATACTTCAAGTTCAAGAGAAGTTTTAGTTGTAGCAGTTGCACAAATATCGGGGAAGTTGCCTTTCGCAGTGTCAAACTGTTGTAACAGCCTCGTGTATTTGTGCCCATAATTGTCGACAACAAACAAACATTGCTGGGGCACGCGTGTCATCTTTGGCCCAGTGTTACATTGTTTGCTTCTTTGATCTTGTCGCAGGGAGCACTGGATGACTGTCCATACCTAGAAGTCAACGCCAACAGCGATATGCTGCTACATAGATCGGCAACACAGCTTCCTTTTGTTTCCAATTCTGTCATGTAGTTGTTTTACAATATGAGGCCTTGTTAAGGAAAAGTTTGTTTTATTTAACGACGCCACTAGAGCACATTGATTTTTAATCTTATCATCGGCTATTGGACGTCAAACATATGGTCATTCTGACACTGTTTTTAGAGGAAACCCGCTGTCGCCACATAGGCTACTCTTCTTTACGACAGGCAGCAAGGGATCTTTTATTTGCGCTTCCCACAGGCAGGATAGCACAAACCATGGCCTTTGTTGAACCAGTTATGGATCACTGGTCGGTGCAAGTGGTTTTACACCTACCCATTGAGCCTTGCGGAGCACTCACTCAGGGTTTGGAGTCGGTATCTGGATTAAAAATCCCATGCCTCGACTGGGATCCGAACCCAGTACCTACCAGCCTGTAGACCGATGGCCTGCCACGATAAAGTGAATGAAGACATGAAAAATAAAATACAAAATACAAACACAAATCAAAGTTTTATATAATGAAATTAATTTTTCTGCTTCTACTTTCTGTTATCCATTCAAGCTTGTCAGAATACGTCAGTAACTGGTGAATTTTGTTGGTTATTCAGGTGTGTATGCAAAGAACATTTTGTTTTCAAAATCTTTCTAGTCAAGTAAAAATTGATTAGCAACTACTATTTAGTGTTTTAAAATTGTGTAGCAATTTTTGAATCTTGCATAGCGAATCGTGGTGCGATACTGAACAAAATGTTCTCTGGTATGTAGAAATGTATACCCCCCCCCCCCCCACCTCTCCCTGCTGTTGTACATGTAACTTCCACAACAGTTTTACAGATTATATCACCAATTAATTAATATTTTGTTTTAAGTAATTAACACACAAAGTTGAAAATCATCCTGATTTTTCATGAATTCTGGATTTCAGGTACACTCGTATGTTTCTGCCTTGTTCTTTGACCAAAAGCTCCCAAATAGCCCTCAACTTTTGAAGACCATGCAAAGTGTTTCAGATTTGTTTTGTTCAAGGTCATTTTCATCTCTGAACATAACTAGCTGTTGTGAATAAATGGCTTCCTACTTGATGTTCGTCTGTTGTGATTTCATTGTAACACCACCTTCCATTGATCTTCCATCTTTTTTTGATAATCTATCACAACAGCTGAGCCCTTGTGTCTTCAGGTGTAATGGTGCTTGTCATTGTGGTCATTCATGCCATACACCTGTCATTCTCCACAAGCTTTTGCTTATTTTGTCCATTTTGGTTGATGGTCGCTTCGGTGATTAAGTGACACTGGCAACCATCTGTCATTTCTTTTGGTAGTTGGTTATTAGTCATGTAGCAGTTAATTTTCTTTTAATCAGTTTTTCATACTTGTATCAGTTTAATATTATTAAGGTTCAAACATGCTGTTCCTGGCACAGTTCAGCCACCTTGACGGTCTGTCAAGGAAATGAGCTAATGGTTAACTGTTGGTGAGAGAAATGTTGGGGTAGTGGCCTTAAACCTCTACATTGAGCCAATGAAACTCTGGAAACTGGTACCAATAAAGATGCAAACCCAGTCTAATGGCTTAACCACTATAATACTGAGGCTGGTGATCAAATGTATCACTTATCTGCCAATATTTTCATTTGTCCAAATAGTTTTATTTCAAATACAAGAATTGTGTTTTTGACTGCTCAGAATTAAACTGCATTCAAAATTTTTACTTGTCCACTGGAAGGGCGGGACATAGCCCAGTGGTAAAGCATTTGCTTGATTGTGCAGTCGGTCTACCATCAATCCCTGTCGGTGGACCTGTTGGGCTATTTCTTGTTCCAGCCAGTGCTGCACAACTGGTGTAACAAAGGACATGATATGTACTATCCTGTCTGTGGAATGGTGTATATAAAAGATCCCTTACTGCTAATCGAAAAGAGTGTCCCATGAAGTGGCGACAGCGTGTTTCCTTTCTCTATATCTGTGTGGTCCTTAACCATATCTCCGATGCCATATAATTGAGTGCATCATTAAATAAACCATTAAATAAACCATTTCCTTCCTTGTCCACTGGTCGACAACTTGTACAAAGAGATTTTCACTTGTCGGGACGAATGGACAAGTGCTTATTTCGAACACTAGTAGTAGTGATATGCAAGGAAACGTGATGGGTGCAGAAAAGTACTGTGCACCATTGGAGGAGATTGACACAGTTATGTGTTATTGATACGGGTGAACAGTTCAGAAGACAGGAGTCAGAGCTGATTGACAGTAATTAATGAAGCGGAAACCTGTTGATAAGAACTGAAATAATCATCTGTGTCTGGTAACCCTTGTATGGGCCACCTCGGAATACAGATGTGGAATCATTTATTAAATTTACAATTTCTGATATTATTTCTACTATTGCAGTCCTTGGATGGACACATTGATACCTGGTAATAATGTAGCCCAGTGGCAAAGCACTCGCCTATTGCATGGTCAGTCTGGGGTCGATCCCCCTCAGTGGGCCCATTGGGCTGTTTCTCGTTCTGGCCAGTGCACCACGACTGGTATATCAAAGGCTGTGGTATGTGCTGTCCTGACTGGGATGGTGCATATAAAAGATCTCTTGCTACTGCTGGAAAAATGTAGCAATTGTATCTCTAAAACTGTATATCAAAATTACCAAATGTTTGATATCCAATAGCCAATGATTAATAAATCAATCTGTATTAGTGGTGTCGTTAAACAAAACAAACTTTGACTTTCATTCATATCGTCACTGTTTATGCACTGTATATCATCTTCCAAGTAGATCTATGTCACAGGTTATGGTTTCATCTTTAAAAATGGACTTGATGACTGATTGCAAATGAGAAAATGATGAACAAATTAAATTAATGTCATTTCGTACTGCAATGAAACTTAAAATTCATTTTCCTTGAGAAACCTGTGTAAATACAAGTACTACCTTGACTTTATTAACTAGGGTTTCTGCCAGAAAGTAAAACGGGTGCCACACCCAAATATTTTTGCAAATTTTTGTTTTTAAGTTAACTTTTTGACAAAATTAATTACTTTTATCATTACTGTATGATTTTCTTGACCCTAAATCTAAACTTAACCTATTTTCTTTCTGGAGGAGGCCCCCCCATACCCCCTTGTTGACTGGTTGCATTTAATTTCATAGCGCCATACCCCAAAAACGATTTCTGGTAGAAACACTGTTGACACATGGTAAACTCCTGGTAATCCAAATGATCATTGTTTAGTTTATTTTGATGGCCGTTTGAGATTCCAGGAGATATTGGAATGATAGTTATGGGTATATTAATAATTAAGACAAAAGTTTGCTTAATAATTAAGACAACTGTTCGCATAATGAAGATGGTGGAATGTATATACAACAATAACAACAAGTTTATTCAATATTAAGGCCACAGGCCCAAAATACGAGAAAAAAAAAAAACATATTTTTTTTTATCGCATACAAGTGGTTAACTTACTAAACATCATCACTTAGCTTTCTTATTGCAGATACCTGATATAAAAACAATGACAAATTGTATAGCAATAGTTTATTTGTTGATGAAATCAGCTTCATAAAAATATGACTGAACAAAACCAGCTGGCCATTAGTGTCAAACCATATTGTTATATGTATAATAGAATGGAAAAAAGTGACACACAAAATATATTATTTAGATTGGAAATGATTACACATTGGTGTTTGCAAAATTAATTACAGACTTTATAAAATCAGTCTTTTTTAATTTAAAAGAATGTATACCGTTTTCACCATTCCATTAAAAAACAAACCCATTGTGATGTTGTCCTCTCAATTCACAAAATAAATTGACCTCTGCAGGGCCTCTTTGTTTTCCAGATGTGAAAGGTGATGGCAAAAAACGAAAATTCAAACCATTGGAAGCAATGAGGAAATTGTTCAAGGGCGGGCGGAAACGCAGCAAGTCAAAAGACGACCAACAAGGAACCATTGTCACACAGAAGGCAAAGTCAACGCCGGCCTTGCAAACAGCGAACGAGGATGAGGATGATGATGATGGAGGGTTTGTCACTTGTTTTCTCTTCTGCATGTTCTAGTTGTTAACATACACCTTGGTTTATGATTCTACCATGCTGCCTGTTGTTACTATCTCAACAAAGAATGTCAAACAGTGTTAAAACGGGGTTTCACAAGTTGCTTGGAGCATTTGTCTTAGCTTTCATACCTGAAGGTTTATTTTATTCTTATACCCCAATATATGGTGTTATATATTTGTTTAAAGGGATTTTGTTTGTTTTTTTGTTTTGTTTTAGTGTTAAAATATTTTAATATTATTTGAAGTTTCTTTTGTCAACATTCTTTGAATTCAGTACTTTATGTAAGTACAATTTAAAAGGACATGGGCATAAATTACATTTTTGATTATCAAATTCATTATTCAGATTTTGTAAAAATAAAAATGGAAGAATTTTATATAGGACTTGGGTCTTGAGTCAACATTAAGTAAAATTGCAAATGGTTTTTATATTTATAACCATTTTTATAAAACGTTCTATATACAGCATATTCTTTTTAGAATATACAGTAAAGTACATGTATTTGTATTCAAAAACAATTTGTATCATATCAGTCAGTACCATACTGTTAAAATGGCCACGTGCACTAAAAGCAATGACTCTGAAAATCTTAATTGAAGAATATCTGTTTTTATTTAGTGTTTTTATTTAAATCTTGTAGCTGTTGACATCAGCTCGGAAATACCACGTTTAAATTCAACCTGTAGATCAGAATATTATTTCCAATTTGAAACAGGTGTGAAATGGTGACATATACAACAGACAAGAAGAGCACCGAACCTTTGTTATCTTGATTGCAATTAGTCTGATCCATTATTAAATATAGTAGCCAGTTTTATCAGTGCCAACATTACTTTGCCTACATTTCGGGAAATGTGGAGCAAAGTGATCCTTGCAGTCCCTGTCTTGCGATTGTCTTATTGGTGATTGTTGATGAGGCTGTCCACGCTGATGAGCTGCCAACATAGTGTTAAATACATTTCTGATCAGACAAGCTGGTATAACTACATCTTTGCAGACAGTTCGAGAATAAGCAGACCAAATTAATTGACTTCATAATGTGACAGGCTTAATATTTACTGGATTTGAAAAATATCGGGCTGAATTTACGAAGCCTGTTTTTCATACATAGGTGTTTAAGC
This sequence comes from Gigantopelta aegis, assembly GCF_016097555.1. Lineage (NCBI taxonomy): Eukaryota > Metazoa > Mollusca > Gastropoda > Neomphalida > Peltospiridae > Gigantopelta > Gigantopelta aegis. Next base: position 26,464,668 of record NC_054704.1, read on the forward strand.
AATTGTAAATGTATGTATAGGTTACACACGTGTATGGTAAAAATAGGCTTTGTAAATTTGGCTGATCATGTGTATTTATTCAGTATTTTATATTGTATTGGTTCTGTTTATTCTTGTATGTTTTTTAAATTGTGATGACATCATGATTAACATGGTACTCTATTAGACAAAATGAAAAAACCCACCTTTTTTTGAGTTGGCTGCCATGCTCTGCTTCCATTTGTTTTATTGTGTTATGTTATACCAATTAGTGATATTTTCTCAGTAATAAATAACGGTTTCACATCTCACCTCAAACATGGCCTGTTTTTTCCACATAATATCTTGAAGTTGGGTTCTTAAAAGATATCAATAACCTATTGTTTCTATCGAACATGTTAAATATTTTCCTTCTGCAGTTTTTTGTTGAGCTGAAATATCTTCTCTTTGAAGTTTAAGGAAACAGATATTTAGCACTCTGCAACAATATTGTATTGTGACATAAGTCTTCCTTTAATGTGTTTTATTTTAACCCCTCGCTGAAGTCTTTACGTGCTGTTCTGGTACCGAGACTTACATGTGGTTTGCTCGTGAAAAACATGGACATTTTTAGACTGATGCCTTTCTGTTTGCTGTCATGATTTCATGAAGCAGAAAACTAAATATTTGGATTCATCACAGTTGATAGGTCTGACTCCATTGATACCGACATAAACCGTTCACTCTGTTTGGTTGGATGATGTGAGGACAGCAGACATGGAATATTTATTTCACGTGATTATGTGATTGATTGTTATTCCAATGGGAGGATACTGTTCCAGGCTCTGCTGGCTGGAGGATATCTATGGAGGGTATGATTCATAAAATATACTACAGTGCTAAAATTAAAAAAAAAAAAAAATAGAAGAAGTTGGCAGTGTTCGACCAGTCCGCTAACCCTTGGTCCTGGCTAGTGAATTTGTGGTCTAGGCTAGTGGAAATTATTAACTGTATTACTACTATAATATCTATGGCACTAGCCAAAGCTTTTGTGACGGCTAGTGATTTTCTCAAACATTTATCGAACACTGAAATTGGTTGCATGCTGATTATTGAAATTAAAGAGTTTACTTTATATACAGATATATGCACCATCATGTTCAAATATTTGGAAGCACTTTCAGCATAACTTGGTTGTGTATTTTTGTGCTGGGGTGCTGTTAAATATTCATTCATTCACTTGCAGCATATATTTCATCTCAAGTTCATGTACTCTGTATTTCTTCCTTTTTTTAACTTAAAATATTCACCATTTTTGGATATGTCCACTGGTTAATGACTTTAGTATGACTTTTACCAGTGTTACACCCTAAATGTCATTGCTTGCTTGGACATTTGTGTGGGTTTTTTAACAGCTTTATCTTTGACTACATGTATATTTGACAAGTCTGTGAAGATGGTCATTGGTCTACAAGACTGTGAAGATGGTCATTGGTCTACACAAGAGGGTTAAAATGGACAGGTCTTGGTCTGGATTGTGTTGTGTGTATACAGAATCGGACAGTTTTATGTGTTATTAATCTGGCTGTTAGTGTATGTACATTGCCTTCCTATGTACATTGCCTCAGGAAGGCCTGACTCTTAGGTGAGTGATTTAGAAATTGTCTGACTGGTCAAGCAGGGCACTATTTGACATCTTCCTACTTTAAGGGAAGGATTGAAGTGCTTGTTTAAGATGTGATATGACAGTTTGTAGAATTGGTATCACTAAACAAACCCACAGGGTTATTTCTCACTGCAATCAGTGTTCTGTATTTGGTTTGTCAAAGATCGTCTGTGGGTAAATGCATACCAGTCGTAAAGCTCTTGCCTGATGCATGGTAGGTCTAGGGTCGATTCCTGTCAGTGGGCCCATTGGGCTATTTCTTGTTCTAGCCATTGCACCATGACTGGTATATCAAAGGTCGTGGTATGTGCCATCCTGTCTGTGGGATGATGCATAATAAAGATCCCTTGCTACTAATGGAAAAATGTAACGGGTTTCATCTTTAAGACCATATGTCAAAATTACCAAATGTTTGATATCCAGTAGACGATGATTAATAAATCAATGTGCTCTAGTGGTGTAGTTTAACAGCAAAGGATATTTTGTTAAAGTTAAAGTGTGTCAGCAGCAGGTTTCTTCTTTCTTTTTTTAAACTAATTGTCATGATTACATGTGCAGTATATTTGACTCTTAATAACCATTGGTTGAATAACATGTTTAAGTGAACTTTGAACATGTCACCGGTTTTGGTGGCGTCATGGTTAGGCCATCGGTCTACAGGCTGGTAGGTACTGGGTTCGGATCCTAGTCGAGGCATGGGATTTTTAATCCTGATACTGACTCCAAACCCTGAGTGAGCAAGGCTCAATGGGTATGTGTAAACCACTTGCACCGGCCAGTGATCCATAACTGGTTCAACAAAGGCCATGGTTTGTGCTATCCTGCCTGTGGGAAGTGCAAATAAAAGATCCCTTGCTGCTAATCGGAAAAGTAGCCCATGTAGTGGCGACAGTGGGTTTCCTCTCAAAATCTGTGTGGTCCTTAACCATATGTTTGACGCCATATAACCGTAAATAAAATGTGTTGAGTGCGTTGTTAAATAAAATATTTCTTTCTTTCTTTGAACATGTCATTCCTTGTTTGTCTTACTCTCTTATTCAGGGGCTAGTGGTAAAGTACTGACTTAATGCAGTGTCGGTCTGGGATCAATCCCTGTCAGTGGGCCCATTGGGCCATTTCTCGTTTTAGCTTTATTAAAGGCTATTTTATGTGCTATCCTGTCTGTGGGATGGTGCATGTAAAAGATCCCTTGCTACTAATTGAAAAATGTGGCGGGTTTCCTCTCTAACACTCCATGTATATGTCAAAATTACTAAATGTTTGACATCCAATAGCTGATGATTAATAAATCAATGTGCTCTAGTGGTGGTATTAAACAAAACAAACTTTAACTTTTACTCACATATTCCCTTCAGTCATTATTGCACTGAAGCAGTCTTCCAAAATGTGCTTTATGTTGTTATGTTGTTTTGCCTCAGTTAAAAAAATTACATATTTTTGTGCTGAACATCATTCAGTTCATCTTCATACCCACCTAACCAGTTTTCAGTAGCTGTACTATTGTCTCTTGCCTTCTAGCTCTATTTATTTTTAAACCTTTAACTATAAGCCACTTTGTGTGAAAGTTGATGGGATAACTTGTTTCTGGACAGTGCATTGTCTGTAATCATCCACTGAAGGTAGGTGTTAGTAATGGGAAACAGTTCAAGGTGAAACAACATTGCATGTTCATGTACTTTTACATGCATGTAAGTGCATATATGATATTATTTGCCTGTGCATGTATACATGTATGTCACAGCTAGACATCCATTTGATCACTGCAGTGATAAGACCTCCTCAGTCAGCCGCAGCTAAGTACAGTAATGTACTTCTATTTAACTATTATACATTTGTTTTGATGTTAAACTTGCAGTGATTTGTGTAAAACAAAAGCAAAATGGTGTGGGTTTTTTTTAAATACTATCTTATACATGTATATGCATATATTGATAATTTACTGTCAATTTGGCTACCATCGACTATATTTTTTTAACCTTAAATTTAAAAATATAAAATGATTAATGTTTGCCATCTTTTATTATTAAAGAGACTGCTCACCTCTGAATAATAATAATATTAAAAGAACTATCATGAGCTTGCTGCTGTTGTGTAATGTTTCCGACAAATAGAATGTTTTAATGGCTAAAATTACATACTAAATATAGTTTCATGATTAGAATATCAATGTTTGTATATTCAGTGTGTTTCTGATCATTCTAATGTTTGTAAATAACCCCAAAATGTTTTACATATAAAAGAAATATATATTAGGAAATAGAATGAAATTTGACCTACCTGTAATAAAAACACAAGGATGATTAGAAACACAGCCACTGATATTTTATGCAGGAAAATGTATTTACTATGTACATGTAGTTTTAGTCATTAAAACGTCTCCTAGTTATCAACATCTTAACAATGGCAACAGACTCAGGATAGTCCCTTTTAATATTCTTCTTCTTCATCGGTGAGCATTTTCTCTTTTTAGATGTATACTTTATATACTGATAAAGAAAACAGAGTTTTAAAAATGCGACTTGCATAATGTTTGGGGTTTTTTAAATGTGAAATATGGCTACATGTACTTCATAACTGATGTGTTCTTATTAGACACATAAAAAAGTAATGCAACATGATGTTGTCATGGTGACATGGGATGAATATGAAATATTTCTGGCAGACAGGAAGACATTTTGTAACATACAGTAATACAGTAGAGATGTATAACTGGTTTCATTTATAACAATTTCATACTACTAAAGTTAATGAATCGTGTACGTTTTGAAACATCTTTGTTGTCATATCAGCTATGTTGATAGTTGAATATGTTTGGTATACTGTGTGGAGTGATCAATAATGTGTTTAATATTGTGGTCAGTGGATAGTGTGACCCAGCTGTCGTGACACTTGTAGTGTACGTTTATTAATGACTGGGTGCTTTATAGCTACCCCTGATTACATACCTACATTACACTAGTTAAATAGTGGTTGGAAACCACAGTCGGTGTTTATTTAGCCTTACAAGGAAAACAGTAAATGGTAAAAATGTTTTTTTCATTTTGCTTATATTGAAAGAATTTATTTACTGTTTGGTATAGTTTGTAAAACATAGTATAAAATCTAGATGTTATCTAGGTCTGTACTGGTACATACATGTATGTAGCTATCAGTTGTTTTTGCTTTTTGAATAGTCTAGATCTAGTTTAGGCATAATAAAAAAATATAAAATTAAAATGGAACTTTTATTCCTGAATTCTTTGACGGGATGTCCCTAGAAAAACATGCTAAAAGTCCACCAAAATCATCCATGGATTGAAGTTTGGGGAGAATATACTGAGAGGGCTTTGGGATCCAGAAAACTGAAGTAATAAAGGATTTCATGGATTTTCTAAAATCAGAATTTTATATACCGGCCTCGGTGGCGTAGTGGTTAGGCCATTGGTCTACAGGCTGGTAGGTATTGGGTTCGGATCCCAATCGAGCCATGGGATTTGTAATCCAGATACTGATTCCAAACCCTGAGTGAGTGCTCCGCAAGTCTCAATGGGTAGGTGTAAACCACCGACCAGTGATCCATAACTGGTTCAACAAAGGCCATGGTTTGTGCTATCCTGCCTGTGGGAAGTGCAAATAAAAGATCCCTTGCTGTTAATCGGAAAGAGTAGCCCATGTAGTGGCGACAGCGGGTTTCCTCTCAAACTCTGTGTGATCCGTAACGATATGTCTGATGCCATATAACCATAAATAAAATGTGTTGAGTGCGTCGTTAAATAAACTATTTCTTTCTTTCTTTCAGAATTTTATATTTGCCATCACTTTCAAGTATAATACTGTATTAATTGGATGAAAAAAAGAAGAGAATATTCACACAAAATAAATACAAATATATTGGAGATGAGAATTGGTACTTGCTTTGTGGATCTGATAGTTTTTTTTGTGTTTAAAAATATTTTTGAATTTTAAAGAATATTAGTTTATATAAAATGAGACTTTTGAACTATACATGAAATTAATCAGGATTTTATTTATTTCTAAAATAATTGATAAAGTAAACTTGACAGGAATTTAACAAATACATTGTATTTTCTCCTTATTACATGTATGTTGCAACAACATGTCTTAGTATTTGTACAAAATGTACATATGTAGCAAGGCTTGTCGATGAATCCACCTTTTAGCTGTAGACTGTGTATACGTTAATATTAATATAGTTCATGGTTGTGGTGAAATTACCCACTCAAGAACTAAAGTGAATTATAGGTAACTTGTCTTTGTAGTGGGTAATTTACAAGTATGTGTGTACGTTACGGCCAGGGAAATGTTGGCATGTTGTTATGAATAACAGATTCTGTTTGCTTTCCTTATTGTATGTTACACCGAGTTACAAAGAAATACTGGTGTGTCGTCACCAGTAACAAGTCCTATTTCTTTATTTGTACATGTGCTCAGCCCAGTAGATCTAAAAATACATTGCTCCAGTCATTTTAGAGTGATATAGGCATTTACATGCTATTAACATGTTCACTTGATCCTTGGCATTTGATGATTTACATGCAGTTTTTATGATAATGAAGATAGTGTTGCCATTGCAATATTTTCATACTGTCATGGGAGATTGTTTATTACTAGTACTAGAAGGTAGTATATTTGTTTATTCATTAATTATATAACCACTGTAGTATTACATACTGGTAGTTTAAATATTAAAATATTATTATTACAATATGCTATATGAAAGAATGAAATTGGGGAGTGAATAATAATAAAGTTATTAAACATTTTTAATACATTTCAGGTAGCACACATGCAAAAAATTATTGTTCCGACCAGTGCACCACAGCTGGTCAAAGGCTGTGTTATGTGCTTTCCTGTCTGTGGGAAAGTGCATATAAAAGATCCCTTTCTGCATTAGGAACAATGCAGTGGGTTTCCTCTGATGACTACGTATCATAATTACCAAATGTTTCATATCCAATAGCCAATGATGAATTAATCAATATGCTCTAGTGGTTTTGTTAAACAAAAGAAACTTCAACTTTACATGCAATTTTTCTTTTTAAGAATGCATACATGTATGTATAAATGTGTAACAAGTAAAGTGGAAATCTTATCTTAATCCTCTTCATGTGCGGTCACACATTATAGGCCGGAGTAAAGTGGGAAACTATATGTAAAAGAACTCTTGCTGCTATATGAAAGCATAACTTACGTAACATGTGTGCGTTCGTTCTCTGTCTGTAGGCGAAGTGTTACAGTTAACATATCTGATTCTCAGTTGAAACTGCTGATTAAACAAAAATGCTAAAGTGTCATTAAACCAATATTCCTTTCTTTTTCTTCTCATTGTATCCAATAATTAGACCTGTACCTTGGTGTGATGTCACAAAATACAGATGTTATACAGTATTTTAGGGATGTTCAGAATAATCAGTATATTCACAAGCATAGAAAGCATATCCATCTCTTCCCTTCAAAAAGTGTACATCAAAATGTTGATTTTGCTAAGAATATTTTTATCAACATTTACTTTTTAGTTAAAAATTGTACACTAACATTAATCCCCTCCCCATCTATCCATATATTGTTTGTACAATGTAGCTCATGAAAATATTGATCATTTTGAATGGGTCTGGTTGATTGATTGAAAAGATTTTTAATTTTTTTTTATAAACCACGAAAGGATTGGGCACAAGTTTGCCAACTTACTAGGTCCTTTCCTATATACACACAATACAATGGCAACACGTACTTAATTATAGTATCATAGTAATGTATACATATATGGTTTTTTTTTTTTATATAACATGAAAAACAACTTTGTTTTTAAGCCTTTTTATAGAACTTTTTCTTTCTGAAATAAAAGCTATGTCACTGATATAAATTATAGTTAGAAGGTTGAAACAATTTACTGTTGACAGAATAATACCAAACTGTGGGCTTGTAAAGTCTCACAGGTGTTTTATTATGTACAGTTTCGGTCATCAGGGATGAAAAGTGTGGTATGAGAAACCTATTATATTTCATTTTGACAAGTATATGTAAATCCAACCTTGAAACTATGTAATTTATGGCAACCCTGTTAACTCATGAATACAAATTAAATTACCTTAACACTTCCTTAAGTTAGTTATTTTATGTATTTCTTCCCATTTGTTTTTCCTTTTTCTTTAAAAATAAATAAAGGACTTCATAAACTAAAAAAGTGTGACAGATACAAATGTACTAGCATGCATATCTAGTATTTTTTTTAAAGAATCACCTACTGTTGACATTTTAATGTTTTGTGTTTGATTTTAGAATGTAAGGGTCTAGTTTAGTATAATTGTATCTGTTTTTAATGCCTTCCCCACCCAGCTCAGTCAGTAGATCATGTTCTGAGAAAGTGCTTTGGCCATAGGATCAAACCCACGTGGTGGACCTATTCTCTCATTGGTATATCAAGGCTATAGTGTGTGCAATCCTGTCTGGGAAAGTGTATCCAAATGATCACATGCTGCTAATGGAAAAAATATAGGGGGTTTCCTCTAAGACTATAGAATGCATGTCAGAATTATTAAATGTGTGACATCAACAGCCAAATCATTGTGGTGTTATTAAACAAAATAAACTTTCTCCATCCGTCTTTCCACCAAAACATTGAAGAGGCACTTGTACATCTACACGTACACATACAATGTCGGGGTTAGGGTTAGCTTGATTTACTGGTAGATACATGTAGCAACAAAACATTGAAGAGGCACTTGTACATCTGCACGTACACATACAATGTCGGGGTTAGGGTTAGCTTGATTTACTGGTAGATACATGTAGCAACAAAACATTGAAGAGGCACTTGTACATCTACACGTACACATACAATGTCGGGGTTAGGGTTAGCTTGATTTACTGGTAGATACATGTAGCAACAAAACATTGAAGAGGCACTTGTACATCTACACGTACACATACAATGTCGGGGTTAGGGTTAGCTTGATTTACTGGTAGATACATGTAGCAACAAAACATTGAAGAGGCACTTGTACATCTACACGTACACATACAATGTCGGGGTTAGGGTTAGCTTGATTTACTGGTAGATACATGTAGCAACAAAACATTGAAGAGGCACTTGTACATCTACACGTACACATACAATGTCGGGGTTAGGGTTAGCTTGATTTACTGGTAGATACATGTAGCAACAAACCATTGAAGAGGCACTTGTACATCTACACGTACACATACAATGTCGGGGTTAGGGTTAGCTTGATTTACTGGTAGATACATGTAGCAACAAAACATTGAGGAGGCACTTGTACATCTGCACGTACACATACAATGTCGGGGTTAGGGTTAGCTTGATTTACTGGTAGATACATGTAGCAACAAAACATTGAGGAGGCACTTGTACATCTACACGTACACATACAATGTCGGGGTTAGGGTTAGCTTGATTTACTGGTAGATACATGTAGCAACAAAACATTGAAGAGGCACTTGTACATCTACACGTACACATACAATGTCGGGGTTAGGGTTAGCTTGATTTACTGGTAGATACATGTAGCAACAAACCATTGAAGAGGCACTTGTACATCTACACGTACACATACAATGTCGGGGTTAGGGTTAGCTTGATTTACTGGTAGATACATGTAGCAACAAACCATTGAAGAGGCACTTGTACATCTACACGTACACATACAATGTCGGGGTTAGGGTTAGCTTGATTTACTGGTAGATACATGTAACAACAAAACATTGAAGAGGCACTTGTACATCTACATGTACACATACAATGTCGGGGTTAGGGTTAGCTTGATTTACTGGTAGATACATGTAACAGCAAAACATTGAAGAGGCACTTGTACATCTGCACGTACACATACAATGTCGGGGTTAGGGTTAGCTTGATTTACTGGTAGATACATGTAGCAGCAAAACTATTTTACATAAAAAGAATTGACACACACCATGTACCACATAAACGGCCATCCCTCCTGCTTTGGTAATTTATTACAGTCAGTGCTCCATAAAATTTACAGCGGGCGAACAAATTTGCTTGAAGCAAATACCAAAAAATGAAAAGGATTATACATGTCTGCTTTTGATATTAATATAGCAATATAAACTAGCAATTTGTTTTCATTTCTTAAGTGCTGAAGTATTTTATACAAATTTGTAAGCATACATGTAGTATCTGGTTACCGTACTTCACTGCAAAGCCATTAAAATTGCACTGAGAAAAATAAATATTTCAGTATTTGTAATAGAAACGACTGCATGCTATTGTCAAAGTATAAGTTAGGACAAACATTTAACTGGTATAAACATTTAAACCTATGTTAAGCAGCCATTTCATGATTTGAAGTATGTGAAAAATTAACGCTTACATAACTGCTTAACATAGGTCAGTTTGTAGTACTATATAACAAAGTTATTGCCCTTTTCAGAAGGTTTAATATTATTTCTTAAAAAAAGATATGTTAATTTTTGAATTTTTTTAATAATTAAGTTTGACTAGTTTTTCAGTAGACTGTTAAAAAAAATGTATATATTCATATCCTGTCATGATTTTTTTAATACACCCTCTTTATTAAATTTAAATAAATAGTACATACTTAGAGCTCATACATCCCACATGTATATAACATGTCGACAATATAAATAACAGCTGGAGGCTGCAAAAAGCATGTTATTTAGTTGAACTTTGTGGTTGTTGACTGCGTGACCAATGGAAGTTTTTAATAATCAATGAGAGCCTGCCACCTGAAATATGACCTTTCTCCATCAGTTTAATTGTCATTTGTCAAACATGTGGGTACATGTATCAAAAGCATCACTGTATATCATGTCCATAGTGGTAGAGTTCTAACATGGATTAATGACTGGTAACAGATGTATCCAGTATATACAGTGTTTTCCCTAGGGACCTGAAGGACCCTGCACCGACCCCATGAATTTCTTTATCGGGACCGTATATTATATATTATACATGATTAGTACATGAATTAATGTACACTTATATAGCCATACCTGTGTATCCATGAAGGTCAACTAAAGAACAACTAAAGAACATCCAAATATAGGAGCCATTTGTTTAGATGTTAGTTGTCCTGTATGGCAGGGTTGACTGTGCAATGATCAATTTCTAGGTGGCCTTTGTAGCCAGGTTTCACTACATTCATGTATTTACATGATGTCACTATGACAGGATTGACTGTGAAGTGATGAGCGTTAGTTGGCCTTTGTAGCCAGGTTTGACAACATTCATGAATTTACATGATGTCACTATGACAGGGTTGACTGCAGTGATCAACCTTAGGTTGCCTTTATAGCCAGGTTTGACTACATTCATGTATTTACATGATGTCACTATGACAGGGTTGACTGCAGTGATCAACCTTAGGTTGCCTTTATAGCCAGGTTTGACTACATTCATGTATTTACATGATGCCACTATGACAGGGTTGACTGTGCAGTGATCAACCTTAGGTTGCCTTTATAGCCAGGTTTGACTACATTCATGAATTTACATGATGTCACTATGACAGGGTTGACTGCAGTGATCAACCTTAGGTTGCCTTTATAGCCAGGTTTGACTACATTCATGTATTTACATGATGCCACTATGACAGGGTTGACTGTGCAGTGATCAACCTTAGGTTGCCTTTATAGCCAGGTTTGACTACATTCATGTATTTACATGATGTCACTATGACAGGGTTGACTGTGCAGTGATCAACCTTAGGTTGCCTTTATAGCCAGGTTTGACTACATTCATGTATTTACATGATGTCACTATGACAGGGTTGACTGTGCAGTGATCAACCTTAGGTTGCCTTTATAGCCAGGTTTGACTAAATTCATGTATTTACATGATGTCACTATGACAGGGTTGACTGCAGTGATCAACCTTAGTTGGCCCTTGTAGCCAGGGTTTGACTATATTCATGTATTTACATGATGTCACTATGACAGGGTTGACTGCAGTGATCAACCTTAGGTTGCCTTTATAGCCAGGGTTTGACTATATTCATGTATTTACATGATGTCACTATGACAGAGTTGACTATGCAGAGATTTGTGTAATTAGAATGTCACTGCATAGAGTCAATCCCATCACACTGGGCACATTGTTATACTTATAGTCTATTGCACATTCAGAACAAGCTGTTGTAGCGCAGGCCTAATTAGAATGGGATGGAAGACTATAAGTATAACAATGTGCCCAGTGTGATGGGATTGACTCTATGCAGTGACCAGTATTGATTGAAATGTAATAAAAGAATATGACTGAAAATAAATAACAAGGTGCTCTGTGTGACAGAGTTGACTGCTGTGATCAGTATTGATTGAAGTGTAATAAGAATGTGATAGAAAGTAAATAACAAGGTATCCTGTTCTGTATGATCAGTATTTATAGAAGTATAATATGAATGTAATTGAAAGTGAGAACAAGGTGTACTTTCTGACAGGGTTAACTGTGCTGTGATCACTATTGATTGAAGTGTAAAATAATGTGATGAAAAGTAAATAACAAGGTGCACTTCATAATAGGGTTGACTATATGCATGCAGTGATTAAAATGTAATAAGAATGTGATATAAAGATATAACAAGGTGCCCTGTATGACGGAATTGACTTTGTGCAGTGATTAGTATTGATCGAAGTGTAATAAGAATGTGATATAAAGATATAACAAGGTGCCCTGTATGACGGAATTGACTGTGCAGTGATTAGTATTGATCGAAGTGTAATAAGAATGTGATATAAAGATATAACAAGGTGCCCTGTATGACAGAGTTGACTTTGTGTAGTGATTAGTATTGATCGAAGTGTAATAAGAATGTGATATAAAGATATAACAAGGTGCCCTGTATGACGGAGTTGACTTTGTGCAGTGATTAGTGTTGATCGAAGTGTAACAAGAAGGTGATGGAAAGCTATAACAAGGTGCCCTGTATGACGGAGTTGACTTTGTGCAGTGTTCAGTATTGATTGAAGTGTAACAAGAAGTTGATGGAAAGCTATAACAAGGTGCCCTGTATGACGGAATTGACTTTGTGCAGTGATTAGTGTTGATTGAAGTGTAACAAGAAGTTGATGGAAAGCTATAACAAGGTGCCCTGTATGACGGAATTGACTTTGTGCAGTGATTAGTGTTGATCGAAGTGTAACAAGAAGGTAATGGAAAGCTATAACAAGGTGCCCTGTATGACGGAGTTGACTTTGTGCAGTGTTCAGTATTGATTGAAGTGTAACAAGAAGTTGATGGAAAGCTATAACAAGGTGCCCTGTATGAACGAGTTGACTTTGTGCAGTGATCAGTATTGATTGAAGTGTAACAAGAAGGTGATGGAAAGCTATAACAAGGTGCCTTGTATGACAGAGTTGACTTTGTGCAGTGATCAGTATTGATTGAAGTGTAACAAGAATGTGATAGAAAGCTATAACAAGTTACAAGGTGCCCTGTGTGACAGAGTTGACTCTGTGCAGTGATCAGTATTGATTGGAGTGTAACAAGAACGTGATGGAAAGCTGCTGGTGGATGTGGCAGCAGTTCATGTAGCACATTAAGCGTCCCTTGTTAATAATGATTAATGACTGGGGCGAGGAGATCTGTAATAGCCTGATTCACCCTGACCAAGTAGGTTGATGCTTTATATCTCGAGACCAGCCTCCCATCAAATGTCAAGGATTGTCAATGACAGTTTAGAGTTAATCCACCAGAAAATGTCCTGATTAAATTTGTATGACGGTTGCAGCAACATAAAAGAAACTCTGAGGTAGCATATGAGGTATTAAATAGAGCTGTTTGGATATAGAGCATGTTCAGTGTGTAGATCTAAATGTATGATACACAGACAGAACAACGTACCAGTTGTTTTGCCATGTTATTTATTGCACAAGTTTATAGTGCACAGGAATATTATACCACGAGACCGTGCACTATAAACTAGTGCAATAAATAACGTGGCAAAATAACTTGGCATGTGCATCTGTATTTATTACATACCACCTTTCTATATTATGATTAACAAAAGTTTAATTAAATAACACAACTTACTTTGTTGAATTTTATGGAATTGATGGAATGCTGAATGTCCGGGCAAGGAATATGAAGTAATTCCTGGCTAGTTTAAAAAAAAAATTATTGCATGGTCTTGGTATTTATTACTATAGTAAGATTAAATAGGTATTATTATGAGTGGGGAAAAATTATATGTAGCAAGTTCAATGTGTAGATCTGCGTGTATAATACATAGATGTATGGCAAATGGGTGAAAATTATATGTATATGTTTATTTGTTTGTGTATCTTTTGTCTGGTGACTTTTTGAATAACCCCCTCTCCCCCCCCCCCCCCCCATTAGCATTTTGAAGAGATGGATGTTTCATTTACCAGATTTTACCTTGAACATCTGCTGTCATGGCCATGAGCATTGATTGTAATGAAACCCAGTGAGGCAACTAATGGAATTGATCCCAATACCCTTCATTCCTAAAGCTTGAGCTTCAAGTACATGTACATTCCATTCCATTCTGGCAGCAGAAATGCTTGAGACGTTCGTACTGATATATGTTAATATGGATTGCCAGAGTATCAGTAAGGCAGGAGGGAAGGAAGCTCATTATTATTTTACCGTGGTAATTGTTATTCTGTACATGCTTTGAATAATTTATAAACCAGCCATCTTTGACTCAATTACCAGTTCTGTATAAACAACACCAAATTGAATATTTGATTAGAAATGTCACATTCGAAAGTGTGTGATGTATTAGAAAATATGCCAACTTGAAGACAATTGATTATGTCTTAAGTTTAGCCACAAACAATAATGTTTATAGGTATGTGGCCATGTGCAAGTTGAGTTCTTATGCTTAAATTTGTATTTATTATAATTTTTTTAAATGCAAGGAAACCCAAAGAAATATTTTTTCACTATGTTATAGCTAAAAAAAAGTGTTTACTTTAGCAAGGTCTGTGTTTTTGTAAATTAGCTATACCTCTTTGAAAATTCTGGTTATGAGCATTGTTGTGATGTTATGTTAGGGTTTCATCACCTGTGTTACTAGACTGGTTTTCATCTGTTTTCGTATTTAGAAGACAGATCAGTGTTGTAGTCTTGAGAATACTGTTTATTTATTTAATTAAGGTTCAAGCATGCTGTGGATTGTATCTCCAGGACAGGCTCAGGGCGTTAGTTGTTATGTTAATGATAGAGATGTTGGTGTAGATTCAGTATGTTAGTTGTTAATGATAGAGATGTTGGTGTAGACTTAGCACGTTAGTTGTTAATGATAGAGATGTTGGTGTAGACTTAGCGCGTTAGTTGTTAATGATAGAGATGTTGGTGTAGACAGCACGTTAGTTGTTAATGATAGATATGTTGGTGTAGACAGCGCGTTAGTTGTTAATGATAGAGATAGAGATGTTGGTGTAGACAGCGCGTTAGTTGTTAATGATAGAGATGTTGGTGTAGACTTAGCATGTTAGTTGTTAATGATAGAGATGTTGGTGTAGACAGCGCGTTAGTTGTTAATGATAGAGATGTTGGTGTAGACAGCGCGTTGTTAATGATAGAGATGGTGGTGTAGACTTAGCACGTTAGTTGTTAATAATAGAGATGTTGGTGTAGACTTAGCACGTTAGTTGTTAATGATAGAGATGTTGGTGTAGACTTAGCACGTTAGTTGTCAATGATAGAGATGTTGGTGTAGACTTAGCACGTTAGTTGTTAATGATAGAGATGTTGGTGTAGACTTAGCGCGTTAGTTGTTAATGATAGAGATGTTGGTGTAGACAGCACGTTAGTTGTTAATGATAGATATGTTGGTGTAGACAGCGCGTTAGTTGTTAATGATAGAGATAGAGATGTTGGTGTAGACAGCGCGTTAGTTGTTAATGATAGAGATGTTGGTGTAGACTTAGCATGTTAGTTGTTAATGATAGAGATGTTGGTGTAGACAGCGCGTTAGTTGTTAATGATAGAGATGTTGGTGTAGACAGCGCGTTGTTAATGATAGCGATGGTGGTGTAGACTTAGCACGTTAGTTGTTAATAATAGAGATGTTGGTGTAGACTTAGCACGTTAGTTGTTAATGATAGAGATGTTGGTGTAGACTTAGCACGTTAGTTGTCAATGATAGAGATGTTGGTGTAGACAGCGCGTTAGTTGTTAATGATAGAGATGTTGGTGTAGACTTAGCGCGTTAGTTGTTAATGATAGAGATATTGGTGTAGACTTAACATGTTAGTTGTTAATGATAGAGATGTTGGTGTAGTCTCAGCGCGTTAGTTGTTAATGATAGAGATGTTGGTGTAGACTTAGCGCGTTAGTTGTTAATGATAGAGATGTTGGTGTAGACAGCGCGTTAGTTGTTAATGATAGAGATGTTGGTGTAGACTCAGCGCGTTAGTTGTTAATGATAGAGATGTTGGTGTAGACTTAGCACGTTAGTTGTTAATGATAGAGATGTTGGTGTAGACAGCGCGTTAGTTGTTAATGATAGAGATGTTGGTGTAGACATAGCGCGTTAGTTGTTAATCATAGAGATGTTGGTGTAGACTTAGCACGTTAGTTGTTAATGATAGAGATGTTGATGTAGACTTAGCGCGTTAGTTGTTAATGATAGAGATGTTGGTATACTCAGGATGTTAGTTGTTAATGATAGAGATGTTGGTGTAGACTTAGCGCGTTAGTTGTTAATGATAGAGATGTTGGTGTAGACTTGGCGCATTAGTTGTTAATGATGGAGATGTTGGTGTAGACAGTGTGTTAGTTGTTAATGATAGAGGTGTTGGTGTAGACTTAGCACGTTGTTAATGATAGAGATGTTGATGTAGACTTAGCACGTTAGTTGTTAATGAAAGAGATGTTGGTGTAGACTTAGCACGTTAGTTGTTAATGATAGAGATGTTGGTGTAGACAGCGCGTTAGTTGTTAATGATAGAGATGTTGATGATTTGTCCTTGCACCTTCCAATTGAGTTGTTAAAACTCATTTTGGGCAAAGAAAGAAAGAAATGTTTTATTTAACAACACACTCAACACATTTTATTTACGGTTATATGGCATCAGACATATGGTTAAGGACCACACAGATATTGAGAGAAGAAACCCGCTGTTGCCACTTCACGGGCTACTCTTTTCGATTAGCAGCAAGGGATCTTTTATATGCACCATCCCACAGACAGGGTAGTACATACCATGGACTTTGATATACCAGTTGTGGTGCACTGGCTGGAATGAGAAATAGCCCAATGGGCCCACCGACGGTGATCGATCCCAGCATTTTGGGCAAGGGCCAATACTGGATACAAACCAGTCTTAGGTCTAATGGCTTAAAATTCGAAACTTGTTAGCCACTTATTATGTTAACATGTCCTACTTTTGTTTTATGAACTGAAAATCACATGGGCATAAAGTCAGGTTAATCAAACCATGAATGTAAAGTCAGGTCAGTCAAACCATGGGTGTAAAGTCAGGTCAATCAAACCATGGGTGTTAAGTCCGATTTCAGAACAAAATGCCGTATGCATTTGGTTTGCAGTTTTTTATTTATAAATTTAGTTTTCAATGTTAAGCACACTAGGGTATGGTGTATATCTACATAGTACATGTTGCATGGTCCAGACATCTTATTTACTATATTATATATATTGGTATACTTACTACACTAAGAAACAATTTTGATTATTATATATGAATATATTAATGTAAAAATACATCTACTGTGTAGTCAGTACTTTATTTATGGAAATAGTGGTACATATTCATTTACATTCTGTTTTGCTGAGTCACGACATGATATCAAGCAGGTTTACTGTTTGCTCACTTCTGGGTAGTGTTTGAAGTCTAGGTGTTGCTTCTTGACAAGAGGTTAACAATCCCAAAGTTCAATATCAATGCCAAGTGGGACTTTTAATGCTGCTGTGTTAATCCATAAAGCATAATATAGAGTGGCCTTTTGCTCAGATCAAAATCTGTGTCATGGCTGTTTGAATTACTTATAAATAAAAATAAATTACCAACAACCCAACATCAAAAATAACAAAATTTACTTTACAACTATATTGACACCCAAAAGAAATTTTATATTCATAAATTTTTTATAATTTGATAAATATTGGTGCTAATTGAAAAGAACCAATTTCAAAACCATCTTACAAGCACTTTGCATGTATCACAAAGTGCATTGTTATGTTAGCTGTTGAACTTCATGACACTTTCATGCCCCACCATACCATTTGTTGTTTTTCTATAATACAATTTCAAGCCTTGTAAAGTTTCTTTTGGACGTCAGTATATATGTGGTTGTAAAGAATTGCACACTTTCATTGTGATATTCAATGACTCAAAAGAGCATATAGCAGGTTTTGAATAGAAAACATTTGGACTAATACTGTGTCAGTGTAATTTTTAATCTCTAAGTAGACATCAAAGATAAGTATTTGATGAAAATTAGATGGAAAATACTTGTACTCTTACAACTTCGCCTTTCTTGGCTCTTTGCTGTAATAAAGGGTTAATTCCTTTGAAAAATGGGCTTGGCCGATATGCATTTCCTTAATAATAATGAATTTCCTTGATAATAATAAAATGAAACCAGGTATATTTTCCTACCATTTTATGAAATCCGATATCAAAAGCACATTGTATGGCTTTTGTTTAACAGAAATATTTACTGCCTGCCCATTTGTCAGAACTCTGCCAGGCCAAAGTGATTACCAGTAAGCATTAGTTTAAGACACAGCTGTATGCCTGTCACATCGGTACCACCCTTCATTGATATTCATACTGCATCTCATTTTCATAAAAACAAATATTAATGTTATCATAGAAGCATTGTGTTCAGTTGTATAAAAATAAATCTGTCCCTGACTGGAGTTTGTAATGAGACCCTTTCCTCACAGATGGATGGAATCAATAAATCATTAAGAAGAGTTGTGCGAAGTGTTTTCCTTGCTTGTAAGATCTTACGGTGAAACCCTATGTACAAAGTCAGTCACATTTTTACAAAGATGTTGTCTTTATCGACTTGTGAGCTCATTACAGGTTAAACCATCTTAATGAATGATGGTGGTTTGTGCTTGTTAATGAGAGGACTCATCAGTCATAGGAAACTTACGGTATTAATAAGATGGGCATACATGGATATACATGTGTATATATATATATATATATATATATATATATATATATATATATATATATATATATATATACACAAGGTGCATATTAAATCTGTGTATATTGTTTAGTTATATTATATATATTCCATGCTGGTATTTTAGGAAAATACCAATAACTGTGTAATTGGAGTTAAATGGATGGAAGGATAATATTTACATGACTGAATTGATAAAGTTGAGATGTGTCACACCAGAATCCACCCACCCCCACCCAACGCCCACCAGCTTCTAACTCAACCATGCAGTGCTCTATAACAGGTATATCAAAGACCCTGGTATTACCAGAGACTGATATTACTGCCCTTTCTATAATAAAGTATATATAATAGATCTCTTGCTGATTTTTGTTAGAAAATAGCCCATGTGGGTGCAACTGATTTCCTGTTTTACTCTAGACCACTTTCCACTACTAATTGAGATCTTGTTTCAATAAACAGAACATTGAAGTCTTTTAGTTATGCTTTCCCTGAGACAGTATATCACATATCACAGTCTGATATGCCTGTGATATGCTGTCGGGACAGAATTGGGTGGGACAAGGGAGCCTAACATGTCTTAGTAAGTGATGAGGATCGATCCTACTAACTCCTTGACCGAGCCACACCCAGGTCCCATTCCAAAACAATGGATGCGGCCAGCTGTCACATTGCATCTATTTGTAAGTTTGACTTACACAGCACTTCCAAACCATGCCATGTGATCAATACATTCATATATACACACATACGTATATAGGTGTATGCAATACAGCTTATTGACTCCGGCACATCAATAAGTACATGCAGCACTCTTTATCATTATGCAGCTGGTATAACAGTTGGAAAATTTGTTGACATTCTGCATGGTGGTCCAGTGTTTTGGACGAAATTAATGCCATCGAGAGAGTCCCTGTTTTACCAGTTATTGATACGCTGCTGTAATTGTTTGTTTGACTTCCTGTCAGCTTGTTCGAAATTGTTGTTGCTGCCTGTCAGATGTCTTATAGGTCAAATATCAATTCTGCGAGATGATCAAACATTGTTGACATACTGCAATGGAGTGCGATTCCTTCGACGTGACACATTTCCCAAGGTAGGACATTTTAGGTTTTCTGTGTGCTGTAAAGGCTTTGTTTTATAGTTTGGCAGTCAAGTTGCTGAAAGTCTAACTGTACAGGAGTGTATTAAATTACCCAGGATACTATAGTGAGTAAATTTCTGCAAAATGTTTGGATTTTCTGCTTCATCAGTGCTACTGATAAACTTATCATAAATATGTGTGGTTGCTGATTTTTATGAAGACCATTTGCCAATGTATCATATTACTGATAGATATCTAAGTGAGTAAAAAAAAATTAAATTGTAGGAATTTCAACAGCGCTTATGTAAGTATATTTTGAGTAGTCTCTGAAAAAAAAAGAAAACTGTTGAACTGTTTACAACTTATATTGTTTTAGCAGCATCAATGCCTAGTAGTATCAATCAAAAAACATTTTATCCAATATCATGATGCAATTTGCTACACAAATTTCAGAAATCGCTTTACAATATTAAAACTTTAAACAGTAGTTGCTAATCAATTTTCAATTGATTAGAAATGTTGCTAGTAAATATTTTGAAAACAAAATGTTCCTTGTTAATGAAATCTGATGATCGATTATCTTTTGAATGATTAATTAGTTACAGCAATGTTTGTATTGACCTATTTAAAGTTTTTTGTGTGTGTTTTTGAAATGTCATTGAGCTATGGACAAAACAGAATTAAGGCATCTAGTAAGATCTTGGCAAAATCATTGTTTGTACATGTATGCTATGGCACGTAGAAATTCTTTGAAAATTCTAGAATTATTCCTACACCACTTCAAAATGAAGCGATCATGCAATATTCATGCAACATGTACACATGTACGCCATAAGAATAATATTTTTGTTTCTAATGCACTGATTCCACTTTTTTGTTTTTGCATCAAGTAGTATGAAAAGTTTTTCCAATGTGGTCATCCGTGACTTGTCACATGTATCACTTCAACCTAATATTTCTTTCTGAGAAGATTATGTTAGCTTTAACTAATCATTTGCAAATGTTTGAGAGAGGGAGACGTCTTGTCCTGTCCACTGGCTAGTGTGTACATACATGTGTGTGTAGAGCAACATGTCTCCTCAGCTGCCCGAAATAGTGAGAATCATGTCTCCAGGTTGTACAGAAGGAAAACTGATTTAAGTACTTGTCAGACCTGTTTACGTTTTTTGTCAATACAGTCGCTGCAAGCTGATGCATCGGTGTACAATTCTGTCTGCATAAGATACAATATAATTATATAAGCTTTTATTCGGTATTGATGTGAGCATTATAACAGCTGTGATTTAACAGACTTAGTGGTTACAGTTGCTCACCACCATTCAGTCTTCAGTGCATTCTCATGCAGATATGGCCCGAGAATATTTACCTTTGAAAATAGCATATCACAAGGAATATGTTATTACTTTTTGAACCTACAGACAGTTGATAAGAAATAGGACCAAGTTACTAAGAGGAATGGAAAAAATCAATATAGTTTGGCAAAGAAAATGTGGAGTTACGAGTTACCCACCTGTAAGCTAGAATATTTGTATCCATTTCCATGTGCCTTCATGCCACATTTAGAAATGATTTACTTTGTGAAAACAATAACAAATAATGTCCAAAGACTGGGTTATTTAAATATTACAAACGTCTACCTAGATGTAATTATCAAAGAAAACTTTGAAAAAGCAGTTTTTAGTTTTCAGTGAATTGTTTTAATGAAGAGCTATTCCCTAAACTGAACTGTATTAAGCTGTTATAGGTAGCCATACACTAAATAGTATCTAAGTGGGTCAGAGTTCGAGATGCACCTAACTTTTCATCCCACAGTTGTGGCTACCAGTCCTGCCATTGGTAATGAATGTGAGTGTGTTTGATTTATAAAATGTTATTTCATCTGGCCTGTAAATTCCTGTAATTCAATTTGAACTAGTGTCAGTGTACCAACTACCATTGTGCTTGACCCTGATTTTTTTCTGATTTACGTTAAGATTGAGGGGTGATAGTATTTATATCCATGGTATATATGTCAACTGATATGCTGCATGTAGCAGTTTTCGCCACATTACTATTGTCATCTATGGGATTTGATTTGGTGGTACACACCCTACAGCTAATAACAAAATGAGAAATGGTGGCATGGTACAAAACAAGGTAGACACAGGTAGTGGATTTCCTCTAAATGGTATTACCGTATTTGACCGGAAATAAGCCCAGGGGGCCAAGACAACTCATTGTGAGCTTAGCATGGGGTGGGCTTATTCCCAGACAAGGGGCCAGTTTTGTTGAAAATGTTTTTAATAATAATAATTAAAATAAATAATAATACTTAAATGAACTAGGAAGAAAACAAAAAACGTTCAGTAGCACATCTATTAATTAGTGTTCCATTTGTTATTAATAAATAATAATTGTTTATGAATTAAATTGTGTTTTTTTGACTAGTATCTAATTATCAGAAACACCTTCTGTTACAATTACTTACCAGTGCTGTTTATTTACATCCAAAATTTAATGCTGAGAAGACTTAAAACAACAGCAATTAACAACAAACTCAATAGTGTATACACACATTTCTGACACAGGCAGCCAGCTTACACTACAAAGAATTATCAATCTAAGGTCATTGTTCTTAGCCAATCAGAATAAGGTATTTGCTTAATTAGCATTAACTGCGGACCCAGTGTGGTGGTAAAAATAGACATTGGTTTTTAGTTCATACTTGGGCTTGGATACTTCAGAGAAATACTGCAGGCATGAAATTGAAAACAATGTTACACACTGTTATTGTTAGACTGCTAAATCTCACTTGGTGGTAAAATATTGTGTTACATTTGTGTTTCATTATCTGCAGGAGGTATGACCTTTTAAATGAACTTTGAGCAAACTTAAAATTTCATGTTATTTATAAGGTGACGAAGTTGGTGGTGGGCTTATTTACGAATGAGGGCCTAATTTCTTAAATGCTATCAAAACGGAGGGGGCTTATTCAAAGACATGGGCTTATTTCCGGTCAAATACGGTAGCTGCAAAGTCTCAAATATTTTTGTTTCTGTTCCTAAAATATATACCGTATTTAGCTCATTGTGGAGTTGTATGGAAGGAAGGAAATATTTTATTTAACGACACACTCAACACATTTTATTTATGGTTATATGGCATCAGACATGTGGTTAAGGACCACACAGATATTGAGAGAGAAAACACGCTGTTGCCACTCCATGGGCTACTCTTTTTTATTGGCAGCAAGGGATCTTTTATATGCACTATCCCACAGACAGGATAGTACATACTATATTACACCAGTTGTGGAGCACTGGCTGGAACGAGAAATAGCCCAATGAGCCCACTGACGGGAATCAATCCTAGATCGATCGCACATCAGGCGAGCTCTTTACCTCTGACCTATGTCCTACCCCGAGTTGTATGGTACATATCTTTCACTAAACAATAACCGTTAACTTCTGTCCTAAGCATATAACTCTGATAGCTGGCATAAGCTTGGAATAATATGTTTAACAGTAAATGGATAAAAATGTGGATTAAAATGGTTATGATTCCTTTTCAGTGTCTACTGTTAACAAAAATAATGAGACAACTTATGAACCACGATATTATGATAAGAATAACCACACAATATATCTACAATTAGCAACGTTGAAATTTAGTAAAGACACAAATTAAATTACCATTTTAGCAAGGTCATGCACCTGTAAGATTAATTATGACCATTTGGTGTATTACAAACTGTAACAACATGACACATTAATCCAATAACTGTATTCTTTGAAACATTTTTTACCAGATAAACTAATCAGATTGGACAGTATAGTAAAAACATTTAGGAGTAAAAGAGTTGAGCCATAATTAAAAACAGGTTTGGTTTCCCCATAAATCAACCCTTCATTTTAACAGTGGATTTTGCCAGGCAACATTTTTTTTTTTTTTTTATTATTATTTTTGTTTTATTATTAAAAAAAATGGGGATGGGGGGGGGGGGGCTATGTTGAATGAAAAAAATTAATTATGGGTTGCTTGAACCTGAAACATTTTTCTTTGTTTCAACTTCTTTGTTTGAAATATAAACATACACTAAAGCTTTTCTGTGCAGTATGTAGATATATAACTTATAAGCATGTTATATAAATAGATTATTTGGCTGCATATATGCATGACAGAAACTACTAAAAACAAGCATGACAAACGTATCAACTTTAAAATGGGTTTTAAGCTCATATAACAGTAAAAATGTTCAACATTAATAAAAAAAATAATGGTCTAACTTGATATTGTTTGATCTCACGTATGCTCTGTATGTGGAAATAGAATTTGTAAGCATATTGTATAAAAAGCTTATTTCACTGCAAAAACTACTAAAAACAAGCATGACAGACAAGTCAACTTTTAAATGGGTTTTGAGCTCAGTTCCATTACAGTAATGTATAAAATTAGAAAAATATTCAACATAAATAAAAACTATTTGATACTGTTTGATCTGACGTAAGGTCTGTATGCAGAAATATAATTTGTAAGCATATTATACTGTATAAAAAAGATTATTTGACTGCAAAACTACTAAAAACAAGCATGACAGACATGTCAAGTTTAAAATGGGTTGTCAACTCATCTCCATTTGCAGTTATATGGTACATAAAAATAATTTCAATGTAGGGCTACTCTGGTTTAGACTTTTTGTTTACACAGATTTTTTTTTCTTTTATTATTCTTACTTTTATCATGCTGATAGAATTTTGTAGTCGCACGGTTACTGGTTACTCGCTCACACAAAGAGTGTTCCCAAATAAAAACTTGTGTCATAAACATGTTTATATTACATGTGGATACTTAATGCGTAGGTCTTTGTGTTTGTACAGCCATTAACGCCCTAGAACAGATAAGGTGAGTATAAGTACTGTACTAAACAGGATCAGTGTGTATTTTGTTGTTCAAAACACTTGAGACTTTACATAATGTAAATAGGAGACTATTACCTAAGTGTTTTGTATAAATTATAGTCTTTTTCAAGTACATGTGTATTTGTATATAGTACAATGCATGTTTTTTTCAGTTACAGTTTCCAATAAATGTTTTTTAATTCTTTTCTGGATATAGAAGGCATTTCAGGGCCGTAGCTACGATGTTTTGTTTGGGGGTAGAGAGGCAACTGAGTAGTTAATAGTCTAAAACTCCTTAAACGGTTAAGAAGAGAATTTTCTTTAAGTTTCTATAATTTTGTCCTGATTTTTTTCGGCCCCATTTTCCCCGCTAGCTACGGCCCTGCGGTAATGGTTAATTTATTTATATGTACATGTGTCTGGCTCGAGTGCCTAAAACCTCTTATACTCA
The DNA here is from genome assembly GCF_016097555.1 of Gigantopelta aegis. Taxonomy (NCBI): domain Eukaryota; kingdom Metazoa; phylum Mollusca; class Gastropoda; order Neomphalida; family Peltospiridae; genus Gigantopelta; species Gigantopelta aegis. The sequence goes on from NC_054704.1 coordinate 26,489,838, forward strand.
AAGTGGATACCTGTGTTAAGAAACCTCTCTAAAGGGAAAACCTTCATATTTCCCCAAATCATCAACTATCAAGCATATTCAACTGTATTTAGCAGACTTTATCTTTGTTAACGGTGCAGGATTTAGCTCAGTCGGTTGAGTGCTCGCTTGAAGTGCTTGCGTCGCAGGATTGAACCACCTCGGTGGATCCATTCAACTGATTGGGTTTTTTTCTTCGTTTCAACCAGTATACCACAATTGGACAAAGGCCGTGGTATGTGCTTTTTTGCCTGTGGGAAAGTGCATATAAAAGATCCCTTGCTGCATTAGGAAAAATGTAGCAGGTTTCCTCTGATGACTATAAGTCAGAATTACCAAATGTTTGACATCCAATAGTCGAAGATTGTAATTAATCAATATGCTCCAGTGGTGTCGTTAAACAAAACAAACAAACAAACAAAAAATCTTTCTTAACATAACAATTTTTTAATACTCCTTTAATTGTTTGTATCATTTTAGTAGTTTTATAATGCTTCTGTTTGTTAAAAGAGATATTTGCCATATGTTTACATGTATGAAGATTTCATTCATCATCACATATGGATGTGGTTTATTTGTGACAAAGACCATATTAAATGTATTCCCAATCTGTTACATGTTATTGATTTCTTTAATAACTAGCTTCAACTGTTCGTTATTAACTTTGAATAGCTCTTTGCATGTTAATAATACATAATTTTATCTACACATTACACACACACACACACACACACACACACATATACACACACACACACACACACACACTGTCACACACACACACACATGCGCGCACGCACACACACACTGTCACACACGCACACGCACGCACACACACACACACTGTCACACACACACGCGCACATGCACATACACACACACACACACACATATACATACATATATATATATTAACTATTATAGTAGTAACATGTTTTTAATAGCACTAGCATGTATCATTCTATTTCAGTGCCATGTGAAAATCTCTGACTACAATATACACACATGCACACCCACCCACACCATACCACACCACACCATGCACATGCACATGCACGCATACACACACAGAGAAATGATTGATTAGAATTGGTTGGGCTGTACCGATGTGATGATTGATTATAAAAATGTAAAATCCATTGTTAGAGAAAATGTTAACTGTAATTGTTCTTCCAGTTTAGATGATGTGATTGATGTAAACATGTTGGGGTTGGGGTTGTTTTAATGTGTACATAAAAAAAGATACTAAATAGTTATTCAAGCTAAAAAAAGAAGAAGCAATTTATAGGATCTTTGCTGGTGAACATGACAATAATTGCTCTATCCTTGTAATTCAAATCCTCCTTATGTTCATATACTGCTAATCTCAGACTACCAACTGCCAGCAGAAAGTTGGCCAGCTTTCTGCTGTCACTACTCCTACAACTGTCCAGTTGCTAGTCTGATCACTCTTACAACTCAATTCTCGTCATATAACCCATGAGTTGTTAATCTGAGGGCACCTGTTGTAAGTCAGGAGTTGGGGAAATGAAAACACAACCGTTGAATTGGCCAACTTTGTCGTAACAATTGTAAGTCTGAACCTAGCAAAGAAAGAAAGAAAATGTTTTATTTAACGACGCACTCAACACATTTTATTTATGGTTATATGGCGTCAGACATATGGTTAAGAACCACACAGATATTGAGAGAGGAAACCTGCTGTCACCACTTCATGGGCTACTCTTTTCGATTAGCAGCAAGGGATCTTTTATATGCACCATCCCATAGACAGGATAGTACATACCATGGCCTTTGATGTACCAGTCGTGGTGCACTGGCTGGAACGAGAAATAGCGCAATGGGCCCACTGATGGGGATCGATCCCAAACCGACTGCGCATCGAGCGAGCGCTGTACCACTGGGCTACGTCTCGCCCCTGAGCCTAGCAAAAGTCTAACCGATTGTGTAATCAAATGTTGAACCTATGATCGATGATGAAATTCCAACTGATTCCCAGAACTAGTTTTGTTTAGCAACTGCCTGTCACAAAAGGTCACCTAACTATTATCTGAAATATGTTCATTACAAACAGACGTGCATTAAGCTACAATTTTGAATCAATCAGTCAGCTGTCTTAAAAAAGCAGAAATGATTTTTAATGGAACTGTACCCTGAACCCTGTTCAAGCATGTTTCTGGCTTATATTTTTAAATATTATATGAAATATGTTTTTCAGGCATCTGATCAAAAATGCTCACAATACAAAAAGTATTTTTGGCTGTTTCAACGTAATTTGTTTGAAAATGTTCTAATGAATCATGTATAATAAACAAACTGTCAACAATTAAGTACTAAATGTTCAATCAAAATTTAAATGAAAATAGTCATTAAAAATTAACCATGTAGGATGTAAAATTAAACCAAGCTTAGTGGTGTTGTCAAATCAAAGTGCTATCAGTTTCTGCAAATGTACCAAAGAAAAACAGTCTGTGCTTGTGACCGAACACAGTCTAAAATTTGTTAAGAGACCATTGCCGAAGTACTGATGCAGTAGTGACATATTACTTCCTGAATGTGTCTGGACATACGTTGAACTTCAGAGTATCGGAAATAAGTGATACGTTGCTATTCAGTTAAAGGATTACAAATTGACATTATTAAGTGATAGATCAGTTTAGTAGCAAAAGGGAAATCTTTACTCCTCCCCCCAAAAAACAAAAACAACAACAAACAAACAAAATCAGTGGCTAAGTTCCCTCAAGATTCTACAGGCATGAGGTGCATTCAAAAATTTGTTTGTACAGAGGCACAAATTCTATTTGTCCATTTGAATTTGCACCAAAGAATATATCAGTAGTTACTGAAAATTGCCAACTGTCATCAGCTAACGAACACATCCAGCTGATTTTCTTATCTGTCCTTTATTGTCCGATGCCATATAACCGTAAATAAAATGTGTTGAGTGCGTCGTTAAATAAAACATTTCCTTCCTGTCCTTTATTGTGTGAATTCATTCATTTGTTCATTTATACTTATTTTCATCCTTATAATCCAAATAAGGTTCAAGCATGCTGTCCTGTACACACACACCTCAGCTATGTGGGCTGTCTGTCCAGGACAGAGGGTTAGTTGTTAGTTGTTAGTAGAGAGGGAAGTCGGTGTAGTAGCCTTACACCTACCCATTGAGTAGTTAAACCCGCTCTGGGTGGAAGCAGGGACCAGGATGCGAACTCAGTACCTACCAGCCTTATGTCCGGTGGCTTAACCAAAACATCACCGAGGCCGATTGTGTATGATTAGATTTTGTATGTTTTGTTTTGTTTTTCTTGTTCAGATTTAAGAACCGAGCCACGAGACCGCTGGGTGGTGCGCGGAGTATATCGGAGGACAGTGTGTTTTCACCGGAGCAGCGTGACCCGAGTCTAGGACCGCTCAACAAGATTGCTGTGTCTGAGGAGAACCTCGCCAGACCTGCCTTTCATGTATGATATCATCATAGTTTTACTTACCTTTAATTCTTGTATATCATTGTCAGGGCTAGCTCTGGCACTCGCCAAATTCGCCATTTGTGAATTTTGAAAGCAGTTGGCAAATTTTATTTTAATTTGGCGAAATAATTTCAGGTAATAACTGACATTTTAAAGAAAATATTTGTTAGTGAAATGTTGTGCTCTCCGTCGTCTTTGGATATGCAAACCATTTTCATGTCTCAATTTAATAGCCTAGGAGGATGCCGATCCATTGGCTACTACTATCTGGTCCATGTGTTAGCAGGAATCGTAAATGCTGTTGCATAAGGGAAAATATTATGACACATTGCTGGCAAATAATGAAAAACAACCTTTATCAAGTAGGTTTTCAGCTTTCTTAAATGCAGTTGAGTTTTTATTTTTAAAAGGGTATGACATCACCATTTCTTGGGGAATGGAGTTGAGGTGGATTTTATTTGAATATTAGCTATTGTTGATTGTAGTTTTCTTATAAATGTTATGATTGGCTATATCAGTACCATGTGATTTAATTATTTAGAAATCTTGCATTGAAATTGAATTGGCCTTTGTGATGCAAACATTTAGAGTGAAGCGAACATCAGTAATTTTGTAGGTGCAGTGATGTATGTAATAACCTACATTGTAGACAGCTTGCAACTTTCACATGATGTTGCCAAACAAGATTAAACTAGGTGTGGTGTTAGACATCCTGGAAATACACATTTCAGAAATTTAAACAATCATCTTTTAGTTGCACATGACTAGGGTATTTACTGAAATACAACAGAATACATCCAGTGGTTTAAAGGCAACAACAACATCCATTTGTTTTACATGTTAGTGACAGTGCCTGTGGTGCATTCTCAATATTTACCTTGTAGAGAAAGCAAGCATCTTTTAGTACCTACCAAACACCAAAGGGTGTCCAGAGATGAAAATCATCCAGATGTTACTGATAATTTACTGAAATTCCACTCAACTCCATAACTGTGCCCATCATTGTTCTTTCATGAAAAAGTCACAGTAACCCGTTACTTTTTAAAAATCAGATGAGTTCTCTAGATTGTTTGTGATGTTCATCTCTTGTTATGTAATCCCAGGAAAGAAACTGGAATAATGCAGTTCATCCAGACATTGTGGAGTGGATGTCCAAACAAAAGGTAATAATCCACATAATTTCTGACTTATTTAACTGTTTTTCAGAATGAACTGTTCAGCAAGTTGAAGAAGCGTCAGTCCCAGTATTCTGAGGACGATGGCGGTGCAGAAGATGGATTTGGACAACTTAAGGTAGATATCCTCTTCACTCAGATTGATACATAACCATGTGTAGCAGATTCTTCAAACTGGCATCCGTATCATCCAGGTTTTTGTGTAAACCAAGCCCATGCTTATAAAACTTTTTAGAGTCCAGACTCCATCTCTAATCACATCACACGCATACAGTTTGTATGGTGTTGTCATGACATTAGTGCCTCAGATTCTATTAGAGTCTCGAGTCTAGACTCTAAAAGATTTATAAGCACCATGCCAGGGTGATTACAGAGCATCATTCAGTAAACAGTAGCTGGGGTGAAGGTTTTGCATACTGGTACAATTCCTCAGTTCCTCCTTGAATCCAGTTTAGACAGTCGACTGTAGTATCAGTGTTCGAGATTAACGGTATCCCGATATCCCGGGGATACCAGAATTTAAGTTTGGATACCAGACTTCAAGAACCCAGTATCCCATCGGGATACCATATAATTATTAATTTTTTTTTTTTAAACATGCGTTTTTATTTTTCGCTGAAACAATGCAAGTCGTAATTTACTGGTAAAGTCTAATGCTACACTGGAGCAATAGCGGCATAGCAATGGACTGGGAACCGCTAAGTAGCTATTGTTTTTGTTGGAAGTTTCCTCCCTTCAAATTTTATTTGAGATATTATTAATTCCACATCTGCAAAAAATTGATACAGGTAGGTTTATCATTAGTAATGTCAGAAACACTTATAGATTACTGCTAAATATTAATTTATGTCAGTATTACACAAAAATAGATGCAGCAAATCTTTTTGCCGATTCCGTTTGATTGTGAATTTCACGAATTTCGCGATTTTGATTGCGGTTTAGCATTAGACTGGGAACGAGAACAGTGTCGTCCAAGTTTGTTACGATGTTATTTATGAATTTCATTTAAATGGGATACCAAATTATCAGGTGGGATACCAGATTTTGAAATTTTAGTATCCAACTAGGATACTGCCAACAATGTTTGATCTCGAACACTGACTATATGTAGTATAATACATCCATTTGATCATGGGTGTCCTTTTTGTTCTATCTATCTGTTTAAGAATTTTACATGCCCATTCAGAGCAAGCTGTTGTTGCACACACCTATCATGGGCACAAGTGTTGACTTGCCAACTGTTCCATCCATGACAAACGGTTTTGTTCAGACATACTAGTAATACATAGCAAAAAATCTGAAGACTCAGTCAGTTATGACTTTTACACATTTACAATCCACACTGGCTTTAAACACTGTTTCGGCAAAATATATTTTTTTATCAAATCTGTGAACACATCCACTGACCTATTTGTTCTTCCATTTATATATTTCAACACAATCATCTCCTAATGTGTAACAACTAGATGTTCTTTCCTGATGAATATTGACCTCATACTCGTGATGAAATTTGGTCAAAATTATTGCCCACAGTGTTCCAGCAGATACTTTATAGGACGCTGTTGGCTGTTGCACTCCATCTCAATCTTGCAGCATAAATACCTTATTTAGATGGATTTCATCCAGTACCAGGGATTGGCTTTTTGTGAGCCACACATACTGAGTTGGTTCCATGTGCTGAGTAACAACTGTTATTACCAGAACCCACGAGATGGAAAAAATCAATATGACGTAATGTCTGTTGGTGTCCATGTTTTGTCAGTGCCTTTCTAAATGTGTTGCACTAGAAAGGTGGTGTGTTTTGGAGAATTTTTTATATAAACCAATGACTTTTCAAAGGAATTTTAGTATGGATTCTTATTTTCTTACAGAGAGAGGTTTGTTGTTTGTGTTCGTAATGTATTGGTGTGTGGGTTGTAAAGTTCTGAGTTATAGAATTTACTAAAGCAGTGTGTTGTTGCCAGTCATACATGCAGATATGCAGTTTTCTGATAAACTCACTGCAACAAAGGCTAATACATACATATATACTGGAAGCATTGTTAAGTTATGAACTGGTTCTGAAATGTTTCAATATTTTTTCTGATGGCTATTTACTTTGGGTTTTTTTGTGATCGGAAAGTGTAGCCCATGAAGTGGCGACAGCGGGTTTCCTCTCTCTATATCTGTGTGGTTCTTAACCATATGTCTGATGCCATATAACCATAAATAAAATGTGTTAAGTGCATCGTTAAATAAAAAATGTCTTTCTTTCTGTTCAGTTTGTAATGTTCACCAGTGTTTTCATTTGTGTCAGTTTGACTTCACAGTTACTGGTGAATTATTAAGGGAGCTAACACAATTCCACACTGAAACACTGGTTAAAGACTTTAGCCATGTCGGGCTTGGTTAACAGTTGGATGGGTGACTGGCCGAGAAAAGGAGAATTGTAAACATTACCATTTATGGGCAAATAGCTTGGGCAGCCAAGTTGTTTGACTGGGTCACTGTGCTTAAACTGTGGTTGGAAATAAAGAACAAGTTTAAATGTTTTAATTTGTGGACTTGACAAGACTGGCAGTATTGTAGGTGACTTGCATTTTATTGTTAAATTTTACTGTTTATAAAATGAGAGTAATGATTCCTACTTAATTACTTTGCTTTAGAATATGACTTACTAGTAAGGTAAAACAAATTACATTTTATTATGGGCCACTCACAGTTATCAAAATTGCCACAAACATATAAACCATACTCATTCTTGGTATTTCTATCTCTTAACTGGAGCACATTGATTTATTAATCATCGGCTATTGGATGTCAAACATATGGCAATTTTGACACAGTCATAGAGAGGAAGCCTGCTACATTTTTCCATTAGTAGCAAGGGATCTTTTATATGCACCATTCCACAGACAGGATAGCACATACCATGACCTTTGACATACCAGTCGTCGTGTACTGGCTGGAATGAGAAATAGCCCAGACCGACTGCGCATCAAGCGAGCATTTTACCATTGGGCTACGTCCCACCCCTGTTTCTTAAAAATGCATACAAAATGTTGATTTTGTTAGGATATGCTGGCATTACACAAACATTGTCACACACATGTACATAGGCACACATTCATGCATGGGGTGGGACGTAGCCTAGTGGTGAAGCTATTTCTCGTACCGTGACTGATATATACAAGGTCATGGTATGTGCTATCCTGCCTGTGGAATGGTGTACATAAAAGATCCCTTCCTACTAATGGAAAAATAGAGCGGGTTTACTCTAAGACTATACATCAGAATTACCAAATGTTTGACATCCAATAGCCAATGATTAATAAATCAATGTGCTCTAGTGGTGTTGTTAAACAAAACAAACTTTTAGCATGCATGCACACTCGCCACACACAAACACAATACACACAATTCTCACCACACATGCATACTCATACACACACACACACACGTCACCACACATGCACACTCATACACACACACACATTCACACTCATAAACACACACACACCTCACCACACATGCACACTCATACACACACACACATGCACACTCATATACACACACACACACACACACAGACCTCACCACACATGCACACTCATATACACTCATGCACACACACACTTTTCACCACACATGCATACTCATACACACACACACACACACACACACACGTCACCACACATGCATACACACACACACGTCACCACACATGCACACACACACACAAACGTCACCGCACATGCATACTCACACACACACACACGTCACCACACATGCATACTCATACACACACACACGTCACCACACATGCACACTCATACGCACACACACACACACACACACACACATTCACACAAACACACACACACCTCACCACACATGCACACTCATACACACAAACACACACACACACACACAGACCTCACCACACATGCACACTCATATATACTCATGCACACACACACACACCTCGCCACACATGCACACTCATACACACAGAAACACACAGACACACACACACACCCACACACACACACACATACCTCACCACACATGCACACTCATACACACACACACACACACACCCATACAGACACACACACACACACACACACACACACCTTACCACACATGCACACACACACACATACATACCTCACCACTCGTACACACACACCTCACCACACATGTACACGCATACACACACACATACAGACCTCAACACACATACAGACCTCACCACACATGCACACTTACACACACACACACACACACACACACACACACACACACACACACACATCTCACCACACACACACATACCTCACCACACACACACATACCTCACCACACATGTACTCATATACACACATACCTCACCACACACACATATACCTCACCACACATGCACACTCATACACACACACACACACATACCTCACCACACACATACATACCTCACCACACATGCACACTCATACACACACACACAGACACACACACACATACACACACACATACCTTACCACACACACACATACCTCACCACACATGTACACTCATGCACACACACACACACCTCACCACACATGCACACATACACATACCTCACCACACATGCACACTCATACACACACACACACACACACACACACACAGACACACACATACCTCACCACACACCCATACATACCTCACCACACACACACACATACCTCACCACACACACATACCTCACCACACACACCCATACATACCTCACCACACATGCACACTCATACACACATACACAGACACACACATACCTCACCACACACACATACCTCACCACACACACATACCTCACCACACACACACACACACACACACACACACACACAGGGTCTCGTTTTACAATTTAAAGAATTAGGGACCATTAAATTTGGCCAGTTTTGAAAGGATTTCAGTTTTACCAGGATTCGGTTTGTTCAGATAAGTTTTTGACAAGTTTCACTGTATATACACCTACTAATATATTTTCTTCATCGTAGCTGCTAATCAAAAACCATGCAGTGATTTTTGTGTCAGCAGTCACACAAAGACATCTGATACTAGACTGCTAATATATTGATTTAATGATTTTGTTTTTCTCTTGGGTCGTATAACCCTTTGTTTAAGAACAACTGTAGGATGTCTGTTCTAAATCAAGTGTCAACTACGGTAATGAGATCAACTGTATATTATATCCCTGTAAAGTAATATCAAGTCAGACGTGGTGGTCTGCTGGTCTGCGATAATGTAATATGATGACATATTTCAGACTCAAGCATCAAGCAGTAGGGAGAGTGACAAGAGTTTAATCAGCATGGACAGTTCGGATAATGAAGAGGTAGGCAATTAGAAATATTGTTCTGATATTGTGTAATCACATATATTAAAGTCGCAAACCCAAGTTTCTACCTGTAATAATGGACATTAATATTGGTTAATGTACATTTACAAACCTGTAATACATTTGGAAATGGTTACAATAGAGTGAAAAAGAGTCTGATGTTGAAACAGGGAATATCCTTACAAAATAGATTAGAGCTTGTCTCCATAAATGTTACTTCTTAGAAGTATGTGTGTTTTTAAGAATATAAAAAAAAATGCATTTTGGGCAATCTGATTAAAATTAGCTCTACTGGGTCTACCAGTAGATCTAACAGCATTGTGTGGACACTATAAATAACCATTTAAATATTGACCAATTACACTTCGCCTTTTACAGCGTTATTCGGGAGCATACAAATTCTAAAAGTATTGGGCGAGACTGTTTATGCAATGGATGAACTTATTGGTCAATTTCAACACTGAAGAAATGGGGAAAAGTGCAGTAATAAACTCTGGATTTTATACTAGTATAAATAGATTTTGTGGCTATACCATCACGAGTTTTTTTTTGTTCATCTTGAAGCTAATTTTATATAAAGTTTTATATTGAAATTAGTTTCTGGCATACTTCGTAATTCACCCGAATCATTTCGTATACCCTCGGCATAATCCCGAATGTTTTCAAATTCTTTTCAAATCACTGGCATGTTTTGCAAGTAAGGTTTTGATTGGTCGAATGAAAGGTCAGCTGGACATGAGCTCCAACGGGCTGCTGTTAGATCCACATGTAATAGTGGAGCTAATTTTAATTAGATTGCATTTTGGGATACAGTATTAGAAACACCATGATGATCAGAAACACTTCAGATGAATGGAAATGGATAATCTAAACAATAAAATGTAAATAGTGTTTGATTTAAGTATGAAAAACAGCTCTAATAGTGAAAAATACCCCATAGTGTTTAAAACAAGGGTCTGTCGCTTTAAGAGGACCACATCTATTATGCAGCCATACCATCTATCAGAGTAATCACCTCTGTGAAACATGCTTTTGAAAATGTAATAAAAGGTAAATGTTTTATACAAAATCTAGTATGTGTACATGCATACCATATTAAATGATTTGGGATAATGTTAATGTAGATCTTAAAAATTGTGGTTGCTTGTAAAAATGGTCTGTAATACTAGGAAATACAGACACTGTTTTTAATCATAACATTTACCCAATTAACTTTAGAATTTAAAAAAATCCCAACATGCATGTGATATAAATTAATTACTTGATATATTATATAGAATTTTTTTTTTTAGATGACCTTGTTGATTCTTGAAACTCATTTCCTATTTTATTTTCCTTTTGAAGGAGGATATTTTTATGAGCAACTGGCCTGCTGCACAGAAACCAAAGAGGGTGGGCAAAAGCTCTGGCTCAAGTCAGCCCATGGACTTTGAATCTGTGAAGAGTTCACAGCACTTGACCTCTGATGCTGCCAAACACAAGTTGTCTGTGAGACCCAACAAACGAAAGGCCTCCAGACAGTCCCGCATACATCGAGATGTAAGTAGCAGTGCACAGAGTGAAATAAAATTAGTTTAGACTTAAAGTTTGTTTTGTTTAATGACACCACTAGAGCACATTGATTTATTAATCGTCGGCTATTGGATGTCAAACATTTGATAATTTTGACATATAGTCCCAGTGAGGAAACTTGCTACATTTTTCCATTAGTAGCAAGGGATCTTTTTTATGCACCATCCCACAGACAGAATAGCACATACCACGGTCTTTGATATACCAGTCATGGTGCACTGGCTGGAACGAGAAATATCCCAATGGGCCCACTGACAGGATAGTTTAGACTTAGACTGGAGTAGATGATTGTAGAAATAAATTAGTTTAGACCTGGAGTAGATGATTGTAGGTTTCATGTAGCCCAGTTGTAAAGAGCTCTCTTGATGCGCAGTCAGTCTAGGATCGATTCAGTTCAGTGGGCCCATTGAGCTATTTCTCATTCCAGTCAGTGCATCATGACTGGTAACGTTGTGGTATGTGCTATCCTGTCTCTGGGATGGTGCATATAAAAAAATCCCTTGCTGCTAATGGGTTTCCTGTACAAGACTACAGTGAAACCCCTCAAAACCGGACAGCCATGGGACCAAGGAAAAAGTCCGGTTTTGAGGGGTATCCGGTTTACAGAGGTTTCAGTATTGAGGTAAACTATTAGTTGGTTGGTGTTCTCTACTGATATAGTAACTAATAAAACTGCAAAAAAAAACAGGTACACTTTCGAATTATTTTAAGATTATCATAAAGTGATAATTCAAGGTGGCGGCATTTCGCTGGACGTTCCGACATGTCTAAAGTAAATACTAAAATGAATCACTGTTGACAAATTTCCCACCAAATCAAGCCAAACAATTTTACTCTTGGTTACTCTTTATTTTGTTAGATAAACTTTGCAAAGATACAAAAAAAAAACGACAACAAAAAAAGGGTTCAAACAATTGGAAAAATGAATTAAATTCCTAGTTGTTTTGCCGTTCATTGCGGTAATCATGAGATGTACATGTAGGCTATGAAAAGGAGCTCAATCAAATTCATAAGTTAATCGAACTTTGTAACAATCGAGCTCAGAATAAAGGGAGTACATGTGTTTCTTCCAGTTATTTAAACATCAACGCTGTTAATTAATCCCTTAATTGGTATTTGTCAACTGCACAACAGTGACACTGGAGCATACGCACGTGTAATTAGCTCTGTGTACGCAATCACGTTATCGGCTGAGTAGGTATTCAAATTATAAGTAATGCGACACCATAATTGACATCGGTGTCACCGTCAGGTTTTCTGAGGTAAAATTTGCATTAAAGAAACACAATGGGACTGGATAATTTCGTCCTGTGCAGTTTAGAGGGGTTTCCGGTTTAGAGAGGTAAATTTTAGTGTTAAAAGATACGCAAATCACGGGACCATGTGAAACATCCGGTTTTGAGGGAATTCCGGTTTACTGAGGGTCCTGTTTTGAGGGGTTTCATTGTATTCATAAAAATTACCAAATGTTTGACATTCAGTAGCTGATGATTAACAAATCAATGTGCTCTAGTGGTGGTGTTAAACAAAACAAACTTTATTGTATGTTTCACATGCTATAAGTGTAAGGCAGTAACAGGTAATTCTGTATCTGGTCGATGTTTGGTGTAATTAATTTTATACATTTCATTTCATGCTCCATGTGTTGGATTGCATGACTGGTATATCAAATATCATTGCATGTTCTATCATGATCATGAAAAAGCTTGTGCAAACAAACAAGGACTTAATTGCTACTTCTAATAAAATGGAGTTACATTTTCTAATGAGGAGTTGAATGTGGAGTTGGCTTGAGGTGCGAGGTGTCGTAGAAACAATCCTCCATTTATATTTTCCACTAAGGGGGAGTGGGTTTGTGCATTAAGTAAGGGAGTACAGGAGGAAGGGGAGTTTACTTTCAGAGTATGTATACCAAGCTCTTAACTATCCAGTGTTCTGTTCAGTGTGAAAGAATGATGTATGCATGAACAACAGGTTAATGATCAAAGGTACAAAATATGTATATGGGGAAGGGATTTTAAAAATCCAGAGTTTTTGCATATGGTATGTACTTTATGTATGGCCCCTAATAGCCAATTAAAATATTCAATTTAATTTTTTTTTATCATGCTATGAACAATATTTGACATTGCACCAAGCTGTGCTAAAATGGTTTCTTCTTTTTTTAAATTTTTATTATGATTTAGGTTTTGTTGTTTTTTTTGTTCAGGTCAAAGCAACACATGGTCTTCCAAGCTTACACGAAGAGTCTCCAGTCAAAACAGAGGAGCAGAGTTCATACAGTATTACATCAAGTAGGTGACCTTTATCAGTATCCATGCAAACTGATTTCACTTGTTACATGCCAAATGAAACCAGTTGCATTAACTTCCATCATGCATCTATGAAAATGTTTCATTAGTTTTTTCTAATAATGTTTTGTTTGGGGGTTTTTTAGTTGCCGTTTTGTTATTCTTAAAGGCATACTGTCACGGATTTAAGGACCTTATTTCTCTGAAAATGGATAATAAATAAAAATTACATTAATTGTTGGAAACCAAATCTAGCTATCGTATCACCTTAACTGAACCCTGATGAAGTGAAATCCATGTCAACGCTCTCGGCAATTTTAGTTTTTTAATGATGGACCATTGCCATAATTCAATTATTTTTACAAAATATCATTAATAAATGGAGTATGGTGGTTATGAAGATGGTTGAATTAAAGTACATTTATTGACAAATCAAATTATTTTTTGTTCAGGTAATACTTTGTTAGGCCATTAAATAGATCAGTGGTCTGTGACAGTATGCCTTTAAAACACATTTGTAATCCTATATCTTTTCCAATAATGAAAACACAAAATCCATTATTGTATCGACAATTCAAGCATTCAGACACAGCCTTGTACTGATTACAAAATCAATGCAGTCATTAGTCAAACAAACACATAAGGTAAACAAACATATTAGATAAACAAACACAGGTTTACAAGACCAGCCCTGGTGATGTCAATATATATGGTTTAGCCATCTGACTTAAAGCTGGTAGGTACTGGGTTCATATCTGAGTACCAGCTCCCATCTAGAGCAAGCTTTCATGGCTCAATGGGTAGGGGTACAGCCACTACATGACCTTCTCTCTCACTAACCCCTAACAAAACTGACCACTAACCTAAATGTATGTGCCCATGACAGTATGCTTGAACCTTAATTGTACATAAGCATGAAAATTATTATAATCAATCAATCAATCAATCAATCAGTCAATCCATAAATCAAATATGCCATAATAATAGCCATTCAGGGATAACATGCAAAGATACCAGTCTCAGTGGTCTAGTGGTTAGACCATCAGACTAGAGGCTGGCAGGTACTGGATTCGCGTTCCAGTACCAGTTCCCAGTAGTAAGTTTGAACAGCTCAGTGTATGAACACTACACTGGCTTCTTTTTCACTAACAATTAACCACTAATCAGGGCTAGCTCTGACACACGCCAAATTCTCGCCAGTTGTGAATTTTGAAAATAATTGGCAAATTTTATTCTAATATGGCGATACAATTTTATGTAATAATTGATATTTTCTTACAAAATAACTGTGTACCTATAAAATTGGAAGTTTAATAGATAATATTACAAAATTTTCTGCTGACCCAGAGTTGACCCTGCTAATGATGTGTAATTATTATCATGTGGTGTACTAGTAACTATGTAGAGTTGAATAATTTTTTTATAATAATCCTGTTCTTCTTTACAGCTGATGTGTCACAGTCTGACATGTCTAACAGTTATTCTGAGGTGCTACAAGTTTCACATTCTGATACTTCCGACAAGACAAACATTTCCATAGTGCTATTACCACAAACGCCCAACACGGAGCCTCTCAAACCCTCTAGAGATGAGCCCACGTCACCCGGTGCTGTTAGCACCAGTGGTGAGACCAAGAAAGAACAGACTGCGTTTGGCAGTTCACACATATCGTCTGTCAAAGTGGAAGAAAAATCCTCACCTAAAGTATTGCGGTCTCATTCGGGACGACCACGTGAAGGTTCTGATGTCCAGGGTGTGGTGCCCTCGAGCGACCAGCAGAACGAACTCTCTCAGGCATTTAACAAGGTGAAACGCAGGTCAGTTAAGTTGACACAGGATGAGGAGAGGGATGCTCTTCCTTCAAAGGAGGCAGCTGGTGCTTCAATGCCAAGCCATGTGTCTGGACCGGCAGTGAGTGTTTCAGGCAAGTCTGGAGATAAAGTCGAGGTGAAGTCTTCTTCCAAGCCACAGCAGAGTTCAGTGTCTGTCTGTTCTACCCAGTCTTCACAGTCTGAGCCAAAGGACTCGAACATTACTGTTATTTCTACTTCAGTGGATCATAAACAACCTGTAGTCAAGAAAGTGTCCAGTGAGTCCAGGAAAGAGGAGGATAATAAATCGGAAACCAGTTCTGTTAAGTCAAACACTAGTTTCAAACGGGAGGGTTTGAAGGCAACAGATACATCAGATGTGGTTTCACCTGCTCGTGAAGATTATAAACTGCGACGCCAGTCTCGCAGTAAGACATTACCCGAGCAACCAGTGGCTAAAGACGAACAGTATGCTTCTAAAATACAAAGAACAAATTCCCACAGAGTGGACTTTGGAAGCGGTTCCCCTTCTGCTTCACCTAAGAAGAATGATGTAATGACATCATCAGCCATTATGACATCGGACCTGACGGCAAAGAAAAGTGATCCAAAGAGATGGACATGGACAGAGCCGGTAAACACTGAACCAGAATGGATGGCTGCCTTACGCAAAAAAAAGGCAGTTGGTAACGACAGTGAGAGTAATGCTGGTACAAAGACACAGCAGAGTGAAGCTAAACCCAAGGAGGTGTTCACTGTGGATGTTGGTAAAGACAAAAAGAAGGTGGAATCTGTGGGTCAGACTGTGGGCAGTACAAAGACAAAAGCAACAGTTAATTCACAAGTAGAGGTGGCACCACTGAGTAAAACTGGTGTGGGTTACATCCCAGGCAGAGGTGGTAGTGTGAAAGTGGATTCTGCAACAAGGCCTGATAGTGTAAAGTCATTCACTTCCAGAGCAAGCAGTGTCAAAGTTCCAAGTTCTAAGTCTGATACAGTAAGTGCAAAGATATCTCCAACTGAAGAAACCACAAAATCTTTCCCTAGAGTTGAGCCTGCTAAAACATCTAGAGTTGAGCCCGCTAAAATGTCTAGAGTTGAACCTGTTAAATCCACAAGAGTTGAAGCCACTAAATCATTTAGAGTTGAACCCAATCAAACATCTAAAGCTGAGCCCACTAAAAGTTCAAGGATTGAACCCACAAAGCCATCTTCCACTGTTCTTCCTGATTCTGCAAAACCACTGTACTCTCTGGCAGACTCTCGGAAGTCATTCTCGAAAACAGACAGTCCTAAAACATCTCCAAGCATAGTTACATCATCCACTCCATCAGAACCAAAGAAAACATTCTCCAGGGTGGACAGCACTAAAGCATCATCACCGTCGCATGGATCCAACTTACCCAAAGTTTCAGAGTCTGAAGTGAATAAGAAACCCGACTCGAAACCAGCAATGTCATTCAATTCCCGGGGATCTGTGCAATCGAAGGACTCGGTTGCCAAACCTAGTGCTACCTCATGGAAGACGAACACCCAGAAGAAAGAGAACGTCAAGGAGAATCCTCTGGCCCCGGTGAAAATTGAAATCATAGAGAAAGACCAACCAAAGGTGGAGGTTCCACTCAAAAAGGTGAGTCTCAGTAGGCAGGTCGGTATAGACTTCAGTACTTGACGGTCAAGGATCAAATAAATAAATAAAGTTTTATTTAACGACGCCACTAGAGCACATTGATTTTTTATCTTATTGTCGGCTGTTGGACGTCAAACATATGGTCATTCTGACACTGTTTGTTTAGAGGAAACCCACTCGCCACATAGGCTACTCTTTTATGACAGGCAGCAAGGGATCTTTTATTTGCACTTCCCACAGGCAGGATAGCACAAACCATGGCCTTTGTTGAATCAGTTATGGATAACTGGTCAGTGCAAGTGGTTTTACACCTACGCATTGAGCCTTGCGGAGCACTCACTCAGGTTTTGGAGTCGGTATCTGGATTAAAAATCCCAAGCCTCGACTGGGATCCAAACCCAGTACTTACCAGCCTGTAGACTGATGGCCTAATCATGACGCCATTGAGGCCGGTGTCAAGGATCAAAGATTCGAAGTATGTGTGTGATTCTTAACCTTCATGGTAGTAACACAGTAGTTATTTTAGCACTGTTATCTTAACATTAGTGCAATCCTCTTGCTATGACCAACTGGAGGGTTGGGGCAGAATATAGCTCAGTGGTAAAGTGTTTCCTGATGCACAGTTGGTCTAGGATTGATTGGCGTCAGTGGTAAAGTGTTTCCTGATGCACAGTTGGTCTAGGATTGATTGGCGTCAGTGGTAAAGTGTTTCCTGATGCACAGTTGGTCTAGGATTGATTGGCGGCAGTGGGCCCATAGGGCTATTTCTCATTACAGCCAGTGCACCATGACTGGTATATCAACGGCCATGGTATGTGCTATCCTGTATGTGGATCCCTTGCTACTTGTAGAAAAATGTAGCTGGTTTCCTCGCTGAGACTGTATGTCCGAATTACTAAATGTTTGACATCCAATAGCTAATGATTAATAAATCAATGTGTTCTAGTGGTATCATTAAAGAAAAACAAACTTTAAACTTTCCACTTGTTGAGGGTTGTATGTTGTAAGTAGTGACAGAACAAACAGTTTATTGTTTTTAATGAGCTTTAACTAAACTTCACTATAAAGTCATATTGATTTCAAATAATAATTGCTTTCTTTTGAAGCATGGTTGTCATTGTGATAGGATTTCTGATCATAAATACAACAATAGAAGAACAAATGTCTTGCATAATTTAAAATGTGTGTGTGTGTGTGTGTGTGTGTGTGTGTGTATATATATATATATATATATATATATATATATATATATATATATATATATATATATATATATACACACACACACACATGTATAAAGATCTCAGCTATTCTACATTTTCAACAGTGTTTTTCATTAACATGAAATTATATTCTTTAGTAATTGTCTACCTACCCAAAAGTATTATAAAAAGTTGAAACAGTTGATGCAGCTTAATTGCAGTTACTGATGAGATTGCAGCAGTAGACTCAGGTGGACTAATGCCATCATAGCTCTCAAAGTACGTGTTGTTATTTTATTTTATTTTTTTGCAGAAAATTTCTCCTTTGACATCTGAAACTCCTGAAAAGTTTTCCTCACATCGGTCTTCCAAGGTTCTCGACATGGTGAAGAATTTTCAGAAAATGCAGACGGCTGAGCCAGTGGTTCAGTGACAGCTGAAATGGAAAAGTCTTTTAAGTGATAACTGTGAACAAGCATATTGGTGACAACAAAACACTGAGCAAGTGTTTTAATGACAACTGAACAAGTGTTTCTTTGACAACTGAACAAGTGTTTCAGTGACAACTAAACAAAGCGTTTCAGTGACAACTGAAAAAGTGTTACAGTCACTGTGACTACAATATTGTGATTTACAGATTTTTACTAAAAACATAGTTTCAAGAAGTTTAATGGTGCATTGTATATCAGAGCCAGAAAATTCCAAAGCACTGGATGGTGGTTATCAAACGATGTCTTGTTTTATACTTAGCCAACTGCTTGGAGTCTAATTACAAACTTAGTTCACTAGTTTAGGTACAAAATCGGAAGAAGAATGGTTTTCTTTTTTCCGTGCTGGACCATGAAGAAAAATAAGGCCATTAGTAGTAACCGTTAGACCATAAATGGTAAAACCAAGTTGCTAGCTTCAAGTTAGTGCATTGACATGTAAAATATAATATTCACTAGGGTGGACCTAGAAAATATTTTACGGAGGGGACCAAGGGCAAAAGAACACATGAACCAACTCACTGAAAAGGGCATTTCAATGAAAATTGTAAACAAATTGTTCCAAAAAAAGGAAAACTTTAATTATCTCCTCGCAGTGAATTTTCATGAAACTTCATAACACCTTGAAAGAGTTCATGTTTTACATCTGCATCGATGGTCAAAGTTATTATTGCTAAAAATAGAAATATGCCATCATTGCTTTAGCAACTTAAGTTCTTATCTGATTATTTGTGAAACTTCATATATGTAGGAAAAGGATAATGATGTTTAATTTTTTTAGGGGAGAAGACACATTCTGAGAAACCAGTTAGTGTAGTGGTTAAGGCTGGTCAGTACTTGGTTCACACCCCAGTACTGGTTTCATCCAGAGTGAGTTTTAACAACTTGCTGCGTAGGTGTAAGAACACTATACAGACTAACCACTAATTACTAATCCACTGTCTGGAACAAACGGCTCAGCATGCTTGAACTTTAATTGGACATAAGCTCGGAAATATGTTCAAACAAATAAACCAACCAGGTGTAAAACAAAAATGGCATGTAGAAAAGAGGTTTTAAAATTGTTTTATCTTATCCTTTTTTTTAATACCTAATGGCCATATTTCACAGTGGGATGCTTTGCATAATTGTATATTTTGATATATATTATTATGTAAAAAAAATTAAAGTTACTTGTTGTTTTTGTACACCACTGGCACTGTAACAGGTTACAGAGTTTGTAAATATGTCATTCCATTTAATATTTAGAGCAGTCTTTAACATTCAACAGTGTATTTTGTGATTTTTCTGCTGATATTAAAGCTTGAGGGAACAAAGGGAGGTAACAATAAAAAAATAAGGCATTTGGCAATAAAATTTCAGATTCTTTGTTTTGCTTTATTTACACTGTTTTAGTTTGTTCTTTAAGTTAGTAAGCATCTGTCTCAGATTTATAGTGTTTTCACCTGTTGATTTGTTTTTCTTCTTCTCGTTTTGTTTCTGTACTTTGTAGATCAATGTACCTTGTACTATTATAATTGTTATGAGATGCCCCAATAGCTCCAAGGATGAAACTGTGTACTTTAACAACTAAAATTGATCACTTTTATATATATTGCTTTTGATTTAAAACAGATTACAATTTAAATGGTTATTTTCCCTTTCTAGAATACCGTATTATAACTTCTAAATAGAATTCCTTTTGATGTATTTCAGTTAACGGTAAATTGAAGTAAGCAACCTGCCCACCCCTCCCAACCCAATGTATTCTGCTCAATGGTAATGGAATGAAAATATAAATATTTTTTATCAGTGAGTTTTTATTTTTTTAAAAACATAGCTCACATTGTGAACACTACATATACATAGTTTGTTTCATTAGTTGTCAAAAATGCTAATGACATTTATATGATCACCTTTGTATGGTGTTGTATTTTCACTGCTATTAACAATATTCACTCTTATAGTATATTTTATAGTGGGACAATGCTCAAAAAAGCTGTGATCCAAGTTTTTTTTCGGAGCCTTTTTGAAAAAGAAACGAGCCATTTGAAACCACTCGAATTTAATTAACATTATTTTGTCATTAATTATTAAAAGTATGATTGAACTTTACAGGGATATTATAATGGCATATAGCAAACAATTACCTATTCAATTATGATAATTGGGCATTTAAATTTGGGCATAAAAATGGCTTATTACCATTTTTTAATTTTTCTTATTCTGTCTTTATACATGTAGTTCTGAAAATATATGGCCTAATTAAAATAATATATTTAAATTTTAATGTTTTAATTTTCTGTATTATACATATACCTATATAGTAGGTTCTTTTTACATCATTAATGACCTATGTATTCAGTGCCCTTCGTTTCACATTAAAAATTCTATTTTGTATGAACCACATATATTTTTCATGCAGTCACTTTTACTTTTGAATAATGTAGCCTAGTGTATATAAATGTGTATATACCATCATGTATTATATGTAAATATTATACATAGATGTAAAGACAGGTATATATATGTATATGATATATTGTTTTATAACGTACATGTACGCTAATTTCATGGGTTTGAAAAAACATAGTTGAAAAATTCTTTTCAATCACAGGGTTGTCTATTACAATTAATACATTGTATTTAGATAGTTGCTTAACTGCACATCATTTTAAATTCACTAGATGAACTCCTTCCATTATAAATCTATCGGTGTCTGAATTAAATATTTACTCATAGTCTGCACCATTTATGCAAGCAAAGGCTTTAATTCCATCTCATCGTCAGACAATATATCATTTCATTTGGTGAACTTACATCACAAATACATCAGTTCATGAGATGATCTGGCATCAGCCAATGTATATTTTCTCTGGGTGTCTGAAAAACTGTATAAACTCATTTTAAACATCTAATGCAATTTTATTATCGATCATCAGTTTGCAGAAATATTGATCAAGGATTGATTAGTAATTGATTACAGGTACGTCATGCTTTTGGAAACTTAAGTCTGTTTGCTGCATGTGCAAACACATTGGAGTTGTCAGGTTTTTTTTTTTGGGGGGGGGGGGGGTTGTTAAAGAAAAATTGAGTGTACTATCACTTGAGGTCACAGTAACACACTTGTGCCAGAAATGATGATTTTACTGCTTACAGTGATTTATTAATATCGGGTATGTGCATAATCCACTACATGTAATAGAATCTTAAACAGACTTCAGTTTACAACAAACATGAGTCAGTAATGTACTAATGTTCCTTTAACAAAACAATATTCTTAAGCAAACAATAAATAGAGGATAATAAACAAGTTACCAGTTATTATCAAATTTATGTCCCGAGTGAAATAATTTTCAGTTGTCACGAGCTTTATTATTTCACGAGGGACATAAATTTGATAATAACTGGTACCGAGTTTGTTATTCTATTTATTACATCAGCTACTTTTTCTCTAGAAGCCTTTATTTTCGACGCACATGCACGAAAGGCCAACCTGTAAAGAAACGATGTAAACCACTTTGCGCACTTTCTGAGAATTGCTATAACTTTGTAATTTAATCACGTTCATAAATAATTTTAAAAAACCAAAAGTATTCTTTATTCTGCTACAAAATCTATAAGGAATTGCATTAAAATGACATTTTGTTATAAATTTAACACCAAAAATAAAGAGCCGTAAACGTAAATTCTTTAAACTACATGACGTCATTTTGTGTGTTTGCCAAATCGTGATGACGTCATATTTAGTACCGACACGGTCATTGGTTTGTGAGTGTCAAATTGTCCAATAGTATTGTTCGTTAGACCAATGCAGAATATTTCTCACTGAGAAAATATGGAAAATATTTTCCCTGTTATGAGTGACCGCTGGGGTAATAATGCCTGAATATACAACAGAAATGTAACAATATTATTGTACTATCTGACTATGAAGGACACAGTAATCCTGGAATTTACAACAGACATGATAATTTTAAGACTTGAATTTTGTTTTTAATACCGGTATGCTATAAGTAAGATACTTGTATGGAAATTAAAGGTTGTACATGCCTATGAATGAATTTTGTCCAGAATGTTCAGTTTAATTAATAAATAATCAAATTAAAATATTTATACAGAAAAAAAGGATTTATCATGAAAAATGTCTGTGCATGGATCTTTAGTCATTCTGTATTTATAAACATATCGAATGTTATAATTAGCAAATATTAAATAAAGAAAGAAACAAACAAACAAAACAAACAAATAAATAGAAAAATACAAATTAAAGATTCATAGAAAAATTAATGTAATTTTTTTTTAGATTAGATTATAATGTTAAAACTGAAGACTTTTAAATGAGGAATAAAAGTCAAATATGGAAATTCATTATTTATTTTTAGAAAATGATTGTGCAGGGTTATTTAGGCTTAGAGTGTATGGGAAGTTGAAGCTAAAAAATTTAATACATAAAACAAAACAAAAAAACTGATTCATGTTTTTTTAAATATGTGTTGTGAGAAAATGCTTGTCCTCATCTCTTCAGGGATTTTGTACAGAATATGGATTGAAAACATTGAAGATATTTTGTTTTAATAAATAAAGAATAAAAGTGAAATATTATGAAAGCAAGATTTCTTGTTTAAAACACTTGTGCCTGTGTCTTCAGGGACTTTGTTTTGTTTGTGTATGGAATGTTCAAAGTTGAAAAATATTTCGTAATAAATAAAATTAAAAAATATATTTAAAAAGAAATTATTTATTGTGAGAAAAGGATTGTGCCTGTCTTTTCAGGGAATTTGTACAGTGTGATACAGAATGTTATGATTGATGAATGAAAATACTGATACAAAAATGAAAGTTTGTGCCTGTCTCTTCATGGAGTGTGATACCAAATGTTAAGATTGAAGACTAGTTTTTTTATGTTGTTGTTTAAACATTTAATATTTATGCCTTCAGATAAAATGCCTATCAATTATTTCGTAAAATTTACAAATATTATTAAAAATACATAATTTTATTTGCCATGATTACCATTAATTGAAATATTCAGCAAATTATTTACAATATTTATGCCTTCAGATAACAAGCCTATCAATTATTTAGATAAATTTACAAGTATCATTAAAAATACATAATTGTATTCACCATGATTACCATTAATTGAAATATTCAGCAGATTATTTACACTATTTATTGCATTACTCATAGCTTGAACAATGCTTTAAACAATTCTTGGTAGATGTATACTATTCATGTCAAACAATACTTTGGAACTACTCTTACAATATTTCAAAACTTTGTTCATAGACATAAATGTTGCTTATAATTTACATATCACAACAATTTTGAAGCTACTCTATATGTTTGTGCTTGTACATGTAAGTCATTAGTGTTGTGAAAATTGCAGCTAATGTACATTATCATAGTTTGTAAACTAAGTCTTGTACATCATAATATGCCACATTACTATAGCCAGCCAGGGATTCATTTGTTATGCAGCTTGTTTATAATATTAGGTGTTTTTATGTGAACAATTTTACACTATTTTACCCCATTCCCATTCCAGAGAGTGTGTTCTAGGATTGAAGCATGCTCAGATTGATGGCTTGTGGTGGTTTCTTTGTTCCTAAAGTCAAATAACTGTGATGGGATGAAAACCAGTCAAATTGTTGGCAAGTGTTTGCTGTCCTGAATGTACTACTGCTTATATATGTCGAAAAATATTTCTATGACTCCTTGCTGCAAATGAAACGGGATGAATTTTCTGCTGACAACAATACAATAGCTGATGACTAATTAATCAATAAGCTCTAATGATGTCATTAAACAAAACAAACTTTTGCTGACAGTTTGTTTCTTCGCTAGACTATCTGTTACTCTTATCATTCATTTGTTTGTTAATAGTCAATGATCAACATTGTTTTGGGGTATCGTGGAACATTCCAAGTGTTTGAGAAACACCCACTGCCATCACACATGGGTTACTTTATGAACTGAATATTAAGAATACGATATGTACTTTCCCACAGGATACCATGTACCACAGCCTTTGTTGTGCTCTTGTTGAAAACATACTTAAGACAAACAGGACATATTCTATACCCAATGCCTAATAACCACTTATGAACAGTATGCTTGTATGCATTAACAAAGCATTCCTTTTCTGTCGTTTATTTTTGGAGGGGTGGGGGCATCATTTTCTTAAATATTTGTTATGCTTTCTCATTCCTATAATGATCATTCCTAAGTAAGGACCATGTTTAAACTTGTTTTGAAGACTTGAATATCTATTACTATCATATACATTGTAATAGACCAAATATTTCTTTCATCTATCCAGCTTTGTTTATCATTTTTCCTTGAATAAATTTGTAATTTGCCTAGCTTTTTCCTTGTTTATTTTTATATATTTATTTATACACTTTTATATTTACTGCTAAATAATAGAAAATATACCTAAAATAATTTGGCAAATTGTTTCGGTTTTATCAGTTTGACAAATAAATTAATTTCATCTTTATTATTTGTGAGGAGATGGAATTACTGTTGTGCCTTTGTATGTTAAACATTGTTCTTTATTATTTTTACCATCAGTGTTCAACATTCATGCTCAAACTCAAAAGCTATTTTCACTAAAATGCAACTGTAATGTAACCAACATCTCAAACCAAGTTGTGTGTATTTTTTAAGGAGTTTAATATGCCTGAAGCATGTGCTATTTTCTAGATTGAATGATCTTAGAGAGTAGATTCACGGCTTCTAGATTATGGTAGCCCCACTCCTATGGCTAGTGATATTCAATGTTGGGCTAGTAAATAACTACTATTGCCATGCCCAAGGGCTAGTGAATTATTTTTGGTCAAATGTTGCAGTTAAGTCTTATTTTGTAAATAAAAATATGCTGCTCCCACCTCCCCTCCCATTGTTAGTGTTTTTAAGCTCTGTCTAGGTGTTATATCCAATTATTACTATTATTTAGTAAAATTGTATTAACTTAAAAAGTAGGGCTAGTAAATTTTTAAAATCATTGATCCCATGGCTAGTGGATTTGATAAAAATTCTAAAAGCCCTGGTAGATGTTTCTTTTTGTTAAATATCTGAGTATATATTGTCCTCATAAGCTGCCTCAAATTCTAGTTTCAGTGATGCCAGGTAAGGGCCCATGCTTATAAAACTTTTATAGAGTCTGAGACTTTTAACATCATGACATCTCCATATAAACTGCATGCATGTGATGTCATTTGAGATTGAGTTTTATAAGCAATGGCGCTGGACTCGTTGGCCTCAGTTATGTTGCCCTCCTGTCCCAAAATTGGCCACTGGCGATGTCAGAGGTCAAGTCTGGATGGGCATGCCTGAAACTCTTTTGGATATGAACATGTTAAGAGGTCCCATTCCCATTCAGTTCTTTTGTCTTTAAAGACTAATTGAAATGGCTTTAAGCCAACAATCCATCTGTCTCCAAGCTCTAAACTGAATCAAATATAAAACCGTACAAAGAATGATGAATAATAAAAGTAAATGAGATGTGCACAAACACTAAAATCTTAATGCTAATCTGATGCACGTTCTAGAATTCCTGCAAGGGTAGAATGTCTTCACCATCAAGGTGTCTACCAGTACTGTTTGACACTGATAATCTGCCATGGTCCTTGCTAGATAAGAGTAGATCAATTGTCACGGTATGGTATATTTCACGAAGAACATATTTATAAATATTTCTGACTGACTTTTGTCATATACTTATTTTCACTGATATATAACAGAATACACTTTACAGATTTATTGATAAACGATTGATAAACGTGGCATGTCATTGTCTTATCAGTCCTCACTTGGTTTCACAAGTTTTTCTCTTGAATCCTAAAATCTTGGTGACTTCTAAATAAATAAAAATTTAATTCATATTTGTAATGTTACTAATTACTTGCACTTCTAATTCGAAGTTTTGGTTTCAGTTGGACCATATGCAGACTTATTTTCAAGATGATGTATTAATAATATAACAGTCTCATGTCTGTTAATCTAAATGGTATGATTTGTTTTGTTCGTATGTCAAGTACTATCAAGATTTGGATATTGCTTAATTTCATTCACAGTTTAGTTAATGTAAGTTTGTATATCGTCACTCTGTTCATTTATGCACATCACCAATTCTGGAGCTGAATACAGTCATCAATAATACTGATTTATTACTGCCTTCAGGCTACTGGTTCTTGAAATAAATACTTTTAGGAACAAATGGTTTTCCTCTTTGTTTTTGTATTTTTATGGTGTTTTAAATAAATATATATATATAATAGAGTTATCCCTGGCCAAAACGCAACGGCAAAAACTGGCTAATGATTTATATAGATATTTAAAATCATTATGAAAACAATATCCTAGTTTATACATCTTTTCGTATTTAAATAAATTTAACAACCATTATTCATTGTTATGGGGGAAATCTTCACTTGACAATGCAAAACGTACTCTTAGTTAAAATTTGTAGTGGTAATGATTATCGTGGGGGGGGGGGGGGGGGGGGGGGGGTGATGGGTATGTGTGTATGACTGTTTCAGACACCTTTACCTACACACATAAAATGGATTAGAATATACATGTACTTCTCCCACCATGGCAAGTCTCTCTTTAGGAAAATGGCTATTTCTGGTAGCAATGGCCCATGGGTGGGTTCAGTACACAATGATACAAACATTGGCGATACGCAAACTTGTCGGGTCTGCTAAAATAAAGCTGCCAATGAATGTTTGATCACAGTGATTTTGTTTGAACATTCCAAATCCTCTGATCCCTGTGTGCATATGAGTCCAAAGACATTGCGCCAATAGTGGCAAATATTCCGATATACTCCTGAAAACAGTTGTGTGTGTTTGAAATTCTCCACATTAAAGTGGGAAAAGGTATTGTCTTTTATAGTAAACAGACCCAGGAATGGCAGTATTTTTAATGGTGTGTGTGTGTGTGTGTGTGTGTGTGTTCCTCGTGATCAGAATGAGACCAACAATGACGAACAAAAAACTACGTAACATTACCTAAATTTCATAGAAACAAAATCTGGACCTTTGGTAATTGAGGGATGGGGTGCCTACGTACGTATCGCACCCCCCCCCCAACCCCCCCCCCCCCCCGTGTACGGGCCTGGTTAACCCACTCTAAATCGGATATCCAAGGGACCAAGTAAAATTCTGGATATAAGGAATATCCGGTTTAGAGAGGTTCTGTATTGATATTCAAAAAGGTTCTGAAACATTTCTGATTTTGAGGTAATTCCGATTTACTGAGGGTCTGGTTTTGAGGGGTTTCACTGTACGTTATGTATTATTTTGCAATGTAATTAATTGTTTGGAAGATGTTTTCCCCCCCCCAAAAAAATATTAAGTTGAAATTACTCTTATAGCGACTACTAAATACCTTAAACATAAGCGTCAAATTTTGTAATCGGTTTCGCACGTAAGTAGATCAAAAAGTTAGGAAAGAATGAGTCTCCATAAGACGCCAACGGTTCTATCAAGAGTTATTTCTCTTTAAAGGCAGGTATATACATTTTATACCAAACAGAAATGGTGTGGTAGGCCTACGTACTTCGGAAAATCTAAGTCAGCGCATTAATAAAATTTCTTTTGGAAACAAAAAGACAATTTATATGATGACGTGTGGCGTAATAGACTTAAAATGGGAATCAATACTGGAGTTTGTGTATTCATCAGCTGACGTCACATCAACGGAGAAACCAAAATATTTCATCTATTAACAAGCGTGGAGCACAACCCTACAGCCGTACTCCCATACCGAATATCTCTGTTAAATGTGCCGTTTAAACAAACAAAATAAATAAAACAAAATAATAAAATAAAATAACACACATAATCATAATTATGACCGTACAGCCATGCGTCAACATGGCATCCTTTGAGTTTATTAATCTATAAGCGACTCCAGTAGCAGCCGACATTTAGTATTTGTTCAAAGAGATGTCAATCAAATATTAATATACTGAACACCAAAAGTAACGCGAATATCATTTACAATTTGAATAGGTTTACTTTTGTTTGATCATTGAAAAAACCCCGAACAAATTCCAGTTTAAACCAGATGAATGAGGCTATCCATACATCACAATCCCATTAGTCTGTGTTTAAATGTCCCAATAGAAGGAATGTCTTCATAGCATAGTGTGAACATCATTAACCTTGATAACTGCGACACATATCTAATAGGGTCATTGGCTCTCACCAGAGTAGATCTGATTAATACGGTCCAGTGAAGTCTGCTATGACGGTGACGTGACGTTAATATAAGCCGGTAGCTGGGTTCCTATTGGAATAGGCCCTACCCCCCGCCCCGGAGTTGGTCACTGGCGAATTAGAGGCTAAATCCGGGGTGGGCGTGCCTGAACCCTTGTGGATATGGGCACGTAAATAGAGTTCCCATCCCATCCATAGGCCCTACGAGCCGGCTTTTTATACAATATCTCCAGGGAATTGTATGCTATGTATGGTATGCATATGCACGTATATGCATTGCACTAAACATTTTTAAAATGTGTATGAACCGTTTAGAAGCAGAGAAACAATGTGGGTTTTTTGTTGTTGTTGTTGTTGTTTTGGGTTTAAAAAAAACACCCAACCCCACCACAATCATTTAACACAGAGACAAAGACATTTTTTGGGGGTGTATTTTTCGACATTACAAACATGGATGATGATGAGATGAATGGTGAAGCCGCAGTATTTCCATTTCGGTATGGGACTACTTGACAGGTCCGTGCTCCACGCTTGCTGTCAGTTGAGGTATCTCGGTATCACCCGAGCCCAGGGTACACGGAACCTGCAGTGCATGCCGGGTAATCATCCCCCATGTGGGGGTCATACACTCAGGAGACACACCCATAATCGCGCCCGTGAAGTGGGTGAAACTCTGTGTATGTGGCCTTACCCATTGAGCCTAGCGGTGCACTCACTCTGGGTTGGAGCCGGTACTGGCATTGCCTCGGGTGGGATACGAACCTACCAGCCAGAAGTCCGATGGCATAACCACTACACCACCGAGGCCGGTCAGAGAAACAATGTTTGCTATAACAACAGAACACAAATAAAACCATTTTTTGAAATACAAACTAGATTCGCTTTTCTTCTGGTGTTCAGTATATTTTCCACAAATATAATTTTAAACACTGTAAACATATTTTAGAATCGTACTCTGTCAAAATAGGCTTCACTATTTATTTTCTTTTGGAGACGGGACGTGACCCAGTGATAAAACGCTCGCTTGATGCGCGGTTGATTTAGGATCGACTCCTGTCTCGTCGTCTGTGAGCCCATTGGGCCATTTGTCGTTCCAGTCAGTGCACCACAACTGATATATCAAATGCCGTGGTATGTGCTATCCTGTATGTGGGATGGTGCATATAAAATATCCCTTGTTATTAATGGAAACATTTAGCGGGTTTCTTCTCTAAGACTAAGAAATTATGGATAAATGTTTCACATCCAATAGCCAATGATAAATAAATCAATGTACTCCAGTGGTGTCGTTAAATAAAACAAACCTTAACTTTCTTTTCTTTTGTCACACCACGTGATTCATCAAAAACCGCTTGTTACCCATTTTGGACGAGGAATGGGAATCCGTAATGAACAGGAACAGCATTGGATCACCGATAACTGGGTAACGTTAACATAATATTGAGAGAATAACGTATACAAACTTGTCAAATATAAATTAGTTTGTGATAACTGGAATTACAAGAGCGAACAGAAATGAGGGGGGGGGGGGGTGGTTTGTTTTATTTAACGACACCATTAAAGCACATTGATTAATTAATCTCGGCTATTGGCAAACATTTGGTAATTCTGACACATCAGAGGAAACCCGCCACATTTTTCCTAATGCAGAAAGGGATCTTTCATATGCACTTTCCCATAGATGACCGGCCTCGGTGGCTTCATGGTTAGACCATCGGTCAACAGGCTGGTAGGTATTGGGTTCGGATCCCAGTCGAGGCATGGGATTTTAAATCCAGATACCGACTCCAAACCCTGAATGAGTGTTCCGCAAGGCTCAATGGGTAGGTGTAAACCACTTGCACCAACCAGTGATTCATAACTGGTTCAACAAAGGCCATGGTTTGTGCTATCCTGCCTGTGGGAAGCGCAAATAAAAGATCCCTTGCTGCTAATCGGAAAGAGTAGCTCATTAAGTGGCGACAGCGGGTTTCCTCTCAAAATGTGTGTGGTCCTTAACCATATGTCTGACGCCATATAACCGTAAATAAAATGTGTTGAGTGCGTCGTTAAATAAAACATTTCTTTCTTTCTTTCTTTCTTTCCCATAGACAGGAAATCACATACCACTACCTTTGACTAGTTGTGGTGCATGGGTTGGAACGAGATTCAAAAGTAAGCCATAAATGACTAGGGTCTAATTTACTAACTGTGACGGTACATGCTCTTAAATTTGTTTCGCCTGTGGCGATTTTAATTGTGTTAGAGGGCCGTGTGCAGTTTCATTGCCCGTAGCCCAGGTGGGCAACTTGTTACGTAATACTTCGCGCGATCGGACATTCCAATATGCACTTAGTCCAGCTGTGGAGGCCATGTGGCGAGTAGTTACGTAATACCTCTGCGAGTGCGGTTTTTACAGCCGTGATTTGGCGACGAAGGCGTCAGTAAGTCTGACGATCAGAGAGAAATATACCGACACTAGTAGAGGTGAAATATCAGATGATAGGGGGAGGTACCGCCTTGTACCCCCAGGCGAATTCTGATCTATAATAAATAGCTAGTTTTTAGAGATATCGAGAAGAACGAACTAGGAAGGCTCCAGGGGATCACGGACGTCGTCCACTGAACGAACTATATTAGTTCAGACGGGACTTTGGTAATTATATATTTTTCTGCTCTGTGTATAACCTTGATGTGATTGATGTGACTTTAAATATTTTAATACTGTATTATACCAATATTCTTTAGACAGTGTCTTCGGTCATCTGACGAAGTAAATCGTAGACTTTTGTTCTAACATTATATGAGTATTTGGTAATATAAAGCTTAGCCAGTCATCCTAGCGGACCTAGGTAAACTGTAGGTTATTGTCTTTATTGTGATAGGTACCAATATTAATTCTGTGTCACAAGGTTACTGAATGAGTAGTTAGGGTTAATTAAAAATTAACCCGTTAGGAATAGAGCTGTAATTCCTTTATTAATTAAGTTCCCCTGGAAGCGTTCCTAAATTATCACACGTTACTGAACGAGTAGTAAGGGTTAATTAAAAATTAACCAGTTAGGAATGGTGTTGTAATTCCTTTATTAATTAACTTCTCCTGGAAACGTTTCTCAATTATCACACGTGTGGGTGTGGTGTAACGGTGAAGTGATTCGCATATTGTGTAACTAGACACCTAGAGATTAACTAATTAAGTGATCAGTTCTGGGTTGTTATTATTGCTGTTATTAATTTACTACTACGGCTGTACATTTGTCAGCGTAGATTAATACAGATTCCAAAGTGTATTGTGTTTTGTTGTGTTTCTAGTGAGCTAAACGTGCTATAAATATATATACTTTATATAAGATCGTATCTCTGATCATACCTAGAGACGAGCCATACTAGGGTTTAACAACCTGTTACAGAGAGATCTAATAGATATACAGTTAGGAGGGAGATTTTGATAATCGTGTTTATTCAGTTACGGGAATTATAGAATCCCCGTGACAGGAGTAGAAAATTGGGGCGCTCGTCCGGGATCTGAAACGGGACATGCATATTTAAAAAAGTATTGTTTGTAAATAGGGGCTTTATAAATTAATTTTACAAATTAACCAGAAGTAGCACGTTGTTCACTAGAAAATTAATTAATAATAAGTGCGTCATATCTAAACATGGATAAGAATTTGCTGGATAGGCCTACGCTCAGTGTAGTGGAGATTAAGCGAGCACGTAAGGCCGAGTTAGTTGAAATCGCGTGTGAGCGAGAAATTGATTTAACATCAGTTAAAACCTTAGGTGATATAAAGACAATTATTATCCAGGAAGTTTTTGGTGATAGGCCTGCTATGGAAGACAGTGATATTGTTCCAGAGATAGAGATAAATGAGTTAAGTGTGGAACAACAATTAGCTTTTAAAAAGCTTGAGTACGAAAGAGAGGAACGTGCATTAGATAGAGAGAGAGAAGAGAGAGATAGAGAGAGGGATAGAGAGAGAGAGAGAGAGAGAGAGAAGAAGAAGGTAGAGATAGAGAAGATAGAGAGAGGGATAGAGAAGATAGAGAGAGGGATAGAGAAGAGAGAGAGAGAGAGAGAGAGAGAGAGAGAGAGAGAGAGAGAGAGAGAGAGAGAGAGAGAGAAGAGAGAGATAGGGATAGAGAATTCCAGTTAGCAAAATTAAAAGTGGAACATGAGTTAAAGTTGAATACTGAAGAAGTCAGACGAGAAGCCGGAAATGGGTTTAACATGTCGGAGGCTTATAGATCAGTGCCGGTATTTGATGACCAGGAGGTAGATATGTTCTTTCAACTTTTTGAACGGGCCGCTAAGCAGCTAAATTGGCCGCAGTCTAAATGGACATTGTTAGCCGTGTCTAAGTTTAAGGGGAAGGCTAGTGTAGCTTATAATTCAATGAGTGATGAGCGAGCAAGTCAGTACGACCTAGTTAAGGCTGCGGTGTTGAGGGCGTATGAATTACGACCTGAGGATTATCGTTTACGGTATAGCGAGTTGAGAAAAACGCCGGGTCAGTCTTATAGTGAGTTTGTGGCTAAGAAGGCAGGGATGTTTGATAAATGGGTGGTGTCTCATCAGGTAGAGTCATATACCGAGTTACGGGAGTTGTTGATCTTACAGGACATTAAAAATGGATTACCAGTTAGCTTACGTATTCACTTAGAGGATCGTGAAGTCAGAAAGATAGAGGAGGCAGGCATAGTGGCAGATGATTACGTGTTAATACACAAAGCTCAGGCAGTACCGGGTAGCTCTTTACAACAGGGTGATAAGAA
Organism: Gigantopelta aegis; assembly: GCF_016097555.1. Lineage (NCBI taxonomy): Eukaryota > Metazoa > Mollusca > Gastropoda > Neomphalida > Peltospiridae > Gigantopelta > Gigantopelta aegis. The sequence goes on from NC_054704.1 coordinate 26,523,829, forward strand.
GAAATTTCAGCCAGGTTTTTCCCGGGAAAGTAACTATCGGGGAGAGTCATCTAGTTGGTCAGCTAGTCAGGCAAGGAATGCACCTGGTGGGCAAAGTAAGGATAGGCCTGCATTATCAGCCAATGCACGAACTTTTCGTCCACATTGCAGTTACTGTAAAAAGGATAACCATCTTATCGGGGACTGTTTTAAAAGGAAACGCGATAATGCGCAAGTGGTCGGTTTAGTGAGGTCAGCTCCGTTAGCGAGAGAGTTAATGGTTAGTCCCATGGCAGAGAAAGTAAACCCGTATGTGTCCACTGGTATGGTTTGTGATGTGAAACAAGAGTTGTGTCCTAAGGCAATATCAATCTATAGAGATACCGGGTGTAGTCAGAGTCTGATAACGCAAAAGTGTTTAGCTGGTATTGAAAATTCAGACATAGGACGTAGTTTGGCTTTAACCTCGGTTACTGGAGAAAAAATGGTTGTCCGGTTACATAAGGTTTTCTTGTGTTCGAAGTTTGTGACGGGACCAGTCGTTATGGGTGTTGTGAAGGACTTGCCTGTTGAAAACATAGGAGTTTTGTTGGGTAATGATTTGACTAGTCAGTGTTGTCAGCCGACATGTGACCAATTGTTAATTAAAGACAGCACGTTACCAATAGAAGAGTGTGAGGTTGATGAAATTAAATATCCTGCGTGTGTAAAGACTAGGGCTATGGCCAGTAGGTTAGCCCAAGACGCAGAGGATATTTGTGATTTGTCTGATACGTGTGTGAGCCATGAAATTGGAGTGGGTGAGGTTATCAGTAAAATGGTAGATAAGTCAACTGAGGAATTAAATGTGGTGGAACCTGTTGATCTCCCGCAGAGGGGAATTGAACCAGTTGTCTTTGATAGAGGGGATTTACCTTGTAATAGACAAGAGTTAATTCTAGAGCAGGGGGCTGATCCAAATTTGTTGGCAGCTCGCACTACCTTGTTAACTGCGGACAAGGGAGTATTAATAAATAAGAGAGTTAGAGATGGGAGGTTGCCGGCGACCGAACTAGCTAGGAAGCAACTGAGCCATGCTCAGAGCAAAATAAAATCAGTGTTTGATAGGAAGGCTAAGAGTCGGGAATTTAAACCAGGGGATAAGGTGCTGCTGTACCTTCCCATTAAACGGGGTTCATTACAGAACAGGTATTTCGGGCCCTATGTTGTGCACAAACGGGTTAATGAGACAGGGTATGTGATAAACACTCCTGATAGGGTTAGGAAAAGTAGGTATTGTCACATCAATTTGCTAAAAGGTTATTTTGACAGACTGCCGATAGTTCCAGAGAGACCGGTCCAAATTGAGAGACACTCAATTTCCTGTGATGACGTCAAGACTGCAGAGGTCAAGTTGGCCAACGGCCAGATTCTAGCAGACTTGAGCCCCAAGCGAGCAAAGTTGACTACGTTGAAACAAGACAATGTTTCCATTTGTCAGAACCTTCCAACGGTTACCAATACCTTAAGCCAAGATGTGCGCTTGGAACCCAACGCTACACCGATTCGACAGCATGCCTATCGGAGAAAACCTGGAAAACGTGCGACGCTGAAAAAGAAGGAAACGAAGTTCCATTGGTCAGGTGAATGCGAGAAGTCATTCAACCGTCTCAAGCAGAGGCGCTACTCGTCTCCCGTGATGGCAGCACCAGACTACCGAATGCCGTTCAAGCTAGCTGTGGGTGCCAGTGACGTGGGTGCTGGAGCTGTGCTGTTCCAAGAAGACGAAGACGGACTGGACCATCCTAATGAAAGCCTCCAACCAGAGAGTTTTGAGATGGAGTCTTCTTCTGCAAGAATACCCAATTACCATTGGACATATCAAGGGCACATCCAATGTAATCGCTGATGCCCTGTCCCGAAGTTGAACGTTATGATAATGTGTTGACATTCTTTAATTCTGTTTTGTTTATATATATTTTATTTGTATACCAGGGACTCAGAGACTCAGTGTGATTACTGGTAGTCACCTTATTATTACATGTGTTATAAATGCCCGTATGCGTCGGTTAACGCACCTTTTTGTTTTAATGTAGTATATTTCCCTATTCCTAGAGTAGAGGAAATATCCTTTTTGAGGTGGGGGTGTGTGACGGTACATGCTCTTAAATTTGTTTCGCCTGTGGCGATTTTAATTGTGTTAGAGGGCCGTGTGCAGTTTCATTGCCCGTAGCCCAGGTGGGCAACTTGTTACGTAATACTTCGCGCGATCGGACATTCCAATATGCACTTAGTCCAGCTGTGGAGGCCATGTGGCGAGTAGTTACGTAATACCTCTGCGAGTGCGGTTTTTACAGCCGTGATTTGGCGACGATGGCGTCAGTAAGTCTGACGATCAGAGAGAAATATACCGACACTAGTAGAGGTGAAATATCAGATGATAGGGGGAGGTACCGCCTTGTACCCCCAGGCGAATTCTGATCTATAATAAATAGCTAGTTTTTAGAGATATCGAGAAGAACGAACTAGGAAGGCTCCAGGGGATCACGGACGTCGTCCACTGAACGAACTATATTAGTTCAGACGGGACTTTGGTAATTATATATTTTCTGCTCTGTGTATAACCTTGATGTGATTGATGTGACTTTAAATATTTTAATACTGTATTATACCAATATTCTTTAGACAGTGTCTTCGGTCATCTGACGAAGTAAATCGTAGACTTTTGTTCTAACATTATATGAGTATTTGGTAATATAAAGCTTAGCCAGTCATCCTAGCGGACCTAGGTAAACTGTAGGTTATTGTCTTTATTGTGATAGGTACCAATATTAATTCTGTGTCACAAGGTTACTGAATGAGTAGTTAGGGTTAATTAAAAATTAACCCGTTAGGAATAGAGCTGTAATTCCTTTATTAATTAAGTTCCCCTGGAAGCGTTCCTAAATTATCACACGTTACTGAACGAGTAGTAAGGGTTAATTAAAAATTAACCAGTTAGGAATGGTGTTGTAATTCCTTTATTAATTAACTTCTCCTGGAAACGTTTCTCAATTATCACACGTGTGGGTGTGGTGTAACGGTGAAGTGATTCGCATATTGTGTAACTAGACACCTAGAGATTAACTAATTAAGTGATCAGTTCTGGGTTGTTATTATTGCTGTTATTAATTTACTACTACGGCTGTACATTTGTCAGCGTAAATTAATACAGATTCCAAAGTGTATTGTGTTTTGTTGTGTTTCTAATGAGCTAAACGTGCTATAAATATATATACTTTATATAAGATCGTATCTCTGATCATACCTAGAGACGAGCCATACTAGGGTTTAACAACCTGTTACAGAGAGATCTAATAGATATACAGTTAGGAGAGATATTTTGATAATCGTGTTTTATTCAGTTACGGGAATTATAGAATCCCCGTGACACTAACTACCAAATTTGCGATCTAGTAGTGCAGTGTTAAAAGTCTTACGTAACACAATACTGCTACAGTATATCTCATTCATAAGACGTAGAGGCGGGACGTAGCCCAGTGGTAAAGCGTTCGCTTGATGCACGGTCGGTCTGGGATCGGTCCCCGTCAGTGGATCCATTGGGCTATTTATCGTTCCAGCCAGTGCTCCACAACTACAGTAACAAAGGCCGTAGTGTGTCCTGTCTGTAGGATGGTACATATAAAAGATCCCTTGCTGCTAATCTAAAAGAGTAGCCCATGAAGTGGCGATAGCAGGTTTCCTCTCTCAATATCTGTGTGGTCCTTAACCATATGTCCGACGCCACATAACCGTAAATAAAATGTGTTGAGTGCGTCGTTAAATAAAACATTTCCTTCCTTCCTTCTTCATTCATAAGATGTAGAAATCCACAAAAATAGAATTGCCAACTGATGGAAATGGGGAACAGAGAACGGAATGAAAACAAAAACAACGAAGAAAAATCGTATTCAGTCAATGGTGAAGAAAGGGTTGCATATATATACCTGCCTTTAACAATGACGGCAATAGGAAAACTCCGATTCAGACGCACCTCATTCAGACGCTACGCCACTTTGCAGAACAGAACACCAACAAGAACGATTTTACATAAAATCAATTTTATTTTATAACATTAGTATGTTTTTGTCACAATTATCATGAAGCACTGGATGGCAAACAATGGCCGTACAAGACGCATGTATTGATAATATTTGCTTTGCACACATTGTAAAATGTACATATCTATTATTCATACACACGACTCGGTACATTTATTCACATCACAAACATTACCCGTTATCCGCAATCAATATCAATTTTCACCACCAACAATACATGTATGTCATAAAGATCAATATTTATTTCGACTTCTATTTCCCACACGCATGGGTAGGCGTCAACTGATACCTTTCAGTTTACTTTCAGTTTGTTTTCGTGTTTATATCCAACTAAGGTTCAAGTATGCCTTCATGGACACACGAATCTCGTTGGAAGGGTCGGAAGAGAGGTTAATGGCTAGGGAAACAGAAGTCGGTGTACATACTCGTGTTGCACGTTCCCACTATTTGTGACTTCACAATTGGATTTTGGCCGAATAGGTATTAGATTACACTTTGCCCTGATTAATGTTACTTAATTTTGTAGGCCTAAATCTGCCAAAAATGGGTCTAGATCAGAGACGGATCCAGAAAATTCATTTAGGGTGTGTATGTGTGTGTGTGGGAGGGGGGGGGGGGCAATGACATGAGGCGAAATGCCAAAGGAACTTTGTGGGAGGTTTGGAGGGGGATCGTAAAAAAAGAAGAAAATTAATATATAATAAAATTATAACTGTCGCAAAATATAGGTGCGGGCCCCCCTAGATCCGCCTCTGTAGATGAAAAGGAAGGTCCACCTTCTATCCTACTTACATGTTAGGAGGGCGAGCGATTACTAGACTGGTTTTTTTTTTGCGCCTACCATAAATACATATGACATGATAGAAGGCGATGGTATCAGTCAACTTGTTCGTGAGCGCTCGGCCTCCTGAACACACCGATGGTGACTCACAATCCAGTGGACGCCCATGGTCACATGCAATTTAGTCATATCAACTAACATACACACACGGTTTAGGGGTGATAAAAACAAGAGTAGAGGGGAGCAGTAGTTGAAGCAATTTTTTTGGGGGCCGAAAACTGAACCCGTAAACAACGAATGTCGAATGCATGTGAATTGGTCATATTGTTTATAATATTACTCCTTAATAAATGCGGAATGTAACACACATATATGTAACATTAGTAACATACAAAGGCACGATGTTTACTTATATATGACTGCAACAGTTATTTTATTCATGCACCGTTTGGCCACGCATGGGCAGTTGCTGAACTAAAAAAAACACCAAAAATAAATAAATAATAATCCGCCCAAAGCAGCACTTCCGTTTTGCAAATACTTTCACTTTTTACATGGTAGTGAACGTGATTCATTTGCGATTACAATGAAATGCTACTTATGGATTTCATCTTCGGATTTCATTTCGTTCACCGTCTTGACAAACTGCTATCATTCCTCAATAATGATTCATTAATTTTTGTTTTTATATTTTGTTCTTATAATCACTTTCAATATTATTACTATACTTAAAAACACAAAACAAAACATAACTTTACACATCACTCTTCGATCCCCAAGGTTTAAACAGCACCCCGCTAATCATGCCTCAGAAGTCCTTGACAACGTTATGTCAAAATACGTTTACCATATTAAAGCTACAATCCAGAATATAAAAATTAAACAAACCTTTAAACTATTAAAATAGATCCCACCATTCTCCGATTTCCGTAGGCTGCTCTCTTTATTTTAGGTAAAATAAACTACAGTATTCACCACATTAACGCCACCAATGCGTAACGCATAAAAAAGGGTGACAAGACTTGTTATGTTTCATCAAAGTCATTTTACAATATGTTGATAGAGATTTATGTTCGTAATGTGTTTAAGTAAATGGTGTTATATAATTAGGGGGGGGGGGTGAGGGTGATGTGACTGCAGTTTAACATAATCTAGACAATAATATATAGTTCAGGCCAGGTAAATAATACAGAGGCGGATCCGGGGGGGGGGGGGGGCAGGGAACCCGTCCCCACTAAATATATTAAATATTTACTTCTTTTATTGTACTGTACAAAATTCATTGGGCTGCCCTTTTAACGATTTGGTCCATGTACCCTTTTACTCTAAGCCCTCTATATTTCCTCTGGATCCGCCTCTGAATAATAGGTTTACAGAACAAATAAAGGATATAATTAAAACAAAACTAGACACATTTTGACCAGATGTCAATCGGAAATCTATTGACTTCCGTTTGGTTGCATATATGCGTCGCAAAACAATATTAAAAACAACACGAATACAAAGACAATATAACACAAGGTAACAGAAATAATACAAATTAATTAATATTAATTATAGAAAATGTACAGGTGTCAATCGGAAATCTATTGACTTCCGTTTGGTTGCACATATATCATAGAATAATATTAAAAACAACACAAAAAAACAGAACAACACAAGGTAACAGAAATAATAAACATTAATTAATATTAATTATATACAATGCACAGGTGTCAATCGGAAATCTATTGACTTCCGTTTGATTGCACACACATCATAAAACAATATTAAAAACAACACACAACACAAAACAACACAAGGTAACAGAAATAATAAACATTAATTAATATTAATTTCAGACAATATACACTGAAAGGTATTACACATAAGTAGATTTATAATGCAAGAATTTTGTAATACTGTCAGGGTTTTAATCCTGGAATAAATATTCTGCAACTGGGAAACTTGGTTCACATATTATTGTACAAAAAATTAATTACAAAGATAAGTAGACAAATAAATGAAAGACATCCTGCCAAATAATATGTTATCATCGACCAACACGAAACTGACAAACCCTAAAAAGAAAACAAAAACCTGGTTGTTAATTAATCTGACCTTCCACAAATTCACTCGGGAGAGAGAGAGGGCGGGGGTGACATGATCAGATAAAATTAACTCCGTGCGAATAGTATATGTTTAACGTAACTAGGAACGTGAAACGTAAGGTGTACTTCAGATTACATTCCCACCCCTTTGCATGCGAATATCGATTGATCCCCATTTGTCATGCGTAGTTATCTTTTAATTTTGAAGATCAAGACGAAAATAAAAGCTAAGAATTCAAAAATACTGTTGGTATGATATAGTTTTCTCAGGTCGGTATATTAATACCACAAATACATTTATGGCAGAAAATTGGCCATCATCTAATGACTTCTCTGCTAATTTGAATATTTTTTTTTTGTGCTAGTAAAATAGAAAGGAAGAAGAATGTTGACTTTTTTTTATTATTATTTTTTTTTTATTATTCACCTTTCCCTGTTACGAAAAAGCCTTCCCTCTATCCAGGGAGGAAACAGAGGACAGGTGGTCAACAGGACCCAGGAAGTTATATCAGCAAAACAGAATATTATAGAATGGTGAAGAATGTTGACTTTTATTAATTTGATGATCTACAAATTATATATTATATTTAAGTAAATAATGTTAAATGTAAACACAATATAAAATATAAAAAAAAAGGTTTAAAATACATGTAGTTTAAATAATTGTTTTATAGTAGGAACCGTTATATATTGAGATTTTCACAAATTGTGGATTCAAATACATGTGAATGATATCAACCAACTGTTGTGTCTTTGGTTTCAGGCCTAGCTATGTCCTGTAGAGATTAAAATAAAAATTAAAAAAGGAGATTCATTAACAAACCTTGCACACTCCTGTAAAATCAGGATCCTGCAAAAAAAGAGTGTATTTTCTGGCAAAGTGTACTATTATTTGAGTGGAAAAGTCCATTCCTGTTCATCCAGACAAGTATTTCATCTTCTTTATAGTAAAACTATTAAAAAGTGTGAAGGTAACTGTCAAACAATAGTATGTAGTTTTGCAATTTAAAATAATATTTTCGAATAGGTTAAGTGCAGAGATGTGAAGCAATATCTACTTATAACACTGTAACAAATCTGAAATTAAAGAAATATTCGTTACAGTTATGCCTCATTTCTATAAGGGCAGGACATAGCCCAGTGGTAAAGCGCTCGCTTGATGCGCGGTCGGTCTGGGATCGATCCCCGTTGGTGGGCCCATAGGGCTATCTCTCATTCCAGCCAGTGCACTACGATTGGTATATCAAAGGATGTAGTATGTGCTATCCTATCTGTGGGATAGTGCATATAAAAGATCCCTTGCTACTAAAGAAAACATGTAACGAGTTTCCTCTCTAAAACTACAGGTCAAAATTACCAAATGTTTAACATCCAATAGCGTATGATAAATAAATCAATTTGCTCTAATGGTGTCGTTAAACAAACCAAAGTTCTTCTTCTTCATTTCTATAAAAATCAAAACGACCAACAACACACTGGCTTTGTAAATTAATCATTTAAACAAACTCTTTAAAGTAAAGAGTAATTTAACAGTAAAGCTGCAACAGCTTAACATATTTTACACTGCACAATAACCATGATCAGTGTCTATAATACTGTGTTGCTGTAACACGTCCCACCATTTCAGAAATAGTGGTGAGTCAATCAGCTGTTACAGAACTTTAGTTCGAAAATATTATATTCGTGAAGGAAAAACAAAAATCTTGCAAAAAACCAAAACAAAACCAATTACTCACCTCCTCCCACCTCCAACCCTCCCCAGCATTAGCAAGGCACAGTCGATAGAGTTAAGGTTGGCGTCAGTAGCCCGTTGCATTTCTGTAACATTGGTACACTTTATCAGAAATTACAATTAATGCAGGACACAATTGTAACAAGGGTGTTGTAAAAAGATGACTATGGAATTATACATATATATTTTTTTATATAAAGATAAGAAACCACGATATGAACACATAAAAACAACTTTCGCATCTTTCAGATAGCTAGGTGGAAAAACTGAAAGACTGGAACAGTTTTACAACGAAAACGGGAATCAATCCTGTTGGTCTTTACACAGCTCACATCTCTGAAGTCCACTTTCATCACATTGCATGCACCGAAGAGCGCAAAATTCTTCTGTGAAATTATTCCGGAATAAGGATTTCTTGCTACCATGGCAATAGCCACAAGGTACGTAACGGTAACCGCCACACGAAGAGCATGCCAAACGAACACTGATTTTCTGAAGAGAGAAAAAAAAAAAAATGAAAATTAATGAATGAACTCCCATGCACAATAATTGAAAAATAATGCCAGTGTTTAAAATCTGGTTCAAAAGAGGTGGGGAGCATTATATATTTAAACATTTTCCATTTCGAGTAAACTAGATAACAGAGACATTCCAGCTAAAGGTGGCAGCACACTGCCCTTGCGGGCTACGATTTTTGACAGGCCCCACGAATCACAGAGCCGCAAGCCTTGGTATGCGAATAACGCCGTAGCCATGTCGCAATGATTTCATGCCGGAAATCAAAATAATTTGTTATTTGCTGGCGTCGTTTGTAAATGACTCCGGCGAATAAGGTGACGGTCAAAAACCATAGCCCGCAAGGGCAGTGTGTGGCCAGCTTTAGGGAGACCAGTACGTATTTACTACCAGTATTAAAACAACACCACATGATGTTGGTTATTCTGGCAAGTACCTGGTAAGCTGTAGTAATCGTGCATATGATAAAACGAAATAACAAAAGTAGGCTATTTCTTCTCTTACCGGGAACTGTTGAAATAGATTTCTAAGTTCGCCACATTCGTTAAGTTTTTCCAGTTCAAAAGCACCCTGTAGAATAAAAGATAGAGTTATATTAACTTTCAGATTAAAAAAAAAAATGTGCAGACGATGAATTGCAATTATTGTTAAAAACCTTAGAGGTATAGGTACTTTTAACATGTATAACATGTACGTTGTTATCAACTCTATATAAACGAAGTAATAGTGGACACAAACATCACACTTTATCCCCTAGAAAAAACAACCCACACTAACACCAACACCAACACACGCACGCGCGAGCGAGCGCGCGCGCATACACACAAACCTTACATAAAATGATATAAAACAAAAAACATCGCACTTAAAAAAAAATATTTGTTAAATAAACTACTGTTGTCTTATTTACGACTTAAGTGCAGTTACCATGCACAGCTCAAAGTAGTAAGGAGTACATTTAAGTTCTTTGTAATGGGGAAACAAAAAACATTACAAGAATATTTCCCACGCGAATTCGTTACAGATGCACAAGGACCACATTGTGCGCCGGTGTTTGAAATACATACACCACGCATCAAAGGACGACAGTGCATTTGTTAGATGCATATTTCTTTCTTGAGTGCACCACACAATTTACACGACAATTACCCTAAACATGGAGAGAAACTCCACATCAAAAAAAAAAAAAAAAAAAAAAAAAAACATACCAAAAAAACCCCAACCAAACAACATATTACTTCGAGCTTCATTACCAATCTGACACTTAGAGATTTCTTTACCACAATTCTAAACACCCTCCTTTACTCTTAACCCATTGGCGGATCTACAATTCGCGTCACAAGGGTCCCACGAAGTACCATTTTAATGACTTTTTTTTTCATCCATTCATCATCCACTATATTGCCTTGAAAACGCATCTCTGAGGAAAACATTTAATTTTTTTCCGGCCAGCATGCCTCCAAAACCCTCTTTGGGAGCTCGGCTAATTTGCCTTCCACAAACTCAAATTGCTTGCTTTTTTTTAAATTCTGTGACCCACCTTTACAAAATCCTAGATCTGCCCATATATTACCTGCATTCATTCTTCATATATACGTATTTTCGTGCTTATATCCAAAAGGTTGTTACTTGCATACACATTAAATACATTGTAATTAGTGTCGTATCACCTGGTTAAGCAACTACTTAAATGAAAGCTGTATATTAGAGTGATGAATGTGGATTTGTTTTCGTCGTGAGCACGGGGGTGGGGGGGGGGGGGGGGGAAGAGAGTTCGATTCTCACCCCTTGTCCGTGCCTGTTAATGCCATATGTGGATAAGTGAGTAAGACGTGTAATATTGTGATGGAGATAAATCGCTCAAATTCTTGTTTACAAAGGCCAAAGAGGACTAGAAAAGTCCTGTTTCACGTTTGGATCGCGATTGCTCCTCTGAATTTTATAGGAGGACTGCCATTGCCCAGGACGACCCACACCCTTCATACGTTGTCTGTAGGATAACTGCCACTCCCAAATCCTGGTTTGTCACATCAGATCTAAAACTGCACACGTAACTCGATGAAAACATGCACGTCACTTTGTTTTCTCTTTCACTCTCACACGGGGATTTCAAAAACGCTCACACTGTCCCGACAACGCTTTGAAGTCGGTCAGGAAATATTACCAGTATTTATGCAGAATCGTCTAATAAACACGACAGAAATACGAACGGGTCTCCACTAAACTCCCCGTTACTTAGTGCTTCTGCGACCACAAAGAGAGGCTGGTTTTACATGCCCGGTGTAACGACGGTTCGGCAAAACCGCGGATCAGCGGGCCCGTGTGTAATTGTGCAGGGTTCACAGCTGCTCGACAAGTCTCTGGTGCAAACATTAGTTGACTGCAGAGTAAAGGTAGAACCATACCTAAAATCGGTCACTTTGATGTAGCAATTTTAAGCATGTTTTTCCACAGTCCCATCTGTCGATATTGTTTGTAGGCTGTTTTATCAGAATTTGATGCGTCTTTTTTTTTTACTCGTGATTCGCGTAATATCAAACACTATTTCGTGGGAGGGATAATGAAGGTGTACGGTAAGAGTTTTTGCATTGTTGAAATCCACTGTCAAAAATAGATAATTCGGAACATATCGACTGTTTACGGATTCTCCGGTGTTTAATGTTTTTAGCTAACGCTCTCCTCTTACGAAGTCAGGGAGGGAGCCATGGAGACCATGATCCCCAGCCCCCAATCGCACCTATGTGTTTTCCCCCCACCACCATTTATATTTGCCTGTCGTTCCAATGTAGAAATCGCACATCAATGACGCTCATTACCAGAAACCGGCTTGCCAACCAGTGAGCAAAACGTGCCGAATCGTGGAACATATCGCTCAAATTCTTATTTGCAAAGATCAAAGAGGATTGGAAACGCCCCCCCCCCCCCCCCCACACACACACGCTTTGAATCGTGATTGCTCGCCCCCATGGATCACCGTCATGTGATTCGTTTAAGAGGACTGCCACTGCCCTGGATGATATTTCTTTAAACTGTCTACACTTTCAGTTCTTCTGGTTCCCACATGGAACCGCCATTATCAATATAGACACGTTTGTTATCTAGAATTTGAATGAATGAATGAATGAATGAATGAATGAATGAATGTTTAACGACACCCCAGCACGAAAAATACATCGGCTATTGGGTGTCAAACTATGGTAAAATGAAACAACAGTGTGATGATCATCATCAATATAAAAATTCAACAGTTAAATAAAAACACAGTGTAAAGGATTGTGTAAAAATACAAATATCACAGATATATATAATTAAAATTTTGAATAAAATTCAGTATCACGTAAAAATTGTCTAGAATTTGAAATTGAGATAATTCTGAATCAGGAAAAAGCATCAAAATATACAATATGAAGGTATCCTTGAATGAATGCGCCAGATAAAAACAGTTTTATGTACAGAGATTTAAAAAGGATCCCAGTATAAAAAACACAAACGAAAAATGGCGTTATTTACACGTGTATCTGGAAAATGCAGGTAAGTCCAACAAAAACAAAATGTCTGCATCAGTCCACGATACGTCTGCAAGTACTTGTGATTTATTTTCAAAACGTGTAGCATATACAATCTTCATTAAAAAGAAAAAAGAAAAAATACCCCCCCCCCCTCCCCCCCGAAAAAAAAAAGAAAGAAGAAAAACTCCACCCAAACAGAATGAAAACAGGGGGGAACTGATAGAGTATGCCAGACCCACCAGCTATACATGTTGTTTTTATGGCAGATATTCGCTGGATCGATTAGCGGTAAAATCATCATTATTTTCTTCATCATGGTCATCGTCTCCATTCGCATCATCCCCATTGCCATGGCAACTACAAAGACGCACATAGCCATGACGGGGAATAGTTGGCTCCATATAAACCAAATTCTGCCAATAATACTTTTTGATCACTTTCAAATTGCCTTCTTATCTTTCTTTGGGGCGGGACGTAGCCCAGAAAACAATCGCTCGCCGAATGCGCGATTAGTCTAGAATGGAGTCTCGTCGTTGGGCCCATTGGACCATTTCTCGTCCCAGACAGTGCTCCACGGTGCCTGCTCCACAACTGCTGTAACAAAGGCCGTGGTTTGTGTTGTCATGTCTGAGTGATGCTGCATATAAACAAAACACTGGCTACTAATCGAAAAAAATAGCCCATGGCGTGGCGGCAGCGAGTTTCCTCTCTCATTATCTGTGTGGTCCTTCACCATAATCTTTATATAAAAACCCTGTTAAAATGTGTTTTGTTTAACGACACCACTAGATCACAATGATTTAGTAATAAATGGCTATTGGATGTCAAACATTTGGTAATTTTGACATAAAAAATATTATAGTTTAAGAGAGGAAACCCGCTACCTTTTTCCATTAGTAGCAAATAATTTTTATATGCATGGTCCCACAGACAAGATAGCACATACCACGCCTCTTGATAATCGTTTTGATGTCCGACGGCATATAACTATAATTATAATGTGTTGAGTGCGTCCTTAAATAAAACATGTCATTTCTTTCTTCCTTAAATAACCGGCCTCGGTGGCGTCGTGGTAGGCCACCGGTCTACAGGCTGGTAGGTACTGGGTTCGGATCCCAGTCGAGGCATGGGATTTATAATCCAGATACCGACTCCAAACCCTGAGTGAGTGCTCCGCAAGGCTCAATGGGTAGGTGTAAACCACTTGCACCGACCAGTGATCCATAACTGGTTCAACAAAGGCCATGGTTTGTGCTATCCTGCCTGTGGGAAGCGCAAATAAAAGATCCCTTGCTGCTAATCGGAAGAGTAGCCCATGTAGTGGCGACAGCGGGTTTCCTCTCAAAATCTGTGTAGTCCTTAACCATATGTCTGACGCCATATAACCGTAAATAAAATGTGTTGAGTGCGTCCTTAAATAAAACATTTCTTTCTTTCTTCCTTAAATAAAACATTATATTCTTTACTTTTTGTCTTTCTTTATACTATTCCTTGACCCTGAATCCTGTGGTTTAAAACATTTTATTTACAACACAAGTTACCACCCTGCGCCAAACGCGATGCCTACCCCGATGTGGACTCCGTCCACAAAGACTTGAGGCACCCGGACTCGTTCGACTCTGAGTCTCTCCGCCAGTTCTCGTTGATTGTCGCGACTCATATACATATCCTTCTCTTCGTACCGCACCATGTGTGTCTGCAGGATGTTGCGTACTAGTTTACACTTCTCCCACGTGTCCCGCACCACGCACATGCTGGTCGTGTAGAACACGATCTTACCCCGCTCTTGTTGGAAATAGTTTCGCTACAAAACAAATTGAGACACATCGACGTGATTTTATTTTACAAAATAAGTAGTTACAAAACACAGTATAATACATCCTGGATAATATATGAGTCGGATTTACAAAACCTGTTTGTTTTTTGTTGTTGTTGATGGGTGATTTTCGGGTTGTTTTTTCTTACACGTGTGTAACTATAATTATATTTACAATTATTAAACAGTTTCGTAAATTCGGTTCAATATATATTTTAAAAACATTAATTACATCTGCCTTTAACTTAATAACAAACCTGTAACTATTGTTCATCTGGCTCTAAGCCATGATTTATAACAATTTAGTTCTGATCACTAAAAGTCTTTATATTATAAAAAAAATTATCTATCGTTTCAACCAAGAGGACCCAAGCCAACTTGAGAAAATGTAACTTTCAACATTTAGAGGAATATACAAGTACAAAAATGCTTACATAAAATTAATTTAAAAAACACAATAACAAGATAATAAGATAACAACAGAAATACAGAAAATATCACAAATAAACATTACATGCCATAACATAATCACAAAGAAGAACAACATATTAAGTTATGCTGTTTGCCATATTCAAATATTAACCAATAGATTTGCAATACTGTTTGTAATCCAGGTCTCACCTAGATTAACACAAAGATCTAGACGTCATTAAAAGGAAACATCGTTTTCTCCAGTTAGCCAAAAGGGCATCTTTATTAAAAACAATTTGGGGGTGTTGCCCACCCCACCCTTGTCCTCTATAAATACAACCCTGTTAATGTACTAAAGGCTGTTCCAGAAATAATCACATGGAGAAGGGAAAAGGAGGAAATGGTCTATTGCATTGTCCATAGCATAGCATTAATTCTCTCGCCAATTTTGCATTAAAAACATTGGCTGCCGATTTCTTGTTTTTAAATCATTAACTCGGAGCTCTATTCTCAACTCACACTGTGTTTTAATATTTAACTGTTGCATTTGTATCTTGATATTGATCATCACATTCGTTTTGCATTTACCATAGTTTGACACCCAATAGCCGATGTATTTTTCGTGCTGGGGTGTCGTTAAACAATTCTATTCTATTCTATTCTATTCTATTCTATTCTGTTCTGTTCTGTTCTATTCTATTCTATTCTCAACTTTACCCTGCTTCGTGATCATTTCTAGAACCGCGTGATGTTTGCCTTTTATTTTAAGATACTTATACACTGTCTGTCAACAGCTTGTTTTCATTCTTACTACTTATGTGCATTCTATCAGTGGTAAAATCACACCAGGGTTATAAATATATGCCAACAGTTTGAAAAACAAACACACGGATTATGGAGGTCCTCTTAAAAGGACAAACAGCTATTATTCAACTCTCTCTGCAGGTCTTGCTCATAAATTTGACATGTAAATCTTAAAAACTTATTGAACCAGGAAGATCTTACTCTTAAGTGTTATCGGTTTGTTCAGATATGCGGATTTTTTATTTTTATTATCAAGATTGCATTGTCACCTAAAGGTACGTTCTGACAATGTGACTCGTTGTAACGACTTGTAGTATATGATGTAACGATACATTGAGGACAACATAACGTGCAATACTTATAGCCTGATCGAATCAATATTTTATGTTAATTAGTTAAAAAAAATATACCCGGATGTTACGACAGACGAAAACTTTTGACCAAACTATCGCATGTCAAATATCGTTGTTACAAATCGTATAGTATGACATCCTTTAGTAGAAGGGAGGTGTACTAAAAGATGAAAGAAAAAGTTCAAGTTCAACAGGTTCTCTATAAAAGAAAAGAAAGGCCTCTTGTTTGAGACCATTGTATTCAGGTGCAGACTATTATAAAATATTTTCTATCAGCGTAAATCGTATTTTAATGAAATATCTTCAAATATTCCACCGCCACACCAAAAACGGTAATAAGCAAAAACACCAAGAACAACAAAAACAACAACATCACCAACAACAACGACAACAACATCACAAACCTAACATGCACAGCATGCACGCGTGAACTATTATATACAGTCCAACTTCAGTAATTTAAAGTTCGATCAAGATCTTTTGAAAAAGTCCGTCCTAAGGCTTATAGGTTCGTATCCCGGTACTTGCTACATACAAAAGAAATGCACCTCTATGTTCAGTAGGCGGAAGAAGACACGTGCACCAGCCAATGCTTCACAACTAGTATATGTATGAAATATCAAACGCCAGGGTATGTCCTATTCTGTATTGAGGAGCGTGCATGTAAAACATCTCTTTTTTTGTAGTTGGCAGCCGGTTTTCTCTCCTAGGCAGCCCAGACAGCTGAACTGTTTACCTACGAAAGCGTGCTTGAATATAATTCGATTTAAGAACGAAAACAAATCACACTGTCGTCGTTTATCCTGTAGAAATCGTCTATGGAATTATATGCCTATATTTGGCGAGATTGAAACTTTAGTGGGCGTTCATATTAATGGGTGGTAGAGTGAACAATTCTAGTTACAGTTTAGAGTTGCTAGAGAGCTGAAAAGATTCGAATAATTTGGGTTCTGCTTCTGCAACTAATCGTAATTAAACAGCATCAAGTTCGAGTGAATTCGTGCTGTGCACCTATACCAAGACGTTGACAAAACACAAAACAAAAATCTTCCAAAGCATGACACCGATGAAGGTGTTTTCGCATGCAACCATTGCACGTTATCACACATACTAGTGCATGTTACTAAACATAATTTCTCCAAACAAGTTTATAGTCCAAAAAGATATGACATTATAAACATTTCAGTTTAAAAAATGTTTATAGTACAGCTGTTACGATTCATCTTAATTTCTGTATGGATAAAAAAGAAAAGAAATTATAAACTATTGTTTGGTTGGTTGTTATTTATTTATTTATTATTATTAATATTATTATTATTATTTTTTTATTTTTTTTTGGGGGGGGGGGGGGATTCTGTAAAAAATAATTTCAAATTATTATCATTTTGTTGTTGTTAAAAACACATTATAAATATGTATCTTATTCGTCATACATTATGAATTAAGTTGCTCAGTTGTGACAGCACGGTTTGAGAAGAATATTAAAAAGTATATATTTATATAAAGCTTACCCATTCTGTGCTTATTAAATTTTGGACTACAACTTAAGAAGAAATGGTTTTACACGTGCAGTGTGTGTATGTGTGTGTGTGTGTGTGTGTGTGTGTGTATTTGATATTTGTTCGTAAGTGCATTATATCTTCAATATGTATGTGTATGCGTGTTTATAATATAACTGTGTTTATTTTTATTTAGTTTATGTAGGCTATGTACATGTATAATGTGTGTACATGTATGTATATATGTAAGTATGTATCAGTGTGTGCGTGTGTGTGTGTGTGTGCGCGCGTGTGTGTGTATGTGTGTGTATGTGTGTGCGCGCGTGTGTGTATGTACATATGTACGTGTCGGACTATCTATACATGTCTGTATGTACATGTACATGTATTATGTGTGTTTTAGGTGCGAGTGTGAACATTAACTACCACACTGTGCCATAACTGAAACTTACCACTTCTTCATCAATCTGAAAACCACATAAAGGACAATAGAAACAAAAACAAATAACAAACTCATAAAATTAGAGAAATACACAAAAACATAAAATAGGCCTACAAAAACAAATTAGTGTTATGCGTTTACTCCGATAAAAAGTAAAACACTAGGCCTATAACATTTAATTAGTAAAAATAAAGTAGGCATCATTCGTAGCGCTAGCTAATTAAAAAATAAATAAATTATGTGTGTAAATATTACAAGTAGCCATAATTCTGACAGATGGTTAACATACAAAGTTAAATCAGTGCATAACAATAAAATGCAAGTCATGAATACGGTCTTATTTGTTGGACTAATCAAGGGAGGCAACCCGTATCTAGCCAGTGCTGAGTTCAGACAGACGGAGCAAAAAAACAACCCCCCCCCCCCCCCCACACACACACACACCAAAAAACCAAAAAAAAAACCCCAACAACAACAAAAACAAACACCGCCGCTAGACTGGTTTATGCGTTTCACGGTAAACCAAATGGCCACGTCGGGTACCATTCAAATAATTCGCAAACATTAGTGAAACGTTAGATGGCTGCACTTGGGGCAGACGTGGATTCTACGTGTTGGAATAAGGGAAGTAATCTATATATTTTTCAAATAATTATTTTCACGTAGAATCAACACTGTACATATTAGCAATAGTTTTGCCAAATTAAATATTAAAGCGATATAAAAATCTAAATTTAAGATCCATCTTAAATATAAATAATTATTTTTATTTATGGTACCACCATCCCCATCCAGGTCCAAAACTTTAATACAACACTTTGTAATTATTAATTACATATTCTATGCATATGGTAATCAACTATCACACACCAGCGCTTACTCCGGAATACTATCGGGTTTTACAAACAACATAACATGTGACTAAATTATTTTAAATACTAGTTAACAATAGCCAAACGGGAATCAATCAAATATGAATCACCATATTTTATACTACAGTTGTACGACCATTAATATTTTATTGGAAATGCAATCCACAGTGGGTCGCATGGCCGCCTGTTCACTTTATTGCGTCACATGTATGGCGCTAAATGCGGCAGGTGTATACAATAAAGTACAAATTTGTCGTGGTAATTCAATTGGTATTATGGTAACGACTTATAAATACTGTTAAGGTGCATTTGAACGCAGTTTCTAGTAAGACAGAGAGGGGTTAATATCTGTCATTTCATGGCTGATTTTGTGAATTTCAGTTCAGAATATGACAGTAGAACACAGATGGTGAATTGACGCAATGTTTATCCCACAGATCGGTCCAATAAACAATGGTTGTGTATAGTAGGTTTATATACGTGTGTGGGTTGTTTGTTGTTGATAATTGCTGTATGTTAAATTTTAATTAATTTATTTACTCATGTTTTCTTCAGAAGAGTCAACTGCAGTTCATATACATGTACGTATGGAAGAAAATCGATTTAAAAAAAACAAAGTTCAAGTCTTGCCTTGCCCTCTCTAGACTAATAAATACTAAAACAGCTTATTTTCTTTCCCTTTAGTGGCCATCCAAATTTAGCGTTCCGTTACAATATATTTTACATTAGAACTACGAAAGTAATTTAAATCCCCCCTTATTTTCGATTAATTTAATTTAAAAAAAAAATCCAAATTGCACATAAATAACCCTAAAATACCCCTCCCCCACCCCACCCGACCTGCTTAGGTCGTGCCTAGGATCAAAAACGTGCCTGAACATTCAGTGGATAGAAAGAAAGAAATGTTTTATTTAACGACGCACTCAACACATTTTAATTACGGTTATATGGCGTCAGAAATATGGTTAATCACCACACAGATATATAGAGAGAGGAAACCCGCTGTCGCCACTTCATGGGCTACTCTTTCCGATTAGCAGCAAGGGATCTTTATATGCACCATCCCACAAACAGGATAGCACATACCACGGCGGGGATCGATCCCAGACCGACCGCGCATCGAGCGAGCGCTTTACCACTGGGCTACGTCCCGCCCCTCAGCGGATAGAGTCACGTTAATACAGTTTTCTTCCTTCCTTACAACCTAAAGAAAATAAGATCATGGTTGTCGCTAACGCTTTCTAGACTGGTTTTTACACTATACATTAAACCGGAAATAAGGCAAAATAGGCAAGCGTTTAGCGAAAAACGGATGGCTGAATGTAGGAATGACCGATCGGTCTTGATGGTGCAGTCACGGTTAAGCCTTAAATCCAGTAGGTTCTGGGTTCACTTCCTAGAACCGGTTCCATCCCAAAGTTTTAACGGGTCAGTGGGGAAATACTATGTACAGAGACTTTTCTCACATTAACCACAAACTGTTACCCACTGTCCTAAACAGACAGCTGAATTGTGTGTGTCCAGGTCAGCGTACTTGAACTTTAATCGACTACAAGCACAAAGAAATTAATTTTAAAAAAAGAGAAAAAACTCAGTTCTTTTTCGCAATATACATACATTTTAATATATTTTAACCATTAGTCATCCTTAATTCCTTAGGCTTTACAAGTCCATAAAACGAAAAATAAAGTATACGTTTAATTCAGTTAAATCTGCACAAAAGTCCATTATGTCATCTTCCTGGTTGTAACATCAAGTCATGTGCACTATATAAAATAAGTTTTTTAGATCCTGACAAGATAAACAGAAGGACAATCAATTCAGCGGCGCGGTATTCACACTCAAACTACCCCCCAACAACTTTTATTGACGCATATCTTTGTGATAAGAATAATACGTGTCCTGTATACCCCGAAGACATGGACAGCAACATATGGGCAATCCGGCTTTTAGTACATACTTGTGGTTCTACTGTCACGCGTCAAGACAGTTACATATGAGCAATACAGCTTTTAGTACATACTTGTGGTTCTATAGTTACGTGTCAAGCCGGTCTCTTGAATCAGTAAAGTCCTAATGTGAATAAACGTTGAAAATTTGGATCGATTTTTAATTTTAAAATCTTACAACTTATTTATATGATGAAAATAGGACAGTTAATATACATGAAAAATCAATATTATCATTTAGTAGCTTTTTCTATGTCTTTCATTAATGTGGTTAATACATAAAATTGAAAACAAATTGCATTATTAATGTAAGGAACACAGTTCAATATATATATATATATATATATATATATATATATATATATATATATATATATATATATATATATACTCTTCAAAAAAAGAAACTTGACATTGATTTTCAAAGTTTAATTTAAAAAAAATGGTAGACATGATACAAGCAACCACAGATCAAGACGCCATGGGAAGGGGATTACTCTGTACATGTCCGAAACAGTATTTCTGGGAATCCAACTGAAACATGTACACAGCTATTTGTGTGATATAGGATTGTGATTGTGATTGTGGAATGTTCTGCCATTCATGCTGTAGTGCCGTAAGAAGTTGCGGAAGTGGCTTGGGTGGTGGATTCCTCCGTCACACACGCTGATTCAGTGCATCCCATAGATGTTCTATTGGGTTTTAATTCGGCGAACGGGCAGGCCAAGGTAATGTCTTGACGTTGTGGCGCTGCAGAAACTTCTGACTAACACGTGCAACATGTGGTCTGGCATTGTCATGCTGAAACATTCCACCGTTGACGTTCATGTGCGGAATGACGTGATGCTGCAGGACCTCGTATCGATATCTGATGTCCGTCAGTGCACCTGCCACATGCACAAGAGCCGTCCTACCACCATGATGGATTCCTGCCCACACCATGACACTGCCACCACCAATGGCATTATTGCGTTGAGCTGACGTCAATTTTGGCATTATTGCGTTACCTACAGTGTCTTTATGCGGTCCACAGTTACTCCAGTGCAGGGTGCAGCTTATTATTGGGGCTAAATCTAGATCACTCCTTAGAGACGTGGTGGATTGCTGTGTTCCCCATTTTAATTGATCTTTTAGGAAAATACATACATACAATGTATATACATACTAGTACCTAACCATCTGGAGGATCCACGGGAATAACCTATGGTGTCCAAGTAGATAGTCAGTATTATAACGGTCGTGTATGCCAAGGTCACAGCGACACACTAAATTAAAAACCTATAATTATGGTAGGCCATTAAAGATTGATGGTAAATTATGCTGTTTTAGATATAAATATCCACGATTGCAGAGTTGGATACTTTAAAATTAAAAAATATAAAAAATATGACATCACAGATTATTCCCGTGGACCCTACATTTCTTTCAATTGCCAATATTAAAAGATTTAAATCAGTTACTTTTAACAGCATAGGCGTCGAAAGTGAGGGACGGGAGGGATTGGGAGGCACTGCTCCCCAACTCTGATGATTACGCATGGCCTCCGCCATTGTTGAAAAACCTTGCTATATTTATTTTAAAAACATCTAGTCATGTGAACTGACATTTTCCTGCACATTTTAGCAATTTTCATTACGTACCCGATGTTCTATATTAACAATGGATATTTCTATGTTGATGCCTATTCTTGTCAGGTATGTTAACTATGTATTTGTATTGTCCTCTTGTTACAATATCGTAATGTGTCTGAGGATTGTTTAATAAATAAATCTTGTAAATCTTGAAAAGCCACCTACTATATTAGTGGCCATTCCAGTTGCTGTGATCGTTCGAGACCTAAGTAACAGCCAGTGATCAAACAATGCGATGAGATACTAGTGTTCCCTTAACAACCCTTTCATGTCGTCTTCAGCCGAGAAGTACATATTAAAAATTATACCATCTCATAATTCTTCTAAACATTCGGTTCTCAATGAAGTATTATCAAAAGCCTTTAGTCCTGCTAAAACTGACATATTTTGACTGACCCGCGGTGATCTTATATTTACTCTACGAAAGTTAAAGTTTAACGATACTACTAGAGAACACTGATTTATTGATAATCGGCTATTGAATGTGAAACATTTGATAATTGTGACTTGGTATTAGAGAGGAAACCCCATACATTTTTTCCATTAGTAGCTAGGTATCTTTTAGTTGCACCATCCCACACAGGATAGCACATACCACGGCCTTTGATGTATCATTCCTGGTACTCTGGCTGTAACGAGAAATAGCCCAATGGGCTCGCCAACGGGGGTCGGTTTACATTACGAGAAACCAGTACAAAACGGTTACACGATGATGTCCGTATTTTATGTCCTTCCTTCTCTACTTGATGTGTGTATCTCTGTTTGCTGTTGTTTGTCGTGTTTTCCAGCCAAAGACAAATCCGTTTACAAACGACAGAAGATCCTCTGTAAGGCAGCCAGCTAGCGCACAGACTAGGGAACCGATACCGTCTGAAGTAATCGAGATGTGTTGTGAGGCATCCAGCTAGCGGACAGACTAGGGAGCCGATACCGTCTTAAGTAATCGAGATGTGTTGGTTTTCTCTACACCAGTTTCACGACGAACCATAGAGTCTTACGGCCGTCTAAGCCTTTGACTCAAGTTCATTTCACTTCTAAAATTATTGAAAAGAGGATTTAAAATACTTGCAATGCACTCAAGAGCATCTACAATTAGGACATTTTCCACAAGGGCACGCTCTTCAAACACCCCATTCACCCAATCCACCTTGTTTACTTTCGCTAAAAAAATAAAATGCATTTAAAACCGGCCTCGGAGGCGTCTATGATAGTTAAGCCATTGGCCTTTACGGCTGGCAGGTACTGGGTTCCCATCCAGGAAGAGTTTTAATGGCTCAGTGGGCAGGTGTAAGACCACTACACTGACCTCTCAACCACTAGCCACTAATCCCTGAACGAACAGCTCAGATAGCTGAAATGTGTGTCCAAGATAGCGTGTTTCAACGTTAGTTAGATTAGGACAATACATTAAAACCAAACAATCATTCTTTTTTTACGAAATTGTTTTAGGTGAGCTATTTTCTTTTGTTTTATGCCTTCCCCCACAGTGTTTTTGGGCCACAAATATTAACTGTCGTATTTAGTATAAACAGGTTTATTTGATTGAGAATGAATTTCCATCGCATACACACACACACACACACACACACACACACACACACACACACACACACACACACACATCATATATATATATATATATATATATATATATATATATATATATATATATATATATATATATACTCAACAACGAAAGTTTAGCTAATGTTAAACGAAATGGCATAACATTTATAAATTTACCTATTTTTATTACTTAGTATTCACATCTGAAATGTTTACAATTTACAAACAACATAAACTCATCAACCTTTGCCTTAACACGACAGGAGGACCTGGTTTTCTTTTAAGTTTATTCAACCATGGCAAATTTAGACGTCATAAAGAATATCTGCTAAACTTTCGTTGTTGAGTATATATATATATATATATATATATATATATATATATATATATATGTGTGTGTGTGTGTGTGTGTGTGTGTGTGTGTGTGTGTGTGTGTGTGTGTGTGTGAATATTTGTTGAGAGCAGAAACGATATTTAAAATTTGTTTGCTGTCAGTCGGTGAACGATTTGAATGAAAAGCAAACAATACCACCAGGAAGACACGATTTTATCATTGCACCTTGTTGGGCGCGCTCAAACGTAGATAAAAAAGGTGTTATTTACGACCCATTACCCATGGCCCAGTTTAAAACCGAACTTGTGTAGGACTAGAATTGTTTGTACAGGGTTAGGTTTTTTTTTTTTTTAATAATAAAACATGAACTCCCATAACTTGTTTACATACTGATTTTTATTAGCTATCAAATATGCTAAATGTAACTCGTGGCTTAACATGTGAGAAAAAAACTGATATGTATGCCACCTACCTACGCACGTATATATCTATCTATCCATCCATCTACCCATCCATCCGTCTATGTCTGTCTGTCTGACCAGGAAGAATAAGTCGGTATGTGTGTGTATGTGTGTGTGCGTGTGCGTGTATATATATATATATATATATATATATATATATATATATATATATATATACTGTACGCACGGATGTATCTATATCTGTCTATGAATATGTTTAGTTGTCTGTATATTTTCATATGCACGCACATATTATCGAACGTACGTACATAGCCTACGTGTGTACAGACACAAGTGTAAAGGTTTTTAACGACACCACAAGAGCACATTGATTTATTTATCAACGGCTATTGGATTTTTGGTATTTAAATTTTTCTTTTTCTTACTGTAGTCTAAAATGAAAACAGCTATATTTTTCCATTAGCAGCAAGGGATCTTTTATATACATGTTCCCACACACAGGACAGCACATACCACGGTCTTTGACATACCAGTCATGGTGCACTGGTTGGGACGACAAATAGCCCAATGGGTCCACTGAGGTGGTTCGATCCTACGGCGTGCGGGGGCGGTACGTAGCCCAGTAGTAAAGTGCTCGCTTGATGCGCGGTTGATCTAGAATCGATCCCCGTCGGTAAGCCCATTGGGCTATTTCTCGTTCCAGCCAATGCACCACGACTGGTATATCAAAATCCGTGGTATGTGCTATCCTGTCTGTGGGATGATTCATATAAAAGATCCCTTGCTACTAATGGAAAAATGTAACTGGTTTCCTCCTTAAGACTATGTGTCAGAATGACCAAATGTTTGACATCCAATAGCTGATGATTAACAAATCAGTGTGCTCTAGTGGTGGTGTTAAACAAAACAAACTTTAACTCTAAGACTATGTCAGAATGACCAAATGTTTGACATCCAATAGCCGAGGATTAATAAATCAATGTGCTCTTGGGATGCAGAATTTTAACTTTGTACGCATACCATATACATTCTTTTTATTTTGGAATGGCCGATTCTATCGACACGAAATTGTGACTAAGACAAATGCTGTTTCAAAAACCACAGAGACCCTTTTCAAAGAAATCCGCTTATTGAATTAGTAGAGATTACCCAAGATGACCCCGCGTTCTTCACAAACAACATGAACCATGCCAACGATCCTCGCAATGCGCTCGGCAAACGCTAACAATATCTGTTGATAAATATTCAAGTTAAATAATTATTTGTTGAGACGCTTTGCGCAAATACAAATTATATAATTTTCGTTACTTGGTTGTTGGATTTTGTCTGAGGGAAATGCGTTAGACAATAGCGAAATTGATTATTATTATGAAATTAATGCAGGAATGTGAGACACATGTGAAGACAGAGCGTGCAATGCAAATATAAATGTTCTAGACAAACTGACGACTGGGGAAACTCTAATGTGCAATATAATGAAAAAGAAAGGAATGTTGATTTAAAGGCACTGTACCACATTGTTTTTAAAGGTAGCTGTTTGGTATTATATCTGTGACACGTGGTCTAGAGAATAGAAGAAGAAAAAAGTTTAGTAGTTTGTTTTGTTTAACAACACCACTTGAGCACATTGATTTATTAATCATCGGCTATGATAGGTAATTCTGACATATAGTCTTAGAGAGGAAACCCGCTACATTTGTTCATAAGTAGCAAGGGGTCTTTTATATGCATATCCCACAAACAGGATAGCACATACCACGGCCTTTCATATACCAGTCATGGTGCACTGACTGGAAAGAGATATAGCTCAATGGGCCCACCGACGGGGATCGATCCTAGACCGACCACGCATCAAGCGGGAGATTTACTACTGGGCTACGTCCCGCCTGAGGCCACCTCTAAAGAAAATGAAAGAAATATAGAACATTTAGTTACATACTAGACGAGTGGCCGCAAGATGCCATTTATCTGATAATTAATGTATTGTTGTGTCTTAGTATAGATAATTGTAGGCCCTACATTCAGTAGTAATAAAGGATTAAAAAAAATTTATAATAATAAATAATAATAATATATAAATAAATATATATATGTGAACGCTTTCACAAACACGTATACTCGTCGTACACTGGTTAGAATGGGATAAAATCAAATATGCCTGAGCGATCTGTGACTAAACTACACCTAAAATCTGTAGCGCACTACCGGCCTCAGTGGTACAGTGGTTAAGCCATCGGACTTAAGACTGGCAGGTTCGCACCTTGATACCGACTCACACCCAGAGCAGGTTTAACGACTCAATGGGTAAGTGTAAGACCACCATTCCGACTTCTCTCTCACTAATCACTAACCCACTGTCCTGGGACCCGTTCCACGAAGCGATCTTAGCCCTAAGATCAACTTGAGTGCATAGGGTAGCTATGCGCCTAAGGTAATCTTAGGGCTAAGATCGCTTCGTGGAACGGGGCCCTGGGATATAAAAGTGCCCAGGCAACGTGCTTGAACTTTAATTACAAGTAGAGCACTTTTGTAGTCTGCCGTTTCCAGCTCGTCACAGCCCTTTGTACGCACGTACATGTATTTATAAAATACATATTTTCAGATATGACAAATATTCTTTATGGCTATATCCGTCATGCACAGCAATTACAGAAAATTGTCAGTATAACAGATTTGTTTTGCTTTTTTGACAATTATTCCCGGAAGCAATCATGACAAACGTCATAAACAGGTTTCGAATATTTCAGTGTCTGTCACTGACAATGTACTTCTTGTCTGTATCTCAAACGGCAGAGCGCTCGTTTGGCGTCCTTAGGTCGTAGGATCGAACCTCGTCAGTGTGCCCTGTTTTTCACCCGGTCCTAACCAATGCCACATGTCTGATATATCAAAGGCCGTGGTGTATGCTGTCCTATTTGTAAAAAAGTGCATATAAAAGATCCCTTGCTGCTAATTGGAAAATGTAGCGGGTTTCTTTTAAAACTAGTCAATATGTGTCAGAATTATCAATTATTTGACATCCAATAGCCGATGATTAATAAATCAAAATGCAATAGTGCAGACCCGTGCACGTGGGACCGATATCGGGAGGGAGGGGGAGATTTTTGTCTTTATTTATATTGAGGACAAAAAACCGTACATTGTTGTCTGCGAGTATGTGTGTGTGTGTGTGTGCGTGCCTGTGTGTGCGTGTGTGTATGTGTCTGTGTGCGTGCGTGTGTATGTGTCTGTGTGCGTGCGTGCGTGTGTCTGTGTGTGTGGTGGTGGTGGTGGTGGTGGTGGTGGTGGTTGGGAGTTGGGGGGGGGGGGGGTTATGTCCTACGGACCTGTAGTGGTATCATGGAACACAATAAATTTTTATTAGGAATTTTTAGTTATCCTCATTTTTTAAGTAGCCTGAACTGGATTTTACCTAGGGTATACTAGGAAGTAAAATAGCACTTAAGCTGCTAATTAACCACAGTAGGATTATCAGAAACACATTTTAAGCACACACAAAATTAATATGTAGTAGTAATTGAATAATATACAAAATTAGTATACAAAACAATGGCAGCAAACTCATGAAATATCCTTTATTGATAAACATGCCATTGCTGTGTTACTCGACTTCGCTGACACTTCAAAGTGTAAACTAGTATCTTCATGTCTGCGAGTAGAAGAACATATCAGCGATTCTGCCCTCTGGCCATAATTTTATTAAGAGCTTCGAATCGCCGCTAAGAGGGACATAGCAATGAAAGTTTAATGACGCTCCAGCACACATAAAAATACCTTTTATTGGGGTCAGTCCAACGGGACAGCATTGAATATCATGAATGTTTAACGCTACCCCAGCACGTTTAAAAACACCGGCTACTACGTGTGAAAGGCTATAAGAATAAAACTACACAGTGTGAGAAAGAATGAATCATTAGGATCTAGATAAATCCGGGAGACAACAATGTTGAATAAGCACCTTGCATACAATAAATACTATTTTTACTGGCCGCCCATCCCAAAAGCGTATATAAAAATATTGATTTTGATACACATATTTTTAATCGAAATTTTTTTTTTGCCTTTAAAAGCGTACGTTGATTAAAATTAGAACTGAAATACATTTTCGTGTTTAGAATACCAGTGTCTGTTTTATTCAATGTATTTGCATCCGTGTGCTAATGTTTGCAACAATCATTTTTCATTTTACTTCGTAATATATATTACGAAATTATTGGGAGGTAAAATCCGGTTTGGGTTATTACAAACATTATGACAACAACAAACACCTTGTCTATACAGGCATTGATATTCTAAACAAGAAAATGTCTTTAATATGTAATTTTAATTATGAAAAATGCTCTGTTACTCGGAGTCATCTTACAATGGCAGGACACTCAGGGCAGTCCGTTTAACTCATTAATTGGAACAAAAAGGTCATCAGTACAACACAATTTGTGCATACAGGTGTACATAATAACACAGTTATGTTGTAATAGCTGAGGAGAATGCATTCAATATAAATATTCTTGTTCCAACCAGTGCACCACGACTGGTACATCAAAGGCCGTGGTATGTGCTATCCATTCTATGAGATGGTGCATATAAAAGATCCCTTGCTGTTAATCGAAAAGAGTAGCCCATGAGGTGGCGACAGCGGGTTTCCTCCCTCAATATATGTATGGTTTTTAATCATATGTCCGACACCAAATAACCGTAAATAGAATGTGTTACGTGCGTCGTTAAATAAACCATTTCCTTCACTATAAATATTTCTCTAATTTATAGTCTGATATAATTATTTACCAAAAATGCTATTTTATGTTAAATGTGCAGTAATTCAATGAACTGAAAAAACCGAAGACTTTTCCCAACAATATGGCGTAATAAATTAATTTCTTAAATTATTATATAAAGGACAGATCAATATAAAATAAAATTCATTGTCAGTATCATTAGCACATATACCAATTAAACTAATCATCCATTTTATTAAGTGGTATAAAATTGGTTATTTCATGCTTATAGCTATGAACTATGGTTTAGTTATATTTAATTTAAACATGCACGTTTGATGCACTTTTTTAAAAGTTTACATTTTCATCTGTCAAACATAACTATGCTTTTTTAATTGTCTCTCAATATGTATTTTGGCAATAAAATGATAATTAAAAAAAAGTTACAAAAAAACCCCGAAGGCACCAACAAAAAATCAATTTATTTACCTTCAAACTGAGATTAATTAAATAAACTCTGCAACCCCTAAGCAAAGGCTGTTATATTTGTAAATCTATTGCAATGTTTGATGTTTCGTTGATTTCGTTCGTAAAACATGCAGAATTCCCCATTGATTCTGTGATATTAAATGTCGCACGATGCCAATAATGAGTTTGGTTAGCGCCAGTGTCAACACAATGAAACAACGTGGAATCGCTCAGTAATAACCATACAAGCCGCTGACATGTTTTCCTTTCTTTGTCATCTGTACACGCAGCGTCAAACCATGAAGAAAATCATGTTGCTGTAAATTACTTTGGTAGTTGTATCCAATAGCAGGTTTAAGTATCATATTATTTTATTGATTGCGCCTTTGAAGTATGTCGTGCCGCACGTAATGTACAAACAATATGAGGTACTCCAGAATGATTAGTTTGCAGTCCGGTTTTCATACAATATATAACCTGTCAGTGACAAACGCAGACCAAAGATTTTTTAATTTTTAATTTATTTATATTTTTAAAAATGAGCACGCAGTCGTAGAGTCTACGTCGAAAACATCCGTCGTAGATTCGACGCAAACTGTGACTATTTCTATAAACATGTTCTTGAGACTGTGTGGATCTGCGTCGGTCACCGTGCTGCTACAGATTTTAGGTCTCAGTCTAAACCTAACCCTACCTCAAACCCTAATGTTTGAAGTGAACAAATAATCGAGACCAAGTATTTTGGCTGTAATAACATTACACTGCAAGTGGACTATTTTATGCCAGTATTTTAATGGAGCCCTTTTATCGCACTCTCTATACTATATATCTTCAATATATATATATATATATATATAAACAGCCAGGAACATGCACTATCATTGGGCTATATAGTATTACGGCAGAAGGTTTTTTCTATAAGAAGCGGAATATAGTTCAGTGGTAGACCTCTTGTTTTGAGACCCATTAAGATAGTAACTGTTCTCACCAATGATCCACGACTGGCATATGTGTACATGTGTTCAAAATCATTATAGCTACCTGAATATATCTAGTCTCAAATGGGTATCAAACATTTGGTAATTCTGACACGTAATCTTCAGAGGAAACCCGCTACATTTTTCCATTAGCAGAATCGTAGATATTAAAATTAATGCCTTTATATATTATTATAAAGTTTAACTAGCTACATTTTCCCATTAGTAGTAAGGCATCTTTTATACTTTCCCACAGACAAAACACCATATCACGACCTCTGATACACTTGTTCTGGACCAAGTATCGCAAAATATTTACCATTGTGTTGGATACCTAGCCATTAACAAGACGTGTTGGGTATCGTTAAATAAAATTCCTTCCCTCACTGTGAACTTAACACTGCCATTTGTCAACAATGTATTATTTTCCTCACGTGTAGGTATGGTTACAGAAAATCGTTAAACTTGTACAATATATAAACATCTCCGAGACTGGCAGGACTATATATTTTATTGTCATCTCATGTTTTCACTAGCCTGGTTCTCGTGCGAGGTATGTTGCTTGAACTGGTTTTCAGTTGAGTTACGCCAACAAAATAGTCCTCAACAGGCCTCTGACCGCACGTAATGTTGACTCGGATGAAACTGTATATCTACGCTTCAGTGTCAGCTTGCCTTAAGATCACACTGGTTGTGATGTGGATTAGATCAGTACGTCTTAAATTTTCTTCCTAGTCCAAATGTTTCGTTTGCTCTTTGTGCATCAAGTCGAGGCATACAATATGCAACGAGTTGTTCCATGTAATATCCTTTACATTACGAGTTTGGTTTCAGTCACACACCTCAAGCCAGAACAAATTTACTTAGTGGTTAAGCTATTTGATTTAAGACCGGTAGGTACTGGGTTCGTATCCTGGTTACTGTTCCTACACAGAGCGAACTCAACTGACTTATGACAGGTAGGTTGTAGGCCACTGCACTCAGTTCTCTCTCACTAATCACTAACCCACTGTCCTGGACAGACAGTCCAGGTAGCTGATGAGTCTGCCCAGGATGACATGATTGAATCATAAGTAGATAAAAGCACAAAAATATGTATAATCAAACAAACAACAATACAGTTGAAAACGCACGGGCTATAAACAATTATTCCTTTCCCTGCATCTTGTCCACACCCAACCCCACTCCTATTTTTCTTACGCCTATGCTTTAAGCTCCTATTGGCGAGTACGCATGGAAAAAATAACCAAAAAGGAAGGTAGGAATATTTTATTTAACGACGCAGCACTCAACACATTTTAATTATGGTCCATAGACGTCA